>NC_142373.1:14909292-15209292 GCF_059441005.1 Hippichthys cyanospilos | reverse complement strand
ACTCCGCTTGTAATTAGAAGTGTGAAAGTCACACGACAAACATGTGAGCCGATGCAGCCACTGGACAATGTGAAAAGCTCAATAACGTCATTGTTTTCGAACCAAGACTAATTGAGAATAACAATGTGTTTCACCTGCCTTTCTTTTTTGCAAATGTTTGCTTTTTACTTCTCTTACACAGGAAAAACTCAATGAAAGCATTTGACATAGCGTAACATGAATGTTAGCAGTCATGTGGATTACGATTAAACCGACTAAAATGTGTGAGGAGGCTAAAATCAATTTATTTGATGTAGAAATACTTTGAAAATTCTAGAGGATGAAAGCATATAGATCAGGGGTCTCCGACCCTTTTGAAATCGAGAGCTACTTCTTTGATACTGAGTAATTCGAAGGGCTATCAGATTATGTGAAGACACCCATCATGTTAATGATTTTTCACAATGATTAAAGAACAGCTGCAGTAAATATGTAAATCAGTGTAATGTAAATGTATTACATGAATAATTGTTTTTGAAATTCATAGAAAATCACCAGTGTTCTATTAGATGTAAGCTATTTGCAGAACAGGCCCGCGCGCTACCCGTGTGATCTTCGGGGTCACCACGTTGATGACCCCTGATTTAGAGTGTCCAATATACCCGCCATGCATGTTTTTGGAATGTGGGAATAAGCCGGGGTGCCCGGAGAGAACTCACACAAGCTCAAGGAGAACATGCAAACGCTAGCTTCTCATGTTTTTTGTACTTATTCGGGTCACCTAGCAAGAGAAAAAAAGGGCAAGATTTGGCGTGTCATTCATTAGCAAATGGCTGGCGCGCTTGCTCACATGGCAGGAGGGCAATTTTATTTGTATTTATTTTACATCTTAAGATCTTTTTTTCAGGACTTACTCAGGTCTTGTGAGAAGAAAAATGGGTAAGATCTGGCAACTGATGGGTGCAAGGGTTAGACTAGCCAATCATGTCATTTCCAGTCCTAATTAAGATCAGTGTAAAAATAAACCAAGAGGATCGTTTCGACAAATAAAAGCCTGGACACAAAAATGGCATAATTATCATACTTCACAACATTGCTCCAGGAACTCTATCAATTCTTCAACGTGGGCCACTGGAGGCACACTTTATCCCTACCATCTTGTCATTTGCAGCTTAACTTCAACTTCTCTAATATTGTTACTTAAGGGTATCCCAACTCCTTCCTCCATGTCTATCCCCCAACAATTTTCAAAACTAACCAACCACCTCACCTTTTTAAAGAGTAGGTTTCAGACTGACACTTGTTCCTTTTGCTGTATGACCTGCATGACCAACCAGCCTTGTGGGAGGCTGCCCCCGACTGGGGCCTTTCGCTTGCTTTGGGGGGTATGGTGACCATTTTGGAATCAGTGCATTATAGGTCTTTCTCAATATGATCTCAAATGGAATATGTCTTCATATCACTGTGACTTGTGTTGATGTGGCCTGCGGCGCTCATCATGACATCGCACTTTGAGAACTTTGACAAACTTCGATCCAATCCGATTCGTTTGTGGGAGGTACGAGAAGACTTAAATGAGGCGTAAGAAGGAGACGTTGAGACAGACTGCCGCGCGAGCGGTAGCTTCCGGATGGAGATCGGAGACGACCGATGGGAACTCTGCTTCCCGCAGCTAGCCAACCTCTCCTGCAGGTGGTCTCCGTCCGCGTCATCCGAAGCCGTCCTTTTGACAGTTCTGCTGCCTAGCGTCTGCGTCCTCACCGTGCTCCTCAACCTCCTGGTGGTCATCTCCATCTCCCACTTCAGGCACATGTTCTTTCTCTGGGCTTACGAGGCCCCTCTCAAGACTATGTTTTAGTGAGCCCGTCTGTGCGTCGGGACCGTGACATTGCCGCCGGTGCTTTTCGGTCCAACTGAGGGTATGCCTCGTCTATGTTGTGCTCTTTTTTTTTTCCTTCTCCTTGTGCGCAGGCAACTCCACACTCCTACCAACCTCCTCCTCCTCTCTCTGGCCGTGGCCGACTTCCTGGTGGGCCTCCTGATCTGGCCCGGGGAGATCTACATGGGCGCGACCTGCTGGGCTTTTGGTGATGCGATTTGCTCCGTCTATCACTTGGTGTCGTTCATCGTCACGTCCGCCTCAGTAGGACACATGGTGCTGATCTCAGCTGACCGTTACGTGGCCATTTGCCATCCTCTGCATTATAACGTCAAAGTCACTGTGAAAAGAATTCAAGGGTGTATTTGCCTCTGCTGGTTTTTGTCCTTTCTTTACAGTAGCGTCATTTTGCGGGATCAGCTGGCACACCCAGAAAAGTGTAGCTCTTGCTTTGGAGAGTGTGTTATTCATATGGACATTGACGGAGGGATTCTTGATCTGATAGTGATTTTCATCCTTCCTCTCTGCATCATCGTCACCCTGTACACCAGGGTGTTTGTGGCAGCTGCGGCTCAGGCACGAGCCCTGCGCTCTCACGTTACCTGCGGCAAATTACAACATCGCGTCCCGCACAGAGCCATGAAATCCGAGTTGAAAGCGGCCAGGACTCTGGGCGTTTTGGTCGTGGTTTTCCTTATTTGCTTTTGTCCTTTTTACATTGTCTCTCTGGTGGGCGGCGTGACCTTTTCATCATCTGCGCAATACGCTCTGCATTTGTTTGATTTCAACTCATGTGTGAACCCCTTAATATACGCTTTGTTCTACCCGTGGTTTCGAAGAGCCGCGAAGCACGTTGTAACTCTGCGCACATTGCGGGCCGGCTCCTCGGGAGCCTGTGTTCTGTAGGCTGGGCACTCAAATGCGCGTCTCCATTTCCGGATGTATGCATGTGCAAGGCAACAATTGAGTGTTTCATTTGAGGGGAGCAACTGTCTTTTTTTATTTTTTTTTTACTGCACATGCCTGCCTTACAATATGACAATAAAGTGTGGGAAAAAAATGCCTGTGTCGGTCACTTTGGATATATGGGACACTTTATGCACATGAAAAAGAAGTAAGACAAAAAACTGTAAAAACATGAGTGCAAAATAATTTTAAGCATGCAGAAAGATGAAAAATGATACAAGATCAAGACTGGACATGGAAAACCATACTGCTCATAATTCAAAATTCTGTAATTGTACTGAAGTTCAAAGACAGACATGGTGTGCAGCCTATTGTTGAATACAAAAATAAATCCTGTGATTAAACATAACATTACAGAACATATATTCACACAGCCGATGAATAAGTACAAAAATATAACCTGTGGTTAAACATAAAATCACAGAATTATATTGAACACCACGTGTCCTGCACAAAGTACATGTTATGACATCACCATGTCACAGAAGACCATCGCACAAGGACCGAGAGAATCAACAACTCATTTGGACATTACAGCTGACACGTCGACGTTCACATCACAAAAGAAAATGCAAATGAACTGAAGAAGCCGCAAGCAATGATCAGATGATGTAAACACGAAAGAAAACAAATAATGCAAAACACTATCAGCATTCATGTACAAAATCTCATTTCACAAAACAGAAACTCCCCCACTAACCATGCGATCAATTTGGGCCTCGGGCAGCAGCCTGTGAACTCCGTCAAAAGCACAACCTTCAGTTTCACAGCTCCAACATAATATAATGTAATGCTTGATACGGTACATTTAAAAAGAAAATTAAAAAAACAAAACGAGACGTGTGGTTTTTTTTGTGTACTTTGTTTCATTCTTTCTGATTGAGTCAACCTCATTCGAGATTATGTTCGTGTCTTCTTCACTTCACAAAGATACTATGACTAACTCGCCCTTGGAAAACTACAACCCAAAATCATATGTGCTGTACTGCAGAATTAAGGCCCCGCACTGTATGGACTCCATGGCCAAAATCCAACACTTCCCCACTTTTCTAAACGCAAACACAACACTTATCAGTCAAGTTGAATACAGGACAGCGATACAGGCACTCGAGGACATTTAAAAAAAAAAAAAAAAGTCAGTCTTCACTTTGCCCTGAATTTACAACTCGAACTTCATTTCCAAGTAAACGCTATGTGAACCCGTTTAATTTCAGACCCGTGTTGCTCACTCTGGGAACCAAAGATGATCAAGTTGGTTGAATGTAGTCGTGACTAAGCCGAGAAGAACTTCAAAATAAAAGCATGACAACGCCGTTCATGTCATATGTTACTTGTACCATACGTACAGTTTATTTTGAAGGATTGTCTGACTATCGCACAACGTTTGGCTTCGACTATGATATCGCGGCTTGAAAGGCGGCACATTGTCCCGCAGCACTTCTAATAAAACAAACAGATCATGTATCAAAGATCCCTCTGATATACTGTATAGTACTGATGTGCGTGTTGGGCAAAACATCGGTGCGGCTAAAGATTCTAACCTTCGGAAATGGCACCTACAGAGACACCTTAAGGGCATTCACCTGAGCTGAGCGTTAGCACAATAAAGCTAGATGCTAATGCTAATGTTAATATTCCACTTTCTGTCACAGAAGAAATCAGCAAGCCATTTGGCACAAGCATGCCAAATGGTCACTTCCGTTTATAAATTGCAGTGATAATTGCAATTGTAATTGTAATTGACAACTGCTTGTAAAAGTAAGAATTTTTGTGTATCGTAACATTCATTGGTGTCAGGCCTTTGAAATTCTGACTGAGAGTGAGTTCATTGTTATCGAGCACGAGCGTGAATCGCGGTAGACAGCAGCTCGGGACCACATTATTAACCATTTTTTATATTTTTTCTTTCAATAATAAACACAATTGAACAGAACCCTGACTGAGTAAAATCTTTAACACATGCAAGGGCGTTATTGTAGACAGTGGACTAATGGGACTAATTTCTTCTTCTTTTTTTTTTTAATGCATCATGAAATAATCCGCACATTTGACACTCCTGCTATAAACTCAGGACCCTGACGATCCTCCATCTTCTGAGCCATTTCGGCAATGCAGTCGTGCAAAAAGAAGACGAAAGATATCAAACGAAACGCTCATCTGTTGTCAAAGTAAAATTGAATAAAGCCTGAGAAAAACAATGTGTATGAGCAGCATTTGTCACTTTATGACTTAGTGTAATGTGTTGAATTGAGTAAAAAAAAAACATCAAAAGACTCTCATAGTAAGAGTTTACAGATGAATGCATGCAGTCAAAATTTATTTGTCTTTGGGTTAAAATTCCTTCTTGGTCGTTTTACACAAGTGTGTGATGGTTTCAGGAAAACTGAGCATTTGGCTTTATTTTTGCCTTTTGTAACTCTTCTCTTTTGGAAGACACTATGTGTTGCAGCATTGTTCTTTTTATTATTATTTTTTTTTCTTCTAACCCTAACGCTTTGGTAGGGAACAGAAGCACCTAGTGCAAAGCAGTCTGAGTGGACGTAAGTGTCGAGTTCCAGGCGGTGCTGCTCATTTCTGTCGGGCCTCTTAGTGCATTACTTAAGTGTCCGTGATGCACTTTGTCCATAAGCCACACAGGGGCGTTATATGATTTGAAATTGAACTACAGCGCGTGTGAATGTCTATTTGCTTTGCATATGCCATTTTCAAATGATACTATACATAACAGCACCAAAACTGTTCTCATGTTCATACTCTTTTCTTTACAAGGTAATTCCCTCTCACCGTAAATTCAATTAATGTATTTATCTGTGAATAATGTCATGTTGATGCTTCAGTTCAAAATAATAGACCAGGTTTTTGTGCATATGAATACACACTTTATTGCCACAGCATATCGATAACAAAATTAATGGACCATAACACTGTTCTTCAATTCAGTAAAACAGTTGCTCTCCTCATTATAATTTACAGTACATTTCCGTGGTATACATGCACGCGCGCGCGCGATATTCAAAGCACGTTTGAACAAGAGTTCACAGTATTTTGGTTTGGCGGGAGCCAGGTTGCAGCAAGCGCAGAGTGAAAATTTGTCGAAACGCTCTTCGAAACCAGGGGTAGAACAAAGCGTATATGAGGGGGTTCACACAAGAGTTGAACGTGCACAAATAATCAACGTAAGTCTTAACACGGGGATATTTTTTGATGTCGATGAGAAGCGAGACAATGTAGTATGGACAGAAGCACATGAGATATATGACAACAAGGATGCCCAGAGTCCGGGCCGCCTTCAACTCAGATTTCTTTGCCCTGGACGGGTCGGGCCGTCGCGGCTTGACACATTTGACATGAGAGCGCATGGCTCGCGCATGAGCCACGGCCACCACAAACACTCTGGTGTACAGAGTGACAATGATGCAGAGAGGAAGGAAGAAAGTCACGACCAAGTCAATTAAACCGGCGCTGTGGTCGATAGAGCCGACGCACTGCCCCACGCAGGAGTTGAACTTTCCCGGATGCAGCAGATTCTCATGAAAAATATAGCAACAGTATAAAATCGCTATTGACCAACATAGGCTAATACACACTTGAATCCTTTTTGTGGTAACTTTGCTGTTATAATGCAGAGGATGACAAATGGCCACGTAGCGGTCAGCTGAGATCAGCACCATGGTGCCGATGGAGGCCCCCAGCACGATGATCAACATCAGCGTATAGAAAGAACACAGAACATCACCGACTAACCAGCAGGATGCCGATTCAAAGAATTGAACAGGCATCATCAGGAGGCCCACCAGCATGTCAGCCACAGCCAGAGAGAGGAGGAGGAGGTTGGTGGCAGTGTGGAGCTGCCTGCATACCAAAATAAACATCGATGACATGGCGAGACAACGGCAGAGGTCCACAACAACAACGCGAGCGTCACCAAACACAGATATTAGTACTAAATGCAGTTATAGGCAACGTGTGCGAAAGAAGGCTGTGGAGGAAGAACATGTGCCTGAAGTGAGAGACAGCGATGACCACCGTCAGGTTTAGCAGCACGGTGAGGATGCAGAGGCTGGGCAGCAGAGCTTTCAAAAGAAAGCCTTCGGTTGACGCCGACGGAGACCTCCTGCAGGAGAGGTTGCCCAGCTGAGGGAAGCAGAGCTCCCATTCATCGTTGCCCATTTCCATCCGGAGGCTGGCTGCTCACGCGGCATTCTCGCCAGACCTCTCTGTCGTCCACCTCATTTATGTGTTTCAGTTCCTCCCCCTCGAGCATCTGACTGGGTCAAAGTTTGCCCGTTTTCCCAAAGTACGACATCGCTATGACTACTATTAGGTTTCAAAAAGTCCTACATGCTAACTGTCAACAATAATAAAAATACATGGGCAAAGTCACTAAGGATTACACATGACATCATCATCTCTCCGTTTGCCAATTGTTGTTACGTGACCCAAAATCCTTGATTTTCCAGCCGTGTGAAGCTGCTAAATCTCAGGCAACGGGAGGAATCGGGTGGACAGGTTTCATGATGGGATTCAAGTTTAGGCATACAGTTGATTATTATAATGAGATTTCTGAGGGGTTTTGACAGGGAAAGCCCGCTTATCTCTCTAAATACTTGGAGGTCGAGCACCAACATGCAGGGGACTTGGGGGTCAAGCGTGGAAGCGTAGGGTCCGGGACGTCCAGCCCCCGAGGCACAGGGACAGACATGTCCAGAAATATGTCATGCATGCCCTTGACTGCATTAAAAGAGAAGATAAAAAATAAAAAAAAAAGAAATTATGGAATGAAGAATTTGGTTGACCAGCAACTGGGCTTTTGCTGACTTGCTTTGTTAATTTTTTTGAACACGAGTCTATTATGGATGGTTTACCTCTGCCAGCAGCACTTATTTTAATTTCCATCGTATTGTTTGTCTTGGTGGACCTTAGTTCTTGTGGCTGAACACACGATTTCGCAATGAAAACACAGATAAACGATTTTGCTCTCTTATTGCGACCCCTTAAGTCTTGGTCAATTGTTTTGCTACTTAAACCATAAGCGAAACGCGCCAGATCTGTGATGTCACTTGTGCTGGCGAGGAAAAAAAGATGAGTAAAACCAAAGAGAAATGGCCAGTTATAACTTATTCATAAATAAAACGATGTCTCAAAATTGATAGGCAATATATTGGAAACTGGGTGTCATATTGCGGCACATATAGAGTACAGTGTCGCTTCATATTGCAATACATGATATCAATATATCAATATTATTCCGAAACCCTAATAGTAGTCCATTGATTTGGTAAGTGCAGTTGAACTATCATCCAAGATAGCATTTACCATTAGCTGAAGTCATAAAACAACAGATCAATTATAAATAGCTCCTGCTGAAAATTTGACCGATTTCATTTCCAACAAAAGTGTAGTGTTTTTTCAAAATGTGGCCACTCCAGAAACACCAAACGCTCATATTGCATGGGTAAGCTTCCCAGCAGGACAGATGTTAGTGGACATTAGTTATATGAGAAAAAAAAGTGTCACACTATTGGCATAAACATCTGACCCCATCTTGCTTTCCGGATGAAACAAGACTGCTGCCCTTCCACTGGGAGCGACACGAGCATTGCCTCATGTGTTGTGTTGTCTTCGCACCTCTGATTGCAAGTCGCCATCATCATGACACACTAATGAGCCTAGGTGTCAAAAACATGGCCGACTGAACGCTCCAAGGACTTCCCCAAGGATATGCCCATTAGCACACTTGAAAATACTCTACATCTTATGCAATGGCATTGACAGATTGATGACAAGTGATACATTTGAACAAGTGACAACACGTTTTTGCTCAAGTCCACTGGGAGCTAACATGACAAGCACAACCTGGAGCAGAGGAAAGTCCGGGAATCACATTGTCAAGGAAACCGTTTTGATGCAGGGCCAAACGTGACATGTTGCCTTTTACGAAAATCCTTTTTGACAGTTTGTTTTTGTTGCATGTGGTAAAGGAAGGACAGTGGCAAAGTTACACATTAGTCTTTAGACCAGGGCTTCATCTTATCAGTAAAAGGTTGAGGAGAACATGCGTTGATATGGTGTCACCTTCATAACATTGCTCTACAACTCATTAAGCGCAATGTCACTACTATCACTACTTTGACTCACACTAAATGCTATCTCAGTCAACAAGAAGTCAATTTAGGATTTATCTGACCCTTTTAGCTAAGTTGCTGTGTCGGTATTGAGAGCTGGCTTTTTGGCGTTTACTTGGTACCACTCCCATATTGGAAATGTTGGAAATATGCTTGAAAAAAGCTTGACATATGTAGGATCTGACGGGCAAGTTGACCCCAGCTTTAGGCTCATGGAACTATACTTCCCATGATTCTTAGACATGAAAGCAAAAAGCAGTTCTCATTTGGCTATGACAAAAACTGGCACACGCTAGTAAATTGCCGCAAATGGAAAGGTGAGCACAAACATGAATGTTAAAGTAAATTCAACCGGAAAGAATTGAACTTTACGTGCACTTCTAGCTCCAACAGACTGAAATTTCTATCTGACTGGTAAAAGACTGGAAATTGACTTCTAGAAGTAGTTTGAATGAAGCTAGCAGGGCTACATTTCCCAAGATTCTTCTGTGCAAATGTAGAAAGTAGTTAGCAAATCACAAAAACATAGATAGGATTGCAATCACATTTAGTTTGAGCTTCAATTCTTGAGTGTCACTCAAGGAGGACGTCAAAGAACAGGCGACTTCTTGTTGCTGCACATCAAAAATACCCATACTTTTTGTTTATGGTCTGTCATACAGCAGACATTTTTAGATACCAATATGACCTACATTATGGCCAAAAACAATAAACATTCACCAACCATTGGTGTCTTCAGTGTAGAAAACTCAAGTGAATTTTGCATGTTTCTTGTTGCTGTTTGCTCTGTCCTTTGACTGCAGATTGAGCCACCTTTCCTGCTCAGGTGCTCTAATCAGCAGCCATTTTGCTGGAGGATTCTGGGAGATGTAGTATTTTTTTTTGAGGATTCTGGAAGATGTAGCCTTTGCCGGAGGATTTGGGAGATATAGCCTTGTAGTGGCATCTTTTGACCTCCATCAATTCAGTTTGAGCTCAACACAGAGCAGCAGAAAATACCAAGTGCGTGATATATTCCAACATTAAATAGATTTAAAGAAAATATACATACCTATTATTATGGCCTTTTAAACGATTATAAACGTTGAAAACAAATGCATGATCCTCCAAATTGGATTGAGTTATACGCCTTGTTCCAGGGGCGTATGAGTTATAAAATACTGAACAGTGAAATGATTATATTAATATTATCACACACACGCATAGCCTTTACCTTTGGACATGTGGTCTGAATGTGAGAGGAAGATATGAAGAACAAACCAATTTTTTGTTTTATTTTCTGTTGGACTGTACAAAGATTTCACACATGCGCACACCACATACTAGCACAATATATTTTTCACCCACACACATACAAATCCACAGAAAAAAATTCTCAAAAAGCTTTTTTTCTGTGTGCAGACTGATTTTTAAGAGTTAAAAATAATGAGTACATCCAGTTAATGAATTAGGAAGTGTGCTAATGCTACAACACAAGAGATAGATGAAAAAAGGTAAAGCCACCCTGCTTCCATAATGTGTTCACTTAAAAAAAATGTCAACCAATCAACGCTACAGTGACTTGGATAACAATTTAGCTGATTTTTTTTTTTAGCCCTTTTTGTGCCCTTTCAGTGGTCTTGTTCACATTTCATTTGCGCTGAACGCTTTACAACCAAGAACAAGTGAAGCTGCAATAGAGGTGGAAAAGCAGCCAAATTAAAGCTGGCAGATGGTGGTCTCCACCACAAACTTGCTCTCAAAGTGGCGAATCTTGCGGCAGTCCAGAACTTCACGCTTCTGCATGCCTGGCAACAAAAAAACACACTTGCGTTACCTTTTGGGGGAAATCCGCGACATGTTTAGTCCACATTGGCATTCAAACATTTGTCTGGATTAAACTTTTTTTTTTAATAGAGACAATTACATTTTTACAAAGTAGTTTTCAATTACAGTGATCCGTCATGCTCCAATTATTTTTCTAATTGCCAAATTCAAACGTAAAGTGGGACGGGACTCCGGTTGGGTGCCACCATCTTACCCAGGATGCGATTGCGGCGCTGCAGCTTGAAGGTGTCCTTGCCGCGGCACAGGTTATGGATGAAGCTGCCCAGCTGTTCCACGTGCTCCAGGCGCTCCGTCACCACCATCTCCTCATGTACCAGGTACGATTGCGGCAGGTAGGTGCCCGCCTGAAGAGGGCACCAAAGAAAAGCTCGATGATTAGAAACAACGCAGAAATAGTCTATGTCACCGCCGTGAGATTTGTGAGTGGGACAGTCAACGTGTGTGCAGTAGCTTTGCGACAGATGCTACACGCTTAGCTCGTCAAAAGAAAACCACAAGTGAGACGACCGCTGACAACATGCTAAGCTAGTCAAAAAACTAAATTTGAGTCTTATACGGTACATGACACTACTGTTATCAATTTTGGGGGGGCGGGTGCAATCAATCATTCTATCACACAGAAGGGATCAACATATGACGCTTGTAAAACAACAAGCACATGGGTACGAGCTCAGTGCTAACGCTAACAACAGATGCTAAAAGCTGGTCTGGTTAAAAGACAAAAAAACCTGAGTATGGTATGGCCAAAATGGCAACATGTTATCAACTAAAACTGGTCAAAGAGCACATGGTGAAAATCTATGTAATCATGTGACACTACTCGCAAAATAAAAAAGAGACCCGCTATACCATCGGTGTCATTTTAGCTCAGGGGCCACATGGGGGAAAATCCATTCTCCTGTGGACAGGTAAAATAATGCTATATAACTTGAAAACCAGGTAAAATAATGCTATATAAATTGAAAACAGTATCACTTATACCGTATGTACATTTTTGATATGAATATCATCTTGCGGGGTGGATTAAACCGTGTACATTTGACACACCTGCGCTATACACTAGGGAAATCAAAGGACAAATGGTAAGAGTAGTAAGGCGGTATCAAACAAACTCATACTAGCTCATAATAACAAACCCGAACAATATGAAGAGCGATGATACCTTGACGTTGAGCAGCAGTTCCAGGAAGTCCCTGGGCGGCATGACGACGGAGGTGTTGAGCGGGATGACGTAGCACTTATTGAGGCTCAGGTCCAGGTAGGCCGTCAGCCTCTAAACAAAGGGCGCGCAAAGCACACCGGGTCAGGAGCGTCTGGCCGGACGGCGGCCCGGCCCGGCGTCGCTCACCCTCTGGAAGTCGTGCACGATGTCGGCCGGGTCGCCGTCCTCAAAGTCGGGCACGGGCACGTTGATGAGGGCCACCTGCTGGCGCTCCAGGACTTGGATTCGCTCCTCCAGCAACAGCAGAGGGCTTGCCACGTCCTCCTGCAAACGTTGCCCGCACTGCTACCACTTCCGAATATTATTGGGAGTATTGCTCCCAATTCTAATCATTTATTTGTTCAATTAATAAATAATTAGTAATTGTGATTTTTTTTTTTAATCCATTCTGATTCAAAATATTTTCTGGAAAAGTCTGAATGCATTTCTTACTTCCATTCCTTTTTTTTAAATTAATTTTCAAATGCAAAAACCTACTGAATTCAAATTAACTATTTCAACGTACCGGTACATGTATTATTCAATCTGTTAGTTGCATTAAATGGTAGATCCAATATCATACGTTTAAAACTAAAACCAAAAATATTTTATTTCAATTGGGAGAGAGGACTTGGCCTATTATGATGTACTTTCAGTTCCTCTCAAGACTTCCCCGCAAGATGCAAAAACTGAACTGATCCGGCATAGCCCACGTTTTGCTGACCTGCTCCAAATCAGTCAATCTGAGATCCTCCTCGCGGTAGTTGACCCCGCACACGAACACCTCGCCCTCCTGCGTTCGAAAAACACAACTGATGATGAACAAACACACACGAAAAAAGTTTCGCTAGGGGACTGAAACAGTTAGCTACATTTTACACCAGTATGCAAAGCGGCCCCTCCTTAATGAAATGCGTCAGCACTCACCTCCAGGACGTAGTAGCGGTAGAGGTAGGCCCCGCCCACCACCATTCCTGCCAGCATAAGGGCCATACCCAGACACATGCACCAGCGCCATGCTCGGGACTGCTGACGAACCAGCACCACACTCGCCGCCGCCTCGGGATCCTGCCGGGAGAAAAGCCGCAATACATCACATTTTCTGAACTTCAAAACCACATTGGATGGAAAGAAAAAGTGATCAGACAAGAAAAACTTTAGAACTACATTTATCGCGCTACCTCTAGGCATATTGTACTCAGCAACTTCAAAAGATGTACCGTGGAACATCTGATTTCAGGCTTGCTTCATGTTCCAATTAAGCTGTTTTTTATTTGAAAACACAACTTCCTGTTGCAGGATTAAAAAGCGTTCCAATAAGATTTGCTGACAGAAACCCACTTTAAATCTCAAGTACTTGTTCTGTTGAAGCTTTTTTGTGCAATAGCAGGCTCACCAAATGTTATTGGGCTCAGTGAATTTTGATTCAGTGAGTGAGGCCCCTACAAATTGGCAAAATGAACCTAGCAGCCTTTTTTCGTCACTATTATCATGGCCATTTCGAGCAAATCTTGGCTTGAGGGGTAGAATTTTCCACAGCAAAACTCTTGACAGGGTGCCGGAATTGTGAGAAAAATCCTTTCAAAAATTGCTACATTGAAGTAAGATGTCTTTTCAAGGTCTGCAATTTGGGGAAAAAAGAAATCCTTTACCGTTTTTAATACTACACAAAGTCACCAATTGTTAACAGCTTGCAAATGTTTTGCCAAGTATCAGCTTGTGTAATAACTATTTTTCTTAGTATACCTTGACAATTACAATTCTCACGAGCAGTTAATTTGATTTCCCAGAAGCATTTGTGTATGTGGATGAGGGCTGCTCCCCACCCATTTACTTAGAAAATTGCACAATTGCACAACGCAGTTTGGTAGCACAAGTGCGACATGTTGGATCTGGACCGGGACGCCGCACCCAAGAGATGTTCGTCAAACTTTGCTGATGGCAGACAAGCAAGCCTTTGCATGCGCACGCTGTTGACTCACAGCACAGCCGTTTGGAAAAATGCAGATAACTTTATTTTTCCCATAACAGTAGAAATGGGACTCGAAACAGAGCTTCAAAATCCTTGCACAAATCTATGTGATGACGATGTATGAGGCTTCATGTAGCTGCTATGATTCTGACCACCAGATGTCACCAGTGTGACTATTTCTTAAGTATTCAGGGCATGACTTTTTTTTCCCCAAATTAATATGGCTAACACGTGGAAGTTTCACAAAGCTTCATCAACCCAGCTCTAAGATGGGGTAACCTTTCATTTTGAAACACACAGCAGAGGACTGTGGTTAACTATTGTTGGGTAAACCGGGGGCAGCACGTTTCCTTTTCACTTTTCTGTCAAGTATTCTCTCTTTGCTGCTCAGCTGAATCGGCCGTCTAATGGGCCAGCTCGGCAGGAGCTCTCCCCTTTCACCTGTCTAGCTCGGTTGCCTTTAGCGATTAGCGGCTAATCTCTTGGGAAAAATCCAGCGTCCTCAGAGCGGCTTTGAAATTTGCAGACTGCAAAGTTCTTTTTGACATTTGTTATCTTCTCGATACAGCGCTTTCTTCAAGCCAGTCAGCCGTAGGCTTTGAACCCAACCTCTCAAAAATGTACGAGATTCTATCTTGGATTCAAGGGCAAAGTTGTGTGGCTTGCTTCTTTTGCGTTTGGGTCATTCAACGAGCAAATCAAAGAAGGGCTATCAAAATATAATTGCATGCTTTTCAGGCTTGCTGGAGCTAATTTCCTCCTTTCAAAAAAACGGCATGACTTCCTGTGTGGCAAAGGGGCTAATGCCAAGTGAGTGGCGACTTTCTCACATACACGTTATCAATTTTTTTTCTCGCTACCGCTCCATCTGATGGATCTGGCCGGAGGCCCGCTGCACCCAAGCTGGCCCACATGCAAGCAGTCAGGCAAGATTTTCAACCAGACCCACACCAAAATATGATCTATTGTGGAACAGAAAGATGTATATTTTTGGAAGCGACGCCGACAGCTCTGAAATGTAATTATAAGATTGCCAAGGCTGTTTTAATTGATTTATTTTTGAATGGCTCCTTCTTACCTCCCAAGCTAATAAATTAGCAGCATGCTTCTGTGGACATGTCACACTTTAACAATCCTAAGGGCTATGCTATCTTTGTGTGTCATATGTAAATGGTCACACGTGTAAAGCGCTTTGAGTACCCAAGGTAGAAAAGCGCTATATAAGTGAAAGTCCAATTACCGGGTATCAAAATGTGAGCTGATGCGTTCCTCCATGCCGGACCGCTTCAAGTCACAAAGCCGACTAAGCTGCTTTAAAAAAAATGCAGGTGACAACAGAGCAGATGGTCGGTATGCTCGTGCACAAGTGGCGGTAGAAAACAGGAAGAGACGCACATCCTGAAACCGGTGACCAGAAGGTTAATCTGAGGCATGCTAGATATTCAGTTGACGCTCTCTTTGCAGAAGACCGTGGCCGAGGTTGCGTCTGATCAGGGCTTCAAATCGAACTGAATCCAGATAGAAAGTGGACCAGCTGATGGGTTGTTTGTTCAACTTTGTTTTGCTTTAGGTGTTGTAGACAGATGGGAGGACCCCACATAACCTTGTAAATATTGTATATCCAAATGTTCTAAGTGTCTGGAGCACAGACACACACACACACACACACAAAGAAAATGATGAAAAAAGAAAGCTTCAATGTTGTAAACTTAGTGTGTCAGCACGTTGGTCTCACACTCAACTGTCGAACCGCATTTTTCTCAAAACAACAGTCACCTGATAACCTTGAGGTGTTTTCTATGTTTTTAAAAAAAATCAAGCATAGAACAAGATGTGCTGTGTTTATAATACATCAGGAATTATTTTGACGGCATCTAACAAAATGTTGACTTTTTGTCATGACAGTAGACTTGCATCACGGCCTTGCCGAATGAAAGACAGAAGCTTTGGCCACAAGGCCTGCTCCGTGAGACATTATGGGAACGTTGGGCCTTTGCACCTTGCTAGCAGGATTGTTATAAATATGTTAGTAAATCTGGTCTATAATGCACTTTTTTTAAGTTCTTAACTTCTTTTAGCAATAACCTGATTTCATCTGGGAACCATAGGACATTGGACATCTTTAACAGCTGTTTTAATCGTCTGATTACTTTAGCACTGTTTTAAGTTTGCTTGCATTTCGTTTTGCAATTTTTACTGATTAATTCTCTTCTGCATAATGAATGTTGAGAGGGAGGGAGAAAAGGAGGGGGGGGGGGGGGGGCAGAGAGTCCTTAAGTTCAGGTTGTGATTGAACAAAGTACGTCTCCCTCACGTGACAAAGTGCATTATAAAGATTAAAAGAGCGAACGCGAGCATGTCAGGAAACATCCTGTTTTTCGCTAAAGCACAAGGGATCAAAAGAAAAAGTCGTCAGTGGACAGGAAAAGAAGGCAAAGCCAAGTCTGCAATGGCTTAGCTGAGTATTTGCTACAATTAATGTGGACACGAGTAAAAACATCTACGACGTTGGAGTTAACTGTTCACGTGTTTTAGGAGTCGCGAATGTTTAGTAGTGTGGCTGTGAGGAAGCAAATTGAGGAATTTATGCACAATATAAAAATAAGGAAGTCGGGAACGAACCTTGGCCAGAAGCCAAGTCAAGCCAAGAGCGACATACGCAATTCACACTGAAGGCAAACATTGTATAACCGTTATTTGATCAACGATCATCGAGTGTGGAGGAAGAAAAAAAGAACGCCAGCAATTGAAACATTGAAAAGCCAAGCACGTTCAAAAGTTGACAAAGCTTGTAGCGGCCTTAGCCATTTTTTTCCCTCACTCACTTTGTCGTTGTTGGAAAGGAGCATCAACGCGTCCTTCTTCATCTCTTTCAGCGAGATGGCAGAGTTAAAAGACACTTTGACCATCGCGGAATCGCTTAAAATTCTCACTCGCAGAAAACGACAATTCCAAGTGAAAGTCGCTAGACTGGGCAAGAAAAGTCGCCGATAAGTCAATTCGGACGTTGCGCTTTCTCCGAGCTGTTTTGTTGTTGCGAGAGAGCCCGGAAAAGAAACCAGCGATGGAATTGTGGCACAACACTTCCGGTTGACTTTCATCGTAAAAGCTTGGAAGTTTTCCCTTCTCTTTCAACGACGTCAGTAAATCATGACAATACAATACAGTACGTACATTCATACGGTCTTGCGTAAATCTCCCATCGAACCGATTAACGAAACGCGACGATATAACGTCAGTCTTGAACAACATCATAAATAACCTTCTTAAAGACCAATAAAAATAAAATGTCAATAAAAATAAAATGTCTACAATTTCAAGACAAAAAAACATCTAAATAATAATAGTATAATCTGTAATTTGTTACTTTAGAAGGGCATCCCACTCACATGAATAAGTGGTCGAAAAGAAGCAACAGGTTGGCCACCTCTGCAGTTAAGGGCCCATATCATGATATTTTACACTTTCCACGGTGAAAATATATCCATATAAATTCCATTTAGCATAATGGAGATTTAATTTTTGATTAAATATGAGTTTTATAGTACTAATATTTCTAAACAGTAAGTGAAATGTCTTGTTTACTGAAGCTGCGTCTCTCACCATGTGGCTGCCTCGCCCCCTTCATGATGTTGTTCAATGCCGTCCCACAAAACATCCATCCATCTTCTGACTGTTTAGTCTCATGAGGGTCACAAAGAGATAGAGACTACCCCAGCAGAATGAATGAGAGCCAAAACAAACTGACATTAAAATTCCAACCAGTGTCAAGAGGCCATATTCACAAAGCACCATTACTAC
Organism: Hippichthys cyanospilos; assembly: GCF_059441005.1. Lineage (NCBI taxonomy): Eukaryota > Metazoa > Chordata > Actinopteri > Syngnathiformes > Syngnathidae > Hippichthys > Hippichthys cyanospilos. The sequence goes on along the minus strand of NC_142373.1, from coordinate 15,191,542 downwards.
AATGAAATCAGTCTCATGGGAAACCAGCATTCATAACAACAATATGTTGATGTTCCGGCTGTGTGCCTTGTCTTTCTATCTTCATTGGGCATCTTGCATGTCATGTTTATCTGCTAGAGCGGGGCCAGTGCTGCGAGCCCATTTAGGAGGTTTAGGCCAGAGCAAGATTACTTTGGTTCTCTTGATTGCTTCAGTTATCTTTTGTGAACATCCACAAGCATTGCATTTTAGAGTTAATCTACAAGATTCACTAAAGTAAGTATTCTAAGTATTTACGTTGGTGAATTTTGAAGACTTGTTCGAAAACGAGACATTAAACTCATCATTTCACATAAACGCAGGGAGAAATTTTGATTATCACCTCGTGGCCTACCAGAACTAGAATGGATTGCGTCGATTGATTGAAAATAGCCAAAGTTCAATTTGACAACAAGTGGAGATGGATTGGTTTGAAACGAAAAAACACATATGTTATTTTAATTGCAATAATTCGCCATATTATACCACATTATAAAACATAAACCACATAGGAATCTACCGGCAGAGGCGGTCCGCGGAAATAACGTAACAAATGCGTTACGCCAAATCATTGGCTGTCGTTTGGTTTGCGAATGCGTCATTGAAATTTGGCCTCATATGAATTTAAATTTCTTTAGGTTTATTAAAAGCAAATTCTTTCAATATCTAATAAAACCATATACAAGCAAGAAAGTTGAGGGGAAAAGTATAAACATTTAATTAATCTGACGTTCTATAGTACAAACATTTTTTTTTATCATTACTTCCGTTTCTTTTGCGTCATTTCCATTTCCTGTCGAGTAAGGTAGCGGCGGGAGCAACAATGGCGTCAACCGTGACAGTCAAGCCAACAAAAGAGCGCTTACTGAGTGTTTTAGACGACTTGGAGGTTTTGTCTCGGTAAAGTGAAATCCTGTTACTTTTTGCGAGTGTTTAGAAATAGCTAGGTTGCTGTTTCTATTGACCTCGTCATTCAGTCATCTCTCATGTAGCCTGCTCGTATCTGACTGCATGACTGCTGTGTTCCTTTTCCAGGGAACTGATCGAGATGTTGGCTCTGTCCCGGACTCAGAAATTGCCACAGTCCGGCGAGGACACTCAGGTACGCTGTACACTGTCTGCTGACATCTACAGCCTTAAGGTGTAAGGGAAAATGAAATACAGTAGGCAACGCTCAATCGCAAAGTCCCCTCGTGGCGATTTTTTCCCCCCATGTGACCTTAACTCATATTTTGTCGTCTTTTTGAAGGCACAAGCCTTCAAAATAGGAAGGTATCACCCTGGTAGGAAGTATGTTCAAGTAATGCATAGTGTGTGTGAGAGGAGCTTAGTACATGCAATATAAATGCAGGCTTCAGGTGCCTTTTGCTGAAATCATGTAATCTCCAAGTTATTTTTTTTTTCATTTCAAATTTATCTTAAATCAGCAAGATGAATTTGAAATAACATTTAATTGGGGATCCTTGATTGTGCCAACTCATTTACTGCCATGTGGACGTGCATTCGTCAGCTATAATCCAACCTGACTGCCGCCACTTTGCATATCGGCTTCAATTCTGATTTTCATTTTTAAGACCAGTGCAGATTTGAGAAAGTAAAGACGAGGGAGTGAATCTTGACTTGTCAACACATTGGTACTGCTGAGAAGCAAAGATTGCACTTATTTTTTTTTAATTCAGGTGAAAGAAGAGTTGAATTTTTTAGTAGGTTGTGGGCCGATGTTGTGATAGAGCGTATTTAGTAACTCTTAAAAGATCAGTCAAGGGCCACAGGCAGTGTGGAGAATGTCCTCTTTAACAGTGACCAGCGGCAAATATGTTTATTTTGGCAAACACCAACCATCTCCATGTTATCCAAAGGCATACGAATGACGCGTGCGCTTGCCCTTGTTAGATCCTAGAGCTGCTGGTGCAGCGTGACCGAGAGTTCCAGAACCTGATGGAGGTAGCCCAGCGCCAGGGCAAGGTGCACCAAGAGATGCAGCAGCTGGAGAAGGAAGTGGAGAAGCGAGACAGCGACATCCAGCAACTGCAGAAGCAGCTCAAGGAGGCCGAGCACATCCTGGTGTGTCAAAAGCTGCCAAATGTTCTCAAATCAAAATGAAATCGCTTGTGTTCAATGTGAAAATAGTTCCTCTTTTAGAAACTATGACTTGAACGCTACATTTCTCCTGAAGGTTTTATCTAATCTTAAACATTCTTTCTGCGTTGTTCTCAGGTTGAAGTGACTTTTCCAAACACATTTTATATTTTGATAGATTTTCATTAAATAAATGCTTCATCCTAAATCAAATCATCTAACTTCCTAACATCCAAAATCAAAACTGAGCGTCTATTGGTGAAGTAAAAAATTCAATTACGCAAACCCCAAACCAACTATTCATTTCAGTAATATGCAAATCAATATTTTCATCAACTACTTGTTTTACAGTAATCATAAATCTTGTAATTCCTAATGACATGACATAGGTGGTGCCACGCCTAACAGAAGGCTAACATATTTGGCCGCCATTTTTCTGCTACGGATTCCTTGAGACAAATGTAGAGTAGCAGGCTTGCCAGGTGTGCTCGCTCTGACACACAGTAGTGGGCGCGCTTGAAAATTTGTCATCACTAGATTTGACTAAGTTCGACACACTGTGCCTTTAAGTTGCCTGGCGCAACACATTCAGGGAGTTAGTCGCAAAACAACTTAGACAGGGCTTGTTAATTGCGATGCAGAAAGTCCCCAAAAAGCGGCGGTACCAGGTTCTACGTTGATGTGACCACTCTCACTTTGTTGTCAGGCGACTGCAGTTTACCAGGCGAAGGAGAAGCTCAAGTCCATTGAGCGAGCCAAGAAAGGTGCAGTGACGAGCCCACGCGACCAGTTGATTGATTGAAGGATTGACAGCCTACCTGTCTTCTCCGCAGGGAGCATCTCGTCCGAGGAGCTCATCAAGTACGCGCACAGGATCAGTGCCAGCAACGCTGTGTGCGCGCCGCTCAACTGGCTTCCAGGTTTGCTCCCTTGTTTTTTTTTCTACGTTTGCCTCAAGATTGTCCGGCGACACCTCTCGGAAAACACAGATGAAATTTCCTCAAGGGAGTAAAGATTGAGTGCGCTAACTTACATGCGTCGCTTGCACTTATCCAGGCGACCCGCGACGGCCATACCCCACCGACCTGGAGATGCGCAGCGGCGTGCTAGGCCACATGGCCAACCTGCCCACCAACGGGGTCAACGGACACCTGCCGGGCGACGCCCTCGCTGCCGGGAGGTTGCCAGGTACATTCGCTTGGAACCAACCCGCTTCATCTTTCCACTTTGCTGATTGTTAATGTCCCGCCCCTGATGTGTCCCCTACGTGCAGACGTGCTGACGCCGCATTACCCGTGGCAGTCAGGAGAGCTGTCGGCTGGTATGCTTCCGCCGCACCATGCCGCAGATTTCGGTCTGGAGCCGCCCGGGCACAACAAGGAGAACGAGGATGACGTGGAGGCCATGTCCACTGACTCCTCCAGCAGCAGCAGCGACTCGGACTGAAAGACCTTTGTGTGTGTGTGTGTGTGTGTGTGTGTGCGCGCGCATGCGTGTAAATCCTGTTAATTATGCTTGTAAATAAAACGTTTTGAGTAGATGTGTTTGTGCTTCATGTGTAATTTAGCATTTAGTTGCTGGGGCACAGTTCTTATTTGTTTTTACGATAGTCGATCACTAGATTTGACTAAGTTCGACACACTGTGCCTTTAAGTTGCCTGGCGCGACACATTCAGGGAGTTAGTCGCGAAAGAACTTAGACAGGGCTTGTTAATTGCGATGCAGAAAGTCCCCAAATAGCGGCGGTACCACGTTCTACGTTGATGTGACCACTCTCACTTTGTTGTCAGGCGACTGCAGTTTACCAGGCGAAGGAGAAGCTCAAGTAATGTAAAAAGGATATTAGGCTGGAAAATGATTGGTGAAGAAACATCTCATTCTCAGTTTTTCAAAGCACATCATCCTTTTTCAAATAAACTATTCTACATGACTGTCTATTTCACGGACACTCCGGAATAATACCTACTTATTTCCATTATTTGAAATAGTTGATAATTGACATACCATTGTTTACGTAATCTTTTTAGACTTGCATAGTGTTGGTTAACATATTTTGAAAATACCCATAGTGATCAAAAAGAGAGGAAATAGTTGCTTGTAGCTAAAACCTGCTGCATAAACGCGATGCCTTCATTAACACCCTGGAAATGAACAGTTTGCTTAGCTCGAAAAATAGATGGATTATAGTTTAGGCAAGATGTCGTAGATAATGGTGGCAACGTGACTTGGTGAGAATGCTCAGCAGTGACCGAGTTCCAAATATATTTATCGTGTCCTACGTTTCTTAAAGGCGGCAGGCACCAGTTGGAAGTGGCTGTGTGCCGCGCATGCGCACGAACACTCATCGCCTGACAAGCAAACATGGCGACCTCCCTGATCTGCGGCCGTTTGACGGCAAGCCTAAGGAATTCTGGGCCCAGGAACACTATCAGCGCCGCTTCCAAGGTGAGTGTTTGGCCACCTGAAATCGAAGCTTCGGTCGCTTGGATATTCTAGGAGGGACGCCGCCACGGCCTTCTATGACCGCCACAACAGCTGCTGAAGTGACAGGGTCAAACGGACATTAGCCTTACTGCTCATCGCTTTTAGATGTTAGCTCTAATGCTAAGCTTTAAATCGCCTCTGAAGCCACACATGAGTCTTGTTCTTATCGAAATTTGCTGGCTAAAGGTGCGCGGCGGGCTGACATGTTGGTGACCTCCATCTTATTAGCTGGGTAAGTGGTTATCCACCCCATGCATGAGCTGAATGTGTCAGGCTAGCCCCCATAGCACAGCTATTGGCAAGTAAACAAGCTACAAGCTACCATATGTCGTCAGGAATTGTCGTAAACGTCACACGAGTGCCTTTCTGCCTAGCCTACAAAAAGAAGACCCCACACCCTCGCTTTTTGGAAGTGGTACCGCTTGCTGCCTTCTTTACTCGCTGTACACCTCCAAAGAATCAAGATTTGTTGTGTTACAGGATCAAATCTGTGTAATCTTACTGGGTGTGAATTGTCCAGCAACTTTAGCAAATCAATTACAGCTCAATCCCTCTGCTGAATAGTAGTGATGAGTCCAGCAACACCGATTACAGCAAACTATTTACATGGATTATCACTTCTGAAAAAAAAACAACAAATTAGTGTAATAATAAAAGCAAAAGCAAATTTACCAAGGGCGAGTCACTTGCTCAGAAACCGAATAACGAAATGAATGTTGATGTGACTATGATCCTCATCATCTCTCGTACTTTTTTGGCTCACTTATTTTTTCGCCAGCTGAATGAAACCTCCGTGTTGGTGTTGGTGTGGCTATTTGTTTGATAAACAAATTAATTGGTGAAATCTGCAGCAGCAGCGCCCACCTTCTCCATCTCATTTAATCTTGAGTGCTGATATCACTCTGTTCATGACATTTTCATCACATCATTTGGACCGCTCCTGTATTTACATGTCCAGGTCCTGGCGGGTTCTTTGGGTCCGTTTGGAGGCCAGGGGTCGCTGCCGTCGCCGCCTTTGCAGCAGCAGCAACGGAGGAGCCTGTCCCTCCATGAGTACATGAGCCTTGGCCTGCTTAAGGAGGCTGGCATTTCGGTGCCCGCGGGCATGGTGGCCAGCTCCTCTGACGAGGCCTACGCTGTCGCCAAGCAGATCGGTCAGTACCATCAAAGCAAAACTCAAATGCAAGGTTGAAAATTCATCGTAATTTAATAACTGAACACCTAAAGATGGTAGAGCAGCACACGCATGCATGTCATTGCTTTCTACATACCAAGCATGCACAACCTTCTTTGACATTTTTGCGTGTGTGTCTGTGTCTGTCTTAAATAGCCATTAGCACTTCCAAGCATGGTGTTCGTCCAGGCCTTAGTGGCATCAAGTGACACCAGCCGTGTTGTCATTTGATTGGATGTTACTTTTTCATCGTACATATTCTGCTCCTGCCCCAAAGGATTACAGGGGAACTTGAACTTGTGCAAGCAAAAAGTTACCAGATAAAAATTGTGATTGTTCTTTTTTTTTTTTCTAGATTTTTAAAAAGAAGAATAAACTTGTATTTTAGAACATAATTTTATAAGGATATACACTTTCATTTCCTTTACCCTTTTTTACTTGGTGCAAAATATAATCTATGTTTTTGTGTGTTTGTGTCAGGTTCCAAAGACTTGGTGGTGAAAGCTCAAGTATTAGCGGGCGGGCGAGGGAAAGGAACGTTTGAGGGCGGACTGAAGGGAGGTGTCCGAATCGTCTACTCGTAAGTGCCCCCCCCCGTGCCATTATGAGGATGACGATGTAATGGAAATAGTATGAAGAGCCGCAGGCACAATCAAAGTTCGAGCATATTATTGTGGCTTTGGATTTGAATTACCTGTGTACAGGCTTGCTTCCACTTTTTAAATCAAAGCACAGTAATCAAATATAGAAGTATTTACCACATCTTTTTTAAGAACATATTTGGTATTCTAGGAATATAACAGTAATTACAAGTAATCATCTTAATGACTCTGATTTTGCTTGGATTACCTAACTAGCATTTTTTTTTTAAAGGTAATCAGTAACTTTATCGGAGCGCATCTTTTTAAAGTAAGCCTCCCCAAGCTTGTTGACACGGAATGCTTGTGGCGTGCGGCAGGCCCGAGGAAGCAAGGGACATTTCGTCACAGATGATTGGTCGCAAGCTGTACACCAAGCAGACGGGTGAGGCGGGTCGCATTTGCAACCAGGTGTTTATCTGCGAGAGACGCTACCCACGCAGGGAGTACTATTTTGCCATCACCATGGAGCGGTCCTTCCAGGTAAGTGCACACCAAAAAAACCCTCACTAAAAGAATATATATACAGCGGGCCCCCGTGTGACGAGATGAATCCGTTCCGCGGTTGGACTCGTAAGGCGGATTCACCGTATGGCGGACAATCCTTATTTATTTATGTGAAAGATTTTGTACTCTGGCAACAGTGTTTTATATATTTAAAAAAATGGTAAAATATTTTTTGTACTGAATGTATTTATTTATTTATTTTCTTCATTTTCCAAAGCGTGGTTGGAACTTGCAGGGGAAAGGGTGATTTTTAACAATCCATATTTCACATCAATCCACATTTGGACAAGGACAAAAAGAAGCTGTGCATTTGTATTGACGCCAGCGTTTGCCTCTGCCGCAGGGCCCTGTCTTGATTGGCAGTTCGCAGGGAGGCGTCAATATTGAGGATGTGGCGGCGGAAAACCCCGATGCCATTGTCAAGGAGCCCATCGACATCATGGAGGGCATCAAGATGGAGCAGGCGCTCAAGGTGGGCATCTATCACAATGAATACCCAGGTTTGAAAAAAGGCATCGTGCATGCTTGTTCCGCTGTCGCAGTTTGACTTTCCTTGAGACCACACGCTCTATACTTTATTTAAAAAATAAGCTTTCTTATTTTAACCAGAAAATGAGCCTAAAATTTCTTTTTCTTAAAGGGTCTGTTGACTTCTCACCATAAACACCCCCAAAGTGTTATTTCAATTCAATTCAGTTATACTTCATTAATCCCTCGAGAGGGTTCCCTCAAGGAAGTTGGGTTCTAGTACAACACAGCCCCACAATATTGTCATTGGTGCATTTTTAAGCATTCCTTGAGTTTTCTGCGCTTTCAGCACCAGCTCCTACTGAGCACATAAAAAGAGCTTATAGTAGAAGCGGGATGAGGACGATAACGATCCCGAGCTAAAGTAAATACATGCCGACCCTGTCCACGTCTTGTAGTTTCATTTTTGTAGCAGAGTTGGGGAGGAGGGCAGTCGGCCAAGTAAACAGCAATTTTTCATCTATCATAACTAACACATTTACATTTTATGATACATTTTACAGTAGAAAATATCCAAGTGGGGAAAATGTGTATTTGGGAGCACACGGTTGGCCAATCAACATCTGCAATATATAATTCTCCTTCGGGCAGAATTGTTATGAGTAGTCGGTTCCCAAGGGGACTGATTTTCTTGGTGAATCAGGTGTTACTGCGTGACCTCTCTTGACATGTTTTTTCTGTGTTGGCAACTCTAGTTCATTTCAGTGTCAGTAAAATACCTGTTTTTGGCTTCTACTTCACATCGCGCTGCTGTTTTGGCTAGCAATCAAGTGGATTTGGCAGTGAAGCGAAATGGTGCGCGTTTGGCCTATAGGTGGCGCAGAAGATGGGCTTTCCGCAGCCACTGCAGAAGGAGGCAGCTGAGAACATGATCAAGTTGTACAACGTTTTCATCAAGTACGACGCGTCCATGCTGGAGATCAACCCAATGGTAGAGGACTCCTCGGGCGTGGGTATGCCCACGGCCATCTAACACATGCTACCCCCCAAAAAATAAAAAAATGGACCAATTGAAAAAAAGACCCCTAAAGTCACACTATTCCCTTTCTGACCTGCAGTGATGTGCATGGACGCCAAGATCAACTTTGACTCGAATGCTGCCTACCGGCAAAAGGAGGTGTTCGACTTGCAAGACTGGACCCAGGAGGACCCGCGAGACCGGCAGGCGGCCAAGGCTGACCTCAACTACATCGGCCTGGATGGAACCATCGGGTGTCTGGGTAGGTAACAAATACACGGCCACCTTGTCCAAGGAGACGTTCACAATTTTACTTTTTTCATTCCGGGGCTGGGGTAAAATGGGTAAATGTCCAATTGACGGAAATGCAAGTTTAGGAGAACACGGCCGTTGTAGTACTTAGTTCACCCGAAGGCCGAACTGTTGTTATGAGTAGTGGTTTCCCAAGGAGGTGGATTTGATTGGCGGAATGAGTGTGTACTGTGTGTGTGCTCTCTTGACACATCTTTTGCTTTGTTAGCAACTGAAGTCTATTTCAATGTCAGTCAAGATGTATTATTGGATGCTGAATGGTGCGGTTGTAATTTAGTGAACGGCGCGGGCCTGGCCATGGCCACCATGGACATCATCAAGCTGCACGGTGGTACGCCCGCCAACTTCCTGGACGTGGGCGGCGGGGCCACCGCCCACCAAGTCACTGAGGCCTTCAAGCTCATCACGTCGGACAGGAAGGTGAGCGCGGCGCGCGCTTGCGGCAGAAAAACGCTCCGCCTGACGGGAACTAACGCTCTAATGCGCTCCCGCAGGTTCAGGCTATCCTGGTCAACATATTCGGAGGCATCATGAGGTGCGACGTCATCGCCCAGGGCATCATCATGGCTGTCCGCGACCTGGACCTCAAGATCCCCATTGTTGTGCGACTGCAAGGTCCAAAAAAAGAAAAAAAAAGTATTGATGCTTTTACCTTGGAAAATCCCAGCTGACAGTGTCTTTTCTTCAGGTACGCGTGTGGATGATGCCAAAGCTCTGATCGCTGCTAGCCCACTAAAAATCTTGGCCTGCGATGATCTGGACGAAGCTGCCAAAATGGTACGTGCACGCTCACACACAACTGGTGTTGGAAGCCCTAATTTGTTTTGTAGTTGGTGCCTTCTTTGCAGAATTTGTGACAAAGGCACTTCGGTGGCCGAGTCCGAGCATACTCTACACCCAAAATGCCTTTTCCTTTCAATTTGAAGGGATACTGAAGGGATTTGTATATTTTTATACATGTTAATCCTGGTAAAACGTTTTTTGTTTTTTGTTTTGTTTTTTGTTTTTTAATTAAAGGGTGAATTGATTTGTTGTTGTTCATTTTGAAAGGAAACTACAAAATCTGCAAGCATACCTTGCAAAGAAAACGTGCAATGATTTAACCTTTAACCTTTACATTGTTGGCCTTAATGCTCAATGTTTCATCTAGCTGGCTTTTAATAAATGTAAAAATTAAAGATGGATTTATTAAATCGAAATACTGGAACTGATATTTGGGCCAATATATAATTAATCCCAGTTTGTTGACCAGAAATGAAACAATATACTCCGAAATCACCCCACTCAAATACGCTGACACAAATGGAAAGATGCATATATTTTTTGCCTCTATTGATTCATATTGTCAGTAATACGTTGTTTTATAGTATGTATTGCATTTTTTTTTTGTAATGTGTAAATTTGAGGGTGGCATGCAGGATTTTGCGCACGGCAACAAAAGGTACAAAAATTGCTGATTTTTTTTATTTTAGGTGGTCAGGCTTTCAGAAATCGTCTCACTGGCCAAGGAGGCGCAAGTGGACATCACCTTCCAACTTCCTATCTGATCTTGTCATCTTTACCGCCCTCCTCTTCGCCACAAGCACTTCCTGTTTGACCTTACCCGGACACTCCTTTTTTCTCCCCTCTTTGTGGCGTGATGGCGGCGCAAACAAACTTTTTTTTTTTTTTTTTAGCTGTCTTAATGTTCATTTCATGCGCACAAGTACACACTCCACTACACAAAGTCATTTTTTTTCCACTCGCTTTCTAGCCCGAACACACACACCTGATGTCACAACACACACTCATTACTTCAGAAATACACTTTCAAGTACACCGGCCATACCGGCTGCTGCTTTTTTACTTTTTCCAATGGAAATGAATTGTCAGCGAAGGCATTCGAGGTGTCAAATCCAGCAGGAGTCTTAAACTAGGAAAGCCGCCCCCCCCCCCTTGTGGCCGCAGCCGCCAGCAATTGGAGCGCGGCGATAAGATCCTGTCACGCGCCCCGCTAAGCGACTCCATTTCCTCCCGGATAACGTGGCCATAAACAACACGGCGGCGGGACATTACCATCTTTTGTGTACACGCACACAATTTGCGCAGCCTTGGCAATTCTCTTGCGAGCTGAGATTTGCTTTCTTAAAATCATATCTAGATAGAATATCACTGGCCAATTTTAGGAATTAGCACGCCCATATATGGTGATGCTATCAGTATATTTGATCTTTGGCATAATAATGTATTACACAAGACTAGTATATGTATTTGGCCAAAGGAAGCAATACCAGTGTGTGTCCCCGTCAGTGTTTGTCCAGCGATGGTGTTGGTTTTACATTGTCTGCCGGCATTGGCGCTTAGTGTATTAGTATCGTGATGCATCACAGTACGATACGTCAAAATTGGCCAATAATCGTGAAAATATCTTTCCGTTGGTCCTACTTGGCTTTAATGCAAGTATCATGATTAGAGATGTATCATGATTCAATTTTCCATACCACTTTTTGTCTACCAATACCAACGTTAGTAGTTGTAGTCACTGACACCCATACCAAGTACTGATACTAATCGTACTTTTGACCCCCAAAACACGAGTCACTTAATAGGACGATCAAGTTGAGGACAATTTTCTCATTGTAAAAGCCCCACAAGGATGATATCAGCCACCGTTGTCATTACCGACCTCTTAAAATATGACCTGGTATCAGCCTAACACCAATACCTGGCATCAGTTCTTTCCTGTCCCTAATCATGATCAAGCAATATATAGCATGAGCGCTAATTATGAATGCTGACATTTGACGTGGGCGTTAATTGCATACCATTGTGATCGATACCACACCATGAGCGATTATGGATAGGGTCTGTTGCACGCTTGTGCCGCTGCATTTGAAAGTCGCTATTGGCCATTTGGCTCCCCGCGTGTCTTCATTTTTCCCCTTCCTGCCGCGTGCTGCCCGCTATCGACACTCATCTCGTTCCTCGGCAATAATTCACCGCTCCTGTAATTGAACTTTTTTTTTTCGCCCCCCTTCTCGTGAAGAAGCGGCAGCAGCGACGTCAACTTGAGCTCCCCTGGGGCGAGGGAGCCTAAAAATGGACTGGTGGCAGCACAGTGCGATTGAAAATGTCCTTTTGATTCAGAGGCGGCATTAGGGGGCGCATTAGGCAGCTTTCATTTATCTTTTTCTGTTACTTTTTTCACACGTTACAAGCGCACACTGCAGATTAGTCATCCATATCTTTTTGTACTGTATGATCACCACATTTGGGACATGGCAGCGTTCAGCCAATAATCACGCTGATACAGCGCCATACACCGTGGCAGCATTCTTGTCAACCAGTGTATCATGATACAAAATGGTCAAGTTTGGCAATGCTAATATTCGGACACAATAAATGATAAAGAGAATCCCGATGAGCAGTTTTGGCAGAACCGGCGTATCGAGCCACCAAGTCACCATTTGTCAAAATAGTATGACAATACACTTGCACTTTTTGGCCAGCGTGAGTTGTGATCCAATATGGCATCATTTGATACACATAGTATCATTATATATTGCGGTATTTGATAAGTTGTATCACAGATCATCAGATGGCCCCACTGTAGCATATTGCAACATTTTGACAATGATATCCGAGTGTTTTGATGAGAGGGAGAGAGAGTAAGCCCCAGCCACCCCTAGGTTTCCGCCGCCCTCATGCCACATTGGATTCCACCCTCGCCCACCTCTCGTCTGTCCTGTTTGTTTGTTTGTTTGTTTGGATGCAATGCTGTAAATAACCAAAGTGACGCTCTGCTTCTGTAAGATACTTCTGCTTCTTGACTCTTCAGACGAGAACAATAAAGACAGGACATGAGCTCATGCACAGCTGCCTCATTCATTTAATGCGTAAAACTGCAAAAAACGGATGAAAATGTATGAGCCTTACAAATCAAAGTACAGCCATGTGATGGCGCCATAGAGGGCACGAGCGCACACAGCCTGTCAAGTGCCACTGCCAGGTACTGACACTTAACACGTGTTGTTTTTTTATTTTTTAAATTGGCAAACTCTCCTTTAAGCATACAAAAATCCAGCCTTTAATTTATACGTTAAAAAAACTTAAAGCTCATCCAATTAGATCAAATGTGTGTTGCACAATTTTGAAACAGTATAAATCTGTTTGAAGATGAAAGGATGGACATATACATCATGCGACTATTGGGGGGCGTTCGTCTATCCTCGAATAAAAAGAAACTGCGTGTGCAGTGTGTGCACGCGCCTCCAAAACGTGTCTGCACCCACAGATTTGTGTGGTCCTCCGTGTAATTGCAGGCATTATTGGATTTGAGTGCTGTTTTGCAGCAATTTCAAGCACCAAATTGTGGAGAGAGTGGAAAATTGAGTGACAGGAAGAAAGGAATCCTCAAAATGATGATGATAGTAATCATAAAGCGTTGAATTAGACTTTTGTTCTCGATTGGGTCACTTCCTTAAAGGGGAAGCCTACACCGAAATTTTCTTTGCAATAATATGTTATCAGTTTAATATCGGCATTCTGTTCAATATTACCTTTGTGGAATAGGAATTCAACAGCAAACGAGACCCGTTTTTATTACGTGAGGGGGCGGCCATTACATTAAAGTTGGTCAGAGTTCAGGTAACACTCAATGAGCTACTGATGTCATGTTCAGTCCACAGCAAGCGGCAAAATGGCCGCCCCCTCACTTGACTGACTTTAGGAAGAATTTGCTATCACCTAAAGATGTTTTTGGCTTGTTGCATCATTATAAGAGGACACAGCCACAAAATAAAGACGTCCAGACGCTTGATTTGTGTTGACGCTCGATATGTGAGGCGCGCCTGATTTTGCGAGAATCTCCGCGCGTCTTGAGGGCCAAAAGAGGCAAGAGGCGGAACGCGGTTGAACTGTTGTCATCTGTACGGAGGCCATCCACAGATAGGCAGCCTCGTTAATGCGCTCGTACAAAAAATGGGGTCCCGCAGCCCCCCCGCCTCACATGGCAGCGTGGCGAAAATGAGGCGCATGAGTCATCGCATGCAGCACATTTGGTCTCCTTGACAACGGCAGCAGTCGGAGCTGGCTTCCTTCCTTCCAGGCACCACTGCTTAAGGTCATCGGCACACAAACAACGCACACCCTCTCGCTGGTTTTCGGGGCGCAGCCCCTCTCCAGGTGTCTTCATGTGTGCTATAAGCCCACTGTGTGTTTTCAGGGGTGTGTCCTCTACTTGCTGTGGACAGGGCCTTTCTTGGTGTTTTAAAGGCCCCGCTGCTTTGGCGTTTCTCGGGTTTTTTTCTCAATGCTAGCGGGCCGGCTATGTTGAAAGGCTGTTGAATAGCAACGGCTTTTGTTGGGGCTTCCTTAAAGTGCTCTCTGCTGGAGTCAGCTGGCTCTCCCGCCAACTTCTCCAGTTGTTGTAAAATGCTGCTGTCCAGTCCAATTGCGCCTATCCTTTTGCTGGCTTTTTTCCATACTGTTTTTTTTCCTTGCCCCCCCCCTTCTCCTTTCTTTTAGTATATTTCAGTTCTATCCGCTTAATATCCTTCTTTTCTTTTCTTCTTTTCTTTCATTCTCATTGTCGGCACTGCATGAGGATGTGTTCAAACGTGTCTTTGATTTCAGCTGCCAATCTGGAAGCCCTGCAGAAATGGACAAATATTCTTTCATCAATAATTTTTGCCTGACAAAATGAGCACAAATGTGTCTCTCAGCCGGCTGGCTGGCCAGCTGGGGGAGAGGAGGAGGACGCTCAAGTCGTGCGCCTCCTCTATTCTTTCTCCTTTTCTTATTTCTCTTCAACCTCCTGTTTTTCCCCGTCTTCCTCCCGGACTGCTCGATCTTCTTTTCCTCCTCTACGTGCTACTCTCCGTCCTTCTTTTTATTTCCTTCCTCCAATTGCTCTAGCTTTTCATTCCACCTTCTTCCACGTTCCTCCTTTTTTCCCGCGCCTCCTCTTTTTCTTTTTATTTCCTCCCTCCTCCCGCTCTCCCTCATTTGTTTCTTCCTTTTTAGCACGAGCTTGCGCTCCATATTTCTCCTCACTTTCTTCCTCTCCAACTCATTCTTGTCCAACACATTTTCTTCTTTCTGCCGCTCTCTTCATGCCCCTTTGTCCTTGTCCCTCCTGTTTTTTTTCCATCCTGTTTTCATCTGTGCTTGTTTTTCTCAGACTGTGTCCTGTTTTGCTCCGACTTCTTTGTCCTCTTCTTCTTCTTCCTCCTCTCGCTTAGCCGAATAAAATCATTTCAAAGTTGGAAAAAAATGGAGGCGGTGTTATCAGTGAGGTGCAACCAGCCGCCGGAAGATGACTTTCACAGCTGGGCAATCATTCTCTTTGCTAGTGTGCAAACGCAATTAACTGCAGAAGGGAGGCGAGGCCGCATAGAGTCCTTTTTGGATCAATATTGGAGAAATTTCAAAACCGAGTGCAAAGGTATGACGCTATCAGGCATTTGTGCCTTTCAGTCTCTGCGGAGGAAAGATTTTTAAAGGGTCTTGAGAACTTTTCACAATGGAACGATTATAAATAACCGTTGCCACAGCAGCCATCTTGTATTTCATGATATTCAAACTTTTCTGTGGACTGGAGTACAAAGGCACGTGCATCTCGCGAAACATGGGGCAGGGCTGCCGCTGTTAGGAAAACACCGCTTTGGCAGCGAGAATGAGCATTTCAACAAACCAAAAGCTCGAACAAGCTTACAGGCCCTTGGAGCAGGCCATTGGTTGATTTGCAGTGGGCTTACATCCAGGCCAGCTTGCAAATAGCGAAAATCCCTACATGGCTCATTGAGAGCCATTACAAATGCATTGAAAGCTTTTTTTAACCCCAAATTATTTTGAGTCCTTGGATATTTTTATGGTGGAATTTTTTGATGTGTTTTTTGCTGAATACATGTTTGCTGTCTGGCAATAGACATTTTGCTGTTTTGTTGATGGTTGGGGCAAGGTTGCGGTGGATGAGGCCTTAAGCATCCCCCCGCCTACACACACACACTGTTGCCGTGGTGGCGTTTACCTTGAATAACTGGCGAGATGTAGATATGCATTGCTTGATTGAATTAAAAGGCAAGGGAGGGAAAATGTGACATGCATGACAATGAAGCTTGTGTTTTTTTGATTTTGGCCAACCGTTTTCTTTTTTGTGGACTTTGCACGGATTCTCACTTGACGGGAGGCATGGGAATAAACAAACACGCACACACCTCCACGCACATTCCCAATTTGGATTGAGCAGCTTGCAGGCAAAGGCAAATGCAGACGACCAAGCGCTTATTTGTGAGCGCTCGCATGTTGACAGGCCATGAAATGAGTTTGAATAGCACAAGGCAGCTTGTCGATGATCAAAGTGAAACGAAACCATCCGCAGGCGGAAAAAAAGCAACAAAAAACTAAATCCACAAGACAGGTTGTACAATAGAAATAAACGCACCAGATCGAAAAAAAAGTTAGCAGCAAACCCATGTAGCGCATTGATTGGTTGACATGCATTTTCTTTATCGGTTTTAGAGGACTGCGGATTGCAATGTGCTATATGAGCCTCAGGGATGAGTGGACCTGCTGCGCTAATGTTTATTTTGTGACTGTGGATCATTTGTAGTGGTTGCGCTGATTTCTGAAGATTGAAAAAGGGTGCACACAAAAGTAATGGGATACCTCGGCAGACGTCCGCTGACTTCTGCTGCTCCGTCCTGTTCTTGGAGACGCCAATTTGCAGGAGGACAATTAAGTGAAACTCGCCGCCCTAGCGGAGACCGGAGAGGGAGGGGGTCCTCCCGTGGGCCTCATGAATCCTTCTCCTTCATCCTCTTCTTCCCCCTCCTGCGCAATGACCTTTCTACGCTGCCCCCACCCCCA
This sequence comes from Hippichthys cyanospilos, assembly GCF_059441005.1. Lineage (NCBI taxonomy): Eukaryota > Metazoa > Chordata > Actinopteri > Syngnathiformes > Syngnathidae > Hippichthys > Hippichthys cyanospilos. The sequence goes on along the minus strand of NC_142373.1, from coordinate 15,174,996 downwards.
CACAGGATTGTCTCTTATTTTTTCCCGAATGTCACTCCAAATCAGTGCCTCTCTTTCTTTCAAAGTTCTTTTTGTTCATTTTACATGTCAAACGTTATACAAAAACACACCTCACCCCCCAAAAATCCCCCCCCCTCTCCCTCAACCCTGTCTAGCCCATCTTCTTGATGCCATCGTGTAGGATCAGCGTGAACAGCGATTGCGACGCTAGCAGCCTGACTAAAGCATTAATTTTCGGATATAACTGTTCTGTTATTATTCCTGCACTTGTGTGGTTGTATTCACAAAAAATGGAAGAAAATGATTGCACGTAGTCTAGAATTTGTTTTCAGAGCCACGGGTGGTACATCTAATCTTCTCAAGCCTGAGGTTCATTAGCACCTCTCTTATCCAGTGAGAGATTGTGGGCGGTTCAGCCTCCTTCCACCTCAATAGAATCAAACGCCTTGCCGAGAGCGTGGTAAAAGCATTGACCCTATTAAAGGATCTGGGACAGTCACAACCACAAGTACACTTGAGTGGGCCCAACCAAAACATATGGATCGGTGTTGCATCCGCCATCTTACGCCTTAAGACGACCCCCCCCCCCTCCACTTGCCACAGTAACTGTAAATAAGATAGTCACCTAAAATGGTATCCTTTTGAAAATTAACAAAAGAAAAAAAACTATATGTATAAACTTTCAACAAATAATTTTTAAGACTGTTTCTTGGGGTCATCTGCACCCCCCTGATATTGCCACCCTCCCGGGGGGGCCCTCCCCACTATTTGAGAAGACTGCTCTACATGGACAGGCCACAAGTGTTGGCTCAACTCAATTGGCAAACTGCTGCTCGTAAGATTTATGGACTCATAGTCATAGATGTTCAAAACATGGCCCAAATGTTCTGTCTTTGTCAAATATCAGATGATAAAGGGAGTTTTGAAAGATGCACTTTTGCTAAAAATAAAATAAACTCATAATACAAACCAATTACAAAAAGAAGTGTATACAAGTTGAGAAATGTTATTATTGTGCAATTGTTTTTAAATCGTAATTATTTTCTATTGATTGGTTCTTTTATTTCTTGTTTGTGATGAGCAATCTGGACAGGAGTGTGGTGCTATTTTTTTGCTGAAATATGTTTGTTAGAACAGATGTAAGCCTGATCAGCTTTAGCTGTGTCCTACGTCATTTTGATTGGCGAAAGCAAAAGAAACAAAACCTGGAAGAAATCTGGATATGAATCTGCCTTGGATGCAATCGGCGACTACCCCACGACTAACATTAGACAATAGTGAATATGGGCGTGACGCTCAACATATTACGAGCAATAATATTAATTAAATATTAAATAAATGAGACCCTTAATATTCAACCATTTAATGAGTAGCTTTGAATAGAAAACAAAAGGGAACTAATTAACGGCTAGACAAAAATCATCCATCCATTTTCTACCATTCATCCGGGGTGGGTTCACGGGGCAGCATCTTCGGCAGTTATAAAACGTTAAACAAATGAGTGTTAATCAAACAGTGACTTTTCTGCATAAAGTAATTATAATAATAAATTCAAGAATTGTAATATCTGATCTTTTTGTTGTTTTTTCTTGTAATACCCAATCGTGACCCTATAGAGTTTGGGTTCAAAGTAGGTTTCCAAGCCCGGTTTCAAGTTGCCTGCCCATTTCTCCTTTACTGGCATTTGACAAAAACAAAAGATGATTGAACGCCCAGCTCCTTAAATTTTTTTTTTTTTGTCATGGCACTCAAAAACATGAAGTCTCACGCTGACATTTTGTCCGTCGTCCGTCTCGCCGCAGGTTAAAAAGAGTTCCGAGCACCATGCAAGGAAAAGATTGACATGGGGAAAAACCTCAAAAACATCATTAGACATCATTTGGAATTTTTTTTCACATCGTCAACAGGTTTCACACAAGCACATAAGTTCGATTTTTGCTCACATTCCAGGTGATAAAATCAATGACTTTTTTTGTCAACATTCTCGTCGTTTGATGTGATTTTTTTTGGTGTCTCTTTCACACAATTGCCATTTTGTAAGATAATGGACAGCATAAAAGTGGAGAATGTTTTCAGACGAATACTAAAAGAAAAATTCCAAAGCTAATTGTGATCCTCGTCTTGTTCGCGCTGTGCTCCATTTGAGATGAGATGAAATAACCTCGATTTGACACATCCCTAACACCAAGAGCATGTAGTGTGCAACGGTGCGAATCGAGACAAAAATCTGGCTGGAGTGGGAAGTGCGAAAGAGGCTAGTGTTTACAGATGAATGGAAATGATAAGCTAATGCTAATCATGTTGGGTTTCTTCTCAGTGCGACAGGAAGAATCTGGGGCGATAGGAAGCTAAGTGAAGATTGAATGGGGTGTGCATATTTAATGCTAAGTTAACGCTAACCGTGTCGAGGCCGCTCTTGGTGTTTGAACGCAATGGTTTGTTTACATTACAGACGAATACTTGTGGTGTAATGTCGACAATAAATCAATTATTGAATGAATGAACAAAGGTGATAATTAGGAGATGTTTAACGTCATATTGTCCAACTCAAATTTTAGCGTTTCTGTTGCAAATATTTTCAGATTTTTTTTATATCCTCCATTATGGCAGACTTGATGATACAAATAATGACACAGTCAAACAACTGCTATCATATCGTTAAACACTTATGAGCATTTTTCCTGAAATGTCTCAGATCAAACCAGTAAGTGAATTATCTTTGTGCGCTTTCTTCATTGTCAGCTTTTTTACTGAAGAGAGGGGAATAAAATGTTTTTTAAAGATGTAAAATTATTTGCAGTGCGGATTATTGCCAAGATATAGTAATGAAAAAGCAAATGCTATGCTAATTCACTTTCGGGCTGCGTTTGTAGTAATAAAGTCATGCTTGGATGTGTATGGTGAAAGGGGTTAATGCTAACAGAGATGCAACTGATAAGATAAGGCTCATGCTCATAGGACTGCGCTAGGCGATTTTTATGCGACCGAACTCGGGGGGGAAAAAAATCAGTTTGGATATGATAAGCTTTTGAAGCTGAATGGACCGTGCAGCTCAATACTACCGCTAAGCTAATGCTAATGGTGTCCGGGCTGCGCTCGGCGTGCATAGTCGTCGTCAGCTCCTCACACGCGGCTCTCGTCCTTGTCCCCCATCTTCAGGTCCCGCTCCGGCGCTTCTTTATCCCGGCGGATAAAGGGGAAATTGGGGCGCGGGGCTCCAGCGGCCATGCCCCCAATGGAAGGGTACGCCATGGGTGGAATGGTGTTGACCAAGATGAGCTGCAGCGGTTTCTTGGCGGGCCGTGCGTAGTGACAGCGCAGGTAGCGCAGGAAAGCGGCGCGGTACGTCTCGTTGAACAGCGTGTACACCAGCGGGTTGACGGCGGATGACAGGTAGCCCACCCATACGAACACATTGAGCAGGCCCCCCATGAGGGCGGCGTCGCAGGCCGGCGCCTCGCACGCCGCCACCAGCACGTTGGTGATGAAGAAGGGGCACCACATGACCACGAAGAGGAAGAAGACAACTCCCAGAACCTTGGACGCCTTCTGCTCGTTACTGATGGACTGCATGGTGCGCCGGCCCAAGAGGGACGCCGCTGGACCGCCGCCGGCCGCTTCGCGCCGCACCAGCTTCTCGGAGGACAGCGAGGTCTGCGGGAAGAAGCCCGGCGCGAAGGTGGCGGCGGCGGCGGCGGCGGCACCCCACTTGGGCCGCGGGACCAGCCGCTCCAAGCACAGCGTGGCTGCGTTACGCAGGGCCCGGATGGTCAGGAAGTAGGTGACCACCATGATGGTGAGCGGCACAAAGAAGGCCACGAAGGATCCGGCCAGCACGAAGCTGTCATCCGTCAGCAGGCAGCTGCCGTCCTTGAACACCTTGGACTGATCGCGCAGTCCCATCACAGGGATGGGCGTGGAGATGCCTGCGCGCAGAAAAAAAAAACTGAAACTCTGTAGCATACGTTAACAATATAAAGTTATCAAGAGGAATCAAATAAACACCGTTAAACACCCCTTAAGATTGTGTCTCAAAGTAATAGACTGCCACCTAATGATGAACGATATTTATTACATGAACACTGCAACAGGACTCTCACAGCTGACAACGGCACATTATGTTTCCAAAAATTATAAAATATATATAAATGTACAATTTCCGCGTGAAAATATGCAGTATTCTGTGTTAAAGACAAATTACTTTTTTTTAAGGGGGGAGCAGAACGGGGCTGCGAAGTTTACTGCTGTCATTGTCTGACTACTGTGTCATGAAGAATCAAGAATTCCATGTGTGAAATCATATCTTGCTTTGCTGGGATCCGTGTGAAAGGAAATCCGGGCTCATCTACTCCAGCACTGGTGTGAGACTTTTTTGCCAATTGCCATGAAAGGGATTTTCTGCTACCATTTCGTACGTCTCAGGAGATGCTAACCTTATCATTAGGATTTGGTAACCCAGTTTTCTGTGTGAAATTGTAAATCGTAGCAACATTTTCATTGATCACTCCAGATGTTAATTTTGTCTCGCACGGTGCTGTTATGAAACGGTCCCAAATTTAGTTGAGTCTTGTGTTCAGGATAAAATCAGGATCTTCTGTTATGCCGCTGTGATCGGCATAACAATTGCAGCTTAGATGAAACTACATCATGCAGGATTTTGGATACTGTGCCGCTGTTTTCTGTTGGGTTCTGTGTAAAACAATAGAAAACCAAAAAATTCCATGCCATAGCCCTGCATTTCCTTTGGCGCTCTTTGAAATGACAAGAAAGCTACTGACAACTGGTTCGGGAACGGCACAAAGGGTGCACACGCCAGTGTGAACAATAACAACATTAGCGCAGACGCTAGCGCTAACGCAGCACAGCGAGTGTCTGACGGTTACCGTGGCAACGCAGCTGATGCTACCCTTTCCCCGCTCGAACAAGAGCCGTCTTCTTTTTCTGTTGTTGCTGTTGTTGTTTTTTTCCCAGGATAACATTTTGTTGCTGACGATGACACAATCCCACCGCATTCTCATAACGGTGATTAAAAATGACCAAAGCATATTCAATATTTGTTGGGAAAAATGAAAACCATCTGTGTCACAGCAGATGCAGATTCAGCACACATGGTAACCGGGCTTATGCTGTCAAGCCATACCATCTGTGTGTGCATGCGTGTGTGCATGCGTGCGTGCGTGCGTGGCGGCAGACAGACGGCCCGGTGGTCTCCAGTGAGAGTGTTACGCTGGCTCATCTTGTTGATGGAAACAGACCAAGTGGGATACAACTGCTGCACGCACACACATGCGCACGCACCTATACACACACAGATCCATAAGGCTTTGTTTTGCTGTAGACTTTTGCTCAATGCTAGCAGTTGCTAAACTAACATAGCGAGAGCACAATCTGAGCGGCATCAAAATGTCACCTGATGAGTTCAGAAAATGCAAACATTTCATTAGTTTACGTCCAAATTCGGTCCTCGAGGGATTCGAGTTACTGAAATGCAAAGACGCAAGGCGCGATTTGCTGCGCGTCAGGACTTGCCGGCTGAGATGGTCCACACGGCCACGATTTTGATGCGGGCCTTGGTGCGGGAGTTGAAGCGGCTGTGGTGGATGGGGTTGCGGATGGCGATGTAGCGGTCCAGCGAGATGGCGCACAGGTGCATGATGGACGCCGTGGAGAACAGCACGTCCAGGTAGATCCACACGGGACACAGCTCTGACGGCAGAGGCCAGCCGTAATCTGAACAAATCACAGATGACATCCTCAGATTCTAACACGATAACTGTTACTGCGCTATAAAAACGCAGAAAGAGATGAAACCGGACATGTCGCTTTCAAGTCCAGGGCTCAGCAAGCTTTACTACTCAGCGTTGCAGGTTTAGCAAGGCAGCTAACTTTTGCACCGCTAGCACTGAACAAACTTGTCCTGTGGGTCTCACTTGCACAGGATTTGGTCACCCACTTTCTCCAGGAGGTCCAGCATGTGGATATTTTCTGACTTAGGGTCACCTGCAATTTCATGTGACGTAAAGATTGAGTGCATTTGAATGCACCACAACAGCGGCTAGCACTAATAGACTTGTGCTGTATCATACACTGACAGCATAATTGACTAGCTGTTTCTCACCGTCCTTAATCACCAATTAAATGTTATTTTTTGTGTGTGTGTGTCTGTGTGTGTAATGACAGTGTGTTGATGTTGGTAGCCGGTCATGTGTTGCCAATAAAAATAGAATCCAGAGGACTCAAATTAGCGCAGCTGTTAGCACAGCTACGTACAAGCTTACTATGGCTGATGATGATATTCTGCTTCTTTCTTTTCACAAGCTCGTTTTCTCTGCATTCTCTTTGATGAAAGCCAACCCATTTTCTCTTGCTAATTTCCAAAAAACATAAAAAGCCAGAAACATTTGTTCGCCTTTAGGTAGGTTCATTGTTGCTTCTATTTTCACAGAACACAGTATTCTGGGGATTGTGGAAAAATCCATCAAAGTGCAGTCAAACGGCTGGCAAAATGGGGAACTTCTTAGAAATTACAAGCTGGCATTCAATGACTAAAGGCTGTTTTTTCTGCTGGGCTTCTCACGGTTGCCATGTTTACCAAATTTCAGGTTGCTAAGTGAAACTCACTGCAGGTGCTACGTTTGCAAAAACATCACCGATTTTTGTGCTTCATGTCCAACGGGATTTACCACCCATGGCAAAAATGATGGAAACGCTGGGCTCGGAGGATGTTGATGTACTTTAATTTAGTCGAGAAAAGCAGATGACAGACATCACACAAAACTAAAGTCACTTTGAAAGAACTAAAAGAAATCAAGAAAAAAAAATCTGGAAAGGAACCAGTTGCATGAATATCCTCCGGGTCTGATGATACCATCATTTTTGCCCGGACTTGTATTTGGCCCAAGACTGATTCAATTTAACAGGGCCCAAAATAGCAGCCGAGCCTTAGCGAGCAGACATGGGAAGTGCTTATGAGCAATTAATGGCGCAAGGTGTCTCGTTATCAAGCGCTCGTTACGGCGCAAACGAGTCGCCTTGTTTGAAGTAAACCGGCATTGTCCTTGCACTCAAGGAAGGCTCCTTCGGCTCAAGCCAAGCTTGCCAGCTGCTTTGGATTTCAAGCGGGGATCACAACGCATCTCTAACTCAAAACGTTTTTACAATTGTGTCGGCCAAGTTGTTATTCAGTGGGATAGGCTCCAGCAGGCCTGCGATCCAAACGAGGATAAGCGGCGACAGAAAATGGATGGCTGGAAATTTAGTAGACCTGTCAATCATGACTAAAAAAAGTCTCAAGTTGTGTCCAAAAAGACAGGAAGTCTTCCACTTTCATCTCCTCTAAGTGAGTTTCCTGTTGCGACTTGAGCTTTCATGTATGAGGCACACCAAAGAAAGTCTCAACAGGTTTTGACGTGAAAATGCATCAGAATTTTCAGGCCATTTTCAGGCAAAGAAGATGGGACGGATGGAAAACGCAAAATGTTCCTCTATGAGCTGCTTTGCTTTTTTATTGTCCACGTGTCTGATTTGTTGGCTTCATTAAGAGGGAGGTCGCTCGCCTGATAAAATGAAAAGAAAGCGACGCCAGAAGGACGCCTTCCAATGCGCCGGTCGAGGCCGCGCCGGGCCGCGGCGGTGAGGTCGAACTTTCTTCCCTCCGCCGCAGCTCGCTCGTGTCCCCCGTTGGTCCTCGCCGGCAAGAAAGAACGGGCCGATGACTCAAACGCGGCCAAAGCCCGCGGAAAGCGCCAGCTCATAAACCCCGGAGAGATTACGGCGTGCCCGTTGCCATGGCGCCACTTGAAGGCCTTGGAAGCTTTCCCGCAAGTCTCACCAAGTGGAAAGCTGAGGAAACAATTCCCTCAAACAAATTGGTCGAGGTTCACGTGCGGCCACGCGGGCCACGTTTTGGCAATCAGACACATTTTTGTTGATATTTTCAGACAGCCTGGGCGCAGTATCCTTCAAATCTTTTTTTTTTAACAAATGTACAATTTTATTGTAAATAATCCACTGTTTTCTTCCACAACCATGTAGATTTTTGCTTGAAAAAAAAAACATTCTCCTGCTCCATAAATAACCACTTTTTAAGAAATAATATTTTTGGAAAGCTAGCTCCAGTTAAACAGTTTTTTTTTTTCTATGACCTCTTTTGGAAAAGAAGATTTTGCGAAAAGACATTTAAGATTTTTTTTTTTTTTGATATACGACTTGATGTGACCCCCCCCCTCCTTTTAACTATTTTTTTATACATACAATTTTTTTGAAATTGTCTAACTATATTGGGAAGAGGACTTAAACCAAACTTTATTTGTGAACCCATATAGCTGAATGTCTATCATGATTGATGCTTGTGTTATTTGGACAAGCGCATGCCAGACATGTTAAAGAGACACCTGGTAACCCCCCCCCCCCCCCCCCCCAAAAAAAAAAAACCCATAAAATGCGCATGTCTTCTTTGATGTGCTCCATTTGCTGGGAGAATTGCAAAAAACGCTTTGTGCTCAGCTCGCCGCTTGAAGACGAGCGGCTAATTGCGCCGCGTGTGCATGTTTGTTGTTAGTCTAATGACTTGTTTGTCCTCTCCTTAAAAAGACTAATCACCACCCCAGGCTTCTGCTTTTTATTTCCAAATTCATTGACTCGGCTCTTGTTATCCGCGCTCATGCGGAAACATATACAAACACCAGTTCACGACGCATGTCAGCATTGTTGCAATCCTCATCAAATAATCGGGATTAAATGAACTCGCTAGTTTTAGTTTTGCCCGCTAGTAATATGTTAGCGAAGCAACGCCGGTTGTTCACAATATAGCTGCCTTAACTCTTTCTGCTCAGATTGCAATTCTTGTTATGCTACCACAGCGATTGTTAGCTTGTTAGCGTTTTAAGTAATTATTATTTTAAATGGCAGTGGTTTTCCCAATCAGCACATCAAAAACTATATGATCATCTTTATCATGTGGGCGTTTACTGGAGCAAAAACTACTTCTTAAAGTTGAAGACAACTTGAAACTTTTACTATTATGTTCTGTGCGCTCCCACTATTCTAAACATAACATTGTCATTAATATTGCAGGGGTGGCAGCCATTTTGTCATTTGAAAATGACATCACAGTTGCTCAGGTAGCAACCAAATCACGGCCCACCTGTTTTCCGCGTTACGTCTTGTGACCTTTACGAACTGACCTCTGAGCAACTGTGATGTCATTTCAGTCGCCCCCTGAGACGAATTTTTAAAAATGAGTTGATTCATATTTTACATTAATTGGAATGCTGCATAGATAATATAGTGAAGAAATGACTTGGCTTTTAAAATGGCAAACCCGTTAAGATTGAACCAACTGTGCTTCTAATGTGACTACCAGTTTTCCCACCATAGCCTTTGATTTGTTCACCTTTTGTCAGCGTACTTGTCAAATGCTGCTTGAAAGCCACGTGGACATGCAACACGAACACACGCATCAAGATGTTTGTGTAGAAATTACTCTCAGAGAAAGCCTGCAGCCAAGAACCCCCTGCCTGGTGTTTCTTTGTGAACCTGAACTTTACTAAGCCCGCCTTATTAAAGCATCTTTTGTTTAAACCCACTTCCAGACCAGACGTCATCTATCCAGAACAGAACTAATAGGAAGGGAAAAAAGAGGACATTTGGACTCCCATGCGCAACTTGCTCCGACGCGTTTGGGGTTCTCCATCTGTCCGTTTGCAATCAACAAGTGCGTGTGTCTATCCGCTCTTCCATGAAAACGCAATGAAACAAACAACACATGAAAACTGCCATTAGGACCGTGCACGAATTAGCGGCGACTCGAATCGAGACGTAAATCAGAGTCGAGGAAAAAATTGAGAATTCGCGGGTGTGAACGAATCATCGGCAATATTGAGGAATTGAGTCACCAATCGGCTTACCGTAGAGGATGGTCACCATGGAGACCGGCATGACCAACATGCCCAGCAACATGTCCGCCACGGCCAGAGACATCAGGAAGTAGTTGGTTGCGTTCTGGAGCTTCTTCTCCAAAGACACAGCCAGGATGACCAGAATGTTCCCCGTTACGGTGATGCCGATCACCGCCAGGATCAGCAATGCCGCCCAGTTTTTTCCCGCCACCGCCGTGTCCTGGCAGAACCATTCCGCCCCGTCCTCGTTGGAAGCGTTCTCGAGGTAAGCGCACACATTGGCGGGCCCTGGCCGGAACCCGCGCCGGGGCTGCGGGTCAGGCTCCAGGAGCTGCTGGAGGTCGCCGACCGCCAGATTCTGGGGGATGAGCTCTGACACATTGGCGCCGCCGCCACCGCGCAGGTTCATGGTGTCACCTGCCGGCCGGCCGCTCAGGATCTGCAAAAGGGTTTAAACGGGGCTGCGCTTGGCTTCCCGAAAGCCCGATTGTCACCCGGTGGAAGCCACCGTCCCATTTTTGGGTAAATGAAAACAAATCAAGTCTCCAATGACACTCTCGGGCGGATGAACTGGATCATTGCGATGCCCCAGCAGAAAGGACTCGCTGATTATTCCCAGTCTTCATTATCTTTGCTTGTAGAATCCATTTGAAGACACGACGGCAAGGTTATCGTCCCCTCCAGGTAGACGCGATTTTATTCAGAAGCCGTAATCCGGAATTTTGCATCAACTTTTGGAGAAATACCCGACGCAGGGGAGGGATTTTCCTACCTTTCTACCTAACCTGCACATGTGTCCTTGGTGTCTCAAGCCCCACCTGAAGCTCGCAGACTTTGCCAAGCATGATTCACCAACAGGACAAATCTTCCTTCACGAGCTTCTCGTCCCGAGACTTCCTGCAGGTTTTTCCCGGGGGTTTACTGGAGGGTCTGAAGGCAATGAAGAGAGTGGCGATGGATGCGCGCTCGCCGTCTCCTTCACGCTGTGGCTCGCTCGTCTTGGCTCTTTGCGCTCTCAATTGGGAGCTCCCCCTCCTCCTCTTTCCTCCCTCGCTCTCTTTTGACTCGGCGTCGCATGAATGAACGTTGATGTCGTCTCGCCGCCGCGCCGGGAAAATCCTCAGCCTCAAAAGATCTCACCGCTCCAATAAGTTGACCTTCCCGAGATTTCCGACGCCTACCGTGCAAGTCTGCCGCTGATGATGATGTTTTTTGTCCGTAGCGGCGGACTTTAATCACGTTTGATGAAAGCTCCAGACCAATAGAGGCTGTAAAGCAAGTCCTTTGGCGTTATGACTGGAAAGTTAAATTTGTTGGGCGACTCTATTTTTTAGAAGGTCCAATTATTTTCGGTCCTAATGAAATATTTGAATTTATCTTTCTCCCTTCCGCCCTAGGCATGGACATAGCGCCTCCCAAATGTCTGGGCTTGGGTTTTTCCCTGGTCTACAAATAGCCGGGGTTCTTGCAAACGGGTGGGAAATGTCTCCGGTTTGCCCTCTCTGCTATACGTGGCCGGGTTTTTGGTGGGATTCAAATTGAAGGTCTGAAAAACTTCGGGCAAAAGTGAAGATTTTGCAAATTATCCAGAGACGCGTTTAGGTGTAGCAATCCTAAACCGGAGATTTATGCCATTATTATCATTGTTGTATCATCGTTATCACTCTGTTTTCCTCCAAAGATGCCAACGCAGGTGACGTTGAGACGAAAGTCCTTTCTGATTGGACAGAATTTGCTGACACTACTGCCGCCCTAGCAGCTTGGCTTGACTTCTGAAGAGCTTGCCTATGAGCTGATTATTGTATACGTTGTGTGGAAGAACAAAAACATCTAAAACATTCAAGATAGCGACCGTCAAGGACCGGGGTTGAGTTTGGGACCAGATTCACAACGTAGGCGTTACGGGTAGAAGTTGATACAAATGAAAGTTTACGGTTAGGCGTTAGGGTTAGTCGCAACGGTTACCCGTTGTCTTAACCTTAATTCTGAACATTGTGTTGCATATTTTACACCAAGTGTAAATTTTGGGGCTGACTAGAATGCACTGGCAACCATACAGTATGTAACATCTCGTAAAGGAACGTTGTGGATTGATTGTAATTTTCTTGAGGGACTTTGTAAACAGGCTCATTGAAATATTGCACAAACGTACATTGTTCATTTAAAACAATTTAATTTTTTTGAATATTTCAGACTGACATTCTTTGTACTTTGGTGTCATGCAGGTGTGGACCCAAATATAGGGAAGCAGAGTGTGTTAAAAAAAAAAAAAACCTTAAATGAGGAGAGGATCGGCAAAATAAACAAAGTCAACAAACCCAAATAATAAATCAAAAACTAGGGCTCATAAACTACAAAATTCTCAGCGACAGAGACTGTCAGGAAAATAAGAAAAACAGGTGACAGGAACAGCCACTTTGACAAGCAACACTGAGACACATTGACAGTGAGATAATGACCCGACAAGAACTGAAAGGATACTGGAAACTAAATACGCTCTCAACAAATGAGACGACACGGAACACCTGGACGGAAACAATTGAAAGAGGGAGCTGATTGGCCAACGCAAGGGAAGCAGGTTAACACAGACAGGTGGACACAATCACACTGATGAGGACAGACACAAGGGGAACTAAATCAACAAAAAGCCCACAACTTGAAACACAATGAATTAATTTCATTGTTTTATTGTAAATTGTTGTCAAAATGATTCAAAATGGATTTTTAAGTTCAGGGGTGGCAAAGTTGTTTTTGTCACGGGCCTAAGTCCCTTTTAAATCATCCCGTAGTATCAGTACTGTACATTACAAATTGCTGATTTATTAATTTTGAAACCAGAAGTCAAGGATAACAGTTTGTTGATTTATTGTTGAAGTTACTGTAACAAAAAAAATGCAAATTTTCAATTTTACTATAAAGAACAAGTAACAATTTTAGAGCTGAGTTTTGCAAGGGTCATGGAAATTTACATGATTTCATTTAGCCGGCCACATAAAACGACGTGGTGGGCCGAATTTGGCTCCCGGGCCTTGAGTTTGACACAGGTGATGTAGATGTTTACAAATTTAGCTTTAGTGGTTCAAAAATTAGAAATTGGTTAAGCATGCGAATGACCAATTGTGCATGTTTTCATTTCCATTCCATGTTGTCTGTCTTTTGTTGATTTGGATGTTGATTACATTTGAGTTTAGTCCTGTTTTTGTTTGTTTGTTTGTTTGTTTGTTTTTGTTTGTTTGTTTTTGTTCTGGTCCCTGAGAGCCACAATATAGCATATTTTGATTTTGATGTTTCCCTTCACCCAACACACCTGATTCAAATGATCAGCTTTGTAGAATCCTGACAATCACCCTGATTTCAATCAGATGTGTCGGTTGAAGGGAAACATCGAAAACAGGCTGGATCAGGGCTCTCGGGGACCGGACTTGCCCCCTCTGGCTCAGGACATCGTCTCAGCCCGGCGTCACGTTACTGGTCCGCTCGCGTCTTGGCCAGTTGTTCTGGGCAGATGCAAAGCGGAACTTGTCTTGTGGACACCTTCTGTCACGGAGCTTCCGTAACGTATGCACACGCCATGGGGTCCGTGGAGCGGACATCCTTGGTGCGCTTACCCAGGCTGACTTCCTGCATCTGGCCGTCTGGCCCTTCCTTCCCTGGAATCTTATCCCTCAGTGGCTCCAGCCGTCCATTTGGATCTTACTCGTCTGTCTGACCTCGTTTCTCTCCTCCAAAGCCAAGGATCTCAAGTCCAGTGCGCATGCAGAGTTTTTGGTGAGTTGATACTGGTTGCAATGAGGGCAGCGCTCTTTGCCTTGCTTCTGCGCATACTTGCTGGGATTCCTGGCTTTCCATTTTGTTCTTCCTTGGTTCTTTTTGCGTCTAACATGTAGTTGCTGACTTCCTTCTTGTTATGTCCCTAACTTGACTGTCAACTTGTGTTTTTGTCCAGATGCTTATTTCTTAACTTCTTCTTGTGCTTCTTGATTTGGTTGAAACTCAGTCTCTCACTTGGATCTTGACTTGGTTCTTGGCTTGGTTCTTGACTGTCTTTCTTACTTTTTTCTTCTTCTTGGTTCCTGGTTTTGCTCTTTATGGGATTCTTAATTTGGTGACTTTTTCTGGCCTGGTCCTTGACCCTGGTTTGGATCACAGTCCATTTGTTAGCTTTCATCTTTGTTCTTGACTTGGTGCCTGATACGGTTCTTTCAGGAATGTTGTTCCTGGCTTGCTTCTTGACGCTGGTCAGCAACTTTGTTCTTGTCTGGCTGTGGACTTGAAAAGGAGGACAAATGACATCTCTGCAAAAGGTCGCTTGTGTTGATGTATGTGATTGGTTCTCATCGGTGTGTGTGTGTGTTTGTGTGTGGGTGTGTACACGTCTGCGTGTCTGCGTTTGTAGAGGTGTTGCAGAGGTTATGTAAGGTTTGAACCTGTCTTGTGTATTTTATCACAGGCCTTTCTCCCTCCCTCTCTGACTTGCTCCAAATACCATCCGTCAATCAAGTGCCTCAGGTGACTCATCAGTGTGTGTGTGTGTGTGTGTGTGTGTGTGCGTGTGTGTGTGTGTATGTACATTAGTTGCCACAGCAACAGTGGTAGCAGCAATCAAGCCTCCTGACCTGTCACAGCCAATCAATACATGTGTGTTAGCAGCCTTTGTTAACCAAGACCACATTATTTTTATTAAAAGAAGCAAGCAGACCGGACCAACATGTGAATCCATCCGTGTTCACAAAGCGGGGCATTAAGATGAGAGTTTTTCAGTGTTAAGGATTCATCAAGCGCGTCAGTTTCTGTTGTTTACTTTCCTCTTTTATCTTGTTTTGAAATACCTGCTTTTAATCTAAACGCCTGCACTGTATATCCAGTTTATGTTCTTCGTTCGTCATTTTGCTCTTAGTGTCACGTTTCGCACCAAACTCGTTCTACAGATGTCGCCCTATCACCTGATCACGCAAACTTCATTGACTGCAATTGAAATGCGTCGCTTGTTTGGCTGTCCACTTAGTCCATCTGAACCAAGCATTATTTATTATTTACCACGGCGAGCCGCAACATAAGGACGAAAGAGCCGCAGGTTGCTGACCCCTGATATAGTGCATAACATTTATTTTGTCGGATTCATCTACATTTTACCATAGCACAATCCATCTTGGCGCCGAGCGAGTTATTTCGTGTGACAAGGAGAAAAAAAAATCTGTTATAATGAGATCACCACATTCCCTCAAGTCACATTTGAAAAAGTGGTAAACAGAAATTAAACTGATGATTTACTTTGCAAAGACAATAAGGGTCCTGGAGCCCCATGCGGGTCGGGAGCCGCAGGTTGCCCCCGCTTAGCGTAGCTGTACCGCTTATGCGCCAAAGAAGCACATTGAAGTACTTCCAAAAGAAATGGAAGGAGTTTGCGGGGAAAAATGTCGAGTCCACAACAGCAGCCGCACGCTTCCGTCTAAAATCGTGGATCGCAACCTTTCCGGCAGATGTGGAATTGGCGTCCACCTGAAGTCCGGGCCGTTCTTCAAGGGCGGCGGGCACATCTGAGCCCGGAAGCCAAAGCAAGCAAAAGCGACGAGATGATCCAAGCGCTGATGAGAAACGTGCTTGTATCTTCATAGTTTTGTTGACCTTTCAAATAATATATATAATATATATATATATTTGATTTTTTTTTTTGTTTTTGCTCAATCGTGTAATCTTTTATTAAACAATTTAAAGTGCAACTATTACTGGTATGTATATATTTTTTTTCATACGCAGCAAGTTAGGCTGGCACTCATAATTGAAATCAATACGGGTGTCAAAACGGTTGCCCTGTCTTGGCAACAGCACAGATTTGAAATGAATTCACTTTGTTCCCCTCTACTCGTTCAATTTTTGGGTTTTTGTCGCTCCCTAGAGTCCAAGGCTTTCTTTGCATCTGCCTAAATGGGTGAGTGGAGCCGGAGCGAAATGAAAACAATAACTGTATTATTTCATTATTAATTTATCCCGTCATATTAAGCCCTAGAAACAAATCTTCTGTTTGAGATTTGCTGTCACCTACTGGCCAGACTGAAATAGTCGCGCATGGAAGGGGGTGGCGCCGGTTTATGACGTCACGACGCCACCCAGAGGCACGCAGACGCAGTCGCATTTGGACTAGTGGACTGTGAGCAGGCCCCCTTGCACTCAGTAAAGCTAAAGCGGCAACACGCGGACTACCAAAGTAGTGTCTTTTTTCAAGGTACCTTCCCGGCAGCTGTCCTCTGTTGTTGACAAGCAGGAAGACGTTGATTCACGTCAAAAGCTAACTTTTCGGGGTTTGATTTGTTCTTACAACGTCCGCCGAAGTAGCGCCCATTCCGCGCGACACTCAGAATGAAAACTTTCCGTTGGTCGTCGTTTTGCTGCTTCTGATTCTGAACCGGCCGGTCACACACGCTGGCCACATTTTGCAAACGAATCTGAGCGATTCAGCGCTGCTGTCTTCTTTCTATTTGAATTCGTCGCTTTGCAAAAACGTCAAGCACTCGTGCAACACGTTTAGTGCCAATATATGGTGGAAATCGCGACAATTAAGGGCTGGGGGTCGTCTCGTTATTTGTGAGTTGCAGGCGGCTTGGCACCTGTCAAAGCGTAAAGGTTGGGGGTCAAAGGTTAAGATTGCTGCGATCTTGCCTGAAATCAAACACCAATCTATCTAAATTAATTCGAAATTTTTGGCTTCTCTAGCAACGATTTTAGTGACGAAAGGATGAAGGATCATAATTTCTAATATATGTATCTGTTTCTGTTTAATATCTATATACTATATCTAATGTTTTGCAGAATGAGGCAATAGTCTCATTTTGGTAAATTCATGATTCTTTTTGAACACTAATAATACTATAACGTTGGTCCCTCCACGTGTGTGTTGTTATTTTTACACATTTTTGAGCAGTGTAAAGTTGAAAATGTTTTATCGTGAGCACGTAATGTTAACAGTTGAACAAACATGGCGTTTTGGCCCGGCGCTTGCAAATATATCCATCATAGTACAGTACCGCCTGTTGTAATATTTGATGACCAAACGTCTGGTAAATTTGCTTTTATCACAGCTTGTCTTTAATGTGGTGCTGTGTTTCATCATCAGATGGCGCTCACTCAGGTGTCCTCCAACAAGTGTGCTGGAGGTTTCCAGAAGGTCTTTGAACATGACAGGTGAAGGTGCAGCATTTGGAAAAAGGGGAGGCAAAAATTGTCTGCCGGGGGGAAAAAAACAAAACAAGTATAACACACAACCATATGACTTGCTTTTGTGCTCTCCCCCATCTTGTTGTTCTGACTGCAGTGTGGAGCTCAAGTGCAAAATGAAGTTTGCCGTCTTCCTGCCGCCTAAAGCCGAGACGCACAAGTGTCCCGTCCTCTACTGGCTCTCTGGTGAGCCCCCTCTTGCACAGTGCGGGCTTTTCATCCAAACAATATGCCCAAAAATGAGGCACGGTCGTCATGCGGATAACGATATAGACCTTTGTCTTCTTTTCTATCAGTCAACCCAGGCATATTTGTGGGATGAAGAACGCTTCAAGCCCACAAGTAGCCCAGATTTGCATGCCTTTGTAACCACTTTTAAGTGCGCAGGGGGAAAAATTAATTTTGCAAAAAAATATTTGCAAAATGCAGATAAACATCCACTACATTATAATGCAATTCTGTGGCATTTGATGATGTGATTTCCTATTCTGGCAGGCAAATGTTAGGACAGCTTTTGTTTGTTGATGTTCACGGCAGGGCTGACGTGCACCGAGCAAAACTTCATCACCAAGGCGGGAAGTCAGCTGGCCGCCGCAGACAACGGCATCATCATGGTGGCGCCCGACACCAGCCCTCGTACGCCCTGCTTGACCACCGCGGACGATTGATGTTATGGAGCTCAACTTTATTGGTGGCTTTCTAGGCGGCTGCGGCGTGGAGGGTGAGGACGACGCCTGGGATTTGGGCACCGGCGCTGGCTTCTACGTGGATGCCACGCAGGAGCCATGGAAAAGCAATTACCGCATGTACTCCTACATCACCCGAGAGGTAAGCTGCCAGGCTCACACGCAGGAAAAAAAGCTTCTGTGCACCGACGCTTGTGTTGCACCTTCAGTTGCCCAAAGTCATCAAAGACAACTTCCCCGCCGACCCTGACAGGATGTCCATCAGCGGCCACTCCATGGGCGGCCATGGCGCGCTCATCTGTGCTTTCAAGAACCCCGGCAAGTACAAGGTAGCGCTTTGCCGTGCCCCCTTGCAGCGTGCTCTGGGACTTTTTGCCTGTCAGTTATACTCAAAACCCTTTGGTACGTCCACTAGCCCCTTTCATGTTTTGGGAGGCGCGAGACCCCTAGGATGTTACAATTTGCGTCATATCTATCATGCGCGCTGCTTTTGCGCTGATTAGTTGCACAATGGATCACCCAAAAAAAAAAAACTGTCAGGGATGCATACATTGTTTCAGACTCTAGACAAGGGGTCGGCAGGCATTTAAACCCTTTTCATTAAGGACAGCAGGAGGTGCTGCATTTACCATTGTCCATAGCTACAACAGACATGGCAGCCTCCAGAGGACCCCGGTTTTGTGTCAACTTTGTGTGCTTTTAATCTGGAAGGTGGTGCAAAATTTCAGTTTTACCTCCCCAAAACCGACTGAGCGCAGTTCCCGTCGCTTTCCAGTCTACTCATTTCATGCAGTTTTTCTTCCCGTCCCAGTCGGTGTCTGCATTCGCCCCCATCTGTAACCCCATGCAATGCCCTTGGGGACAGAAGGCATTTGCCGCCTATCTGGGTCCTGACCGCAGCACCTGGGAGGTAAAAGCCGCCCCTTTTTCCAGCCAGCTCCGTGCTTTGACAAGTATTGCCACGACGTCCCTCATCCTCCTCCCCCAAGGCTTACGACGCCACGGCCTTGGCCTCGGCCTACTCGGGCCCGCCGCTGGACATCCTGCTGGATCAGGGCCGCGACGACCAGTTCCTGTCCGCCAGCCAGCTGCTGCCCGACAACTTGATTGCGGTCTGCTCCGAGAAAAAGATCCCCGTGGTCTTCCGCCTCCAGCCCGTCAGTAACCGGCCTCCGCTTGCTTGAGATGCGGCGCTCGCGATTGGCAAAAATGGAAAATATGCCTGTAGGATGGTGTGATTTGATGCCGCTGTGATTTTCTCCCCACAGGGTTACGACCACAGCTACTTTTTCATCTACTCGTTTATCAACGACCACATCAAGCATCACGCAAAGTTCCTCAACGCCTGACCCTCTTCTCTACACGTCAGCAGACTTTAGCATGTTAGTTTGGCAACGTCTGCCCCGAGCTGCTCCCACACAATAAAAAGTCGAACTTCATTGTGTGTGTTTGTCAGCTCCAAAGAACCTTTTGCATGTTCTCAGACTTTTCAGTGAAACTGCAAGAGTGCCTTTAGGAACAAAATCCAGACGTTTGTGTTTTTTGTTTTTTTTTTACTTGCAGTGAGAAAACAGTACAAAAAAACTCAATAGCAGTTAAGGCGCATTATAGGGACTCGTCATGCATCAACAATAAAAACAGCGTTCATCAAAATATATCAAATATTCTTGACAAGTTTTTTTTTGTTTTTCAATAGCTTTCGTCAGTCAAAACAAAAGGCAAAAAAGTCATACATAAAACATTATAAATAGAAAAGTGCCGATAAAGTGTCACTTTATTGCTTAATGTAGTGAGAAACAACTATGCTGCTTCCAAATTACTGAATGTACAAAAAACACTGTCATTTCCATATAGCGTAAGCTATCCCTAAAAGGAAGTTTTAATTAAATAATAGCCAGTAGGAGGCGCACAATGTTTACATCCATCCATCCATTTTGACTGGGGCTTGCTGGTGCCTATCCCAGCCGTCATCGGGCAGTCAGCACGGGACACCTACTGGTTGGCGGCCGATCTCAGAGTAGAGAGAGGAACAACCATTTCCACTCACACCTGCCTGTGCAATCAATACACATGAACACGGGGAGAACATGCAAACTCCACTCAAGGAAGTACTGGGGCGAGCTGGACTTGAACCCGGAACCTCTGAACTGTGAGGCAGTCTACCGCGCTCTGGTATCCACGTATCCCATGTTATTTGTGTCGTAGGCAAAGTGCATGCTCAAATTAACGCAAGCGGCGGCGGGTGGAAAAAACGACCCACACGACACATCTTGGACCCGTTCTGGTCGTCATAAACGTTGCTCCAAAGGAACTTATTCACTTGTTATCGATCGGCGAAGGTTTGTTACCCCTACAATAAGTCATTTTGTAATGTAGTGTTGTGATTGATTCGAGATTGATATACGGATTCTCGAAAAAGCTGTCGGGACGGGACGGAATAAAAAGGAAACGTCACCTACCAAAATGGGATTGCGGGATACTATTTTTGGGTCGGAACTCCCCAAACTGGTGTGTTCATTTTGCATCTACACCAGCCTACTGCTACTAAGTCAACTGGAACCCGGCCAAGAAAAAAAGATTACGTGAAGAAAAGTGACACTTGTTTGAAAACAACAAGTTCGGAAGCCGTTCAGATTGTTTCTCTTTTGAGACGACAGATGAGATGCCACAAGCATCCTTGCAACAAATCCACACAATGAGAAAAATAGACTTGCCAAAAATATGTCATCTTCAATGTACACAAAGTCCCCTTTAAAATACAATTTGATTGCCCATTCAGTAAAAACACTTGAAGGTTATTACAATTAAATTAAATAGTGACAAATGTATACATTTACATTTCAGTCTTTTTTTGTTTTTTTTCCCTTCGCGGATGGCTGCAAAATCCACATTTTCTTTGAACCCGCAAACTGTTTGGCATTAGCGAGGACGAGGAAAATAAGCAAATTGCCACGGATGCCTCTTGTGAACCCTTGATACAAAAAGAACCCGAGCAACTGAAAAGCTTCCCAAAGAGTGCATCTAGCTTTTTGTCAACAAACTCCGTAAAGTCTTCAGTAAAAAAAATAAAAAATAAAAAAAAGCTTCACAGTGTCTGTGGATTCCAAACGATCAGCTTTCTTTAGGTGCAAACTTGAAAGTTAAAGCCGAAGAGCTCCCACCGTCGGTTTTGTTGACAAGGGCGTGGAGAGATGTTGCACGAGGGGGTCCTGGGCCTCCTCAGATGCACGGTCCAGGTCCGGCGGCGCCAGCCTTGTGTTGGAGCAGGGCGCGCACCATGACGCTCACCTTCAGCAGGCCTTTCTCCTCCAGGATATGCTGCGGCAGGCACAGCTTGTCCTGCAAACAAAGAGCGGGCGGGCGCCACAAAATGGCCGCCGCCTACTTTACAATGCAGCATGCTGGCGCGAGAGGCCAGGTGAAAGGGGCTGGTAACGAGGACGGCTGCCATGTCCCTCCTTCAATTCAAGCTATTCCACTGTCAAAGCGGCCCGCATCCTCCTACTACCCAACCCTTGAAATCCTCAATCGAGTTGAAAGGTTTCATTTGAAGATTCAAAACTCGGATTCACAAGCCTGACTTTGCATTGAAACCACTCCAGTTTGTAAGCCTACTTTGAAACACAAACCCTTCTTGAATCCTTTAAAACTCGAACCTTTTCGAAGCCTTATTTTGCAAACCTTGACTTAATTTAAAACATTACTTTTGAACCCTAACCCTGTTTTGGAACCCTACTTTCTTTTAAACCCTGGCCCTAATCGCTCATTAGAAATTCTACACCTAGTTCAAATCCCTGTTTTGAATGAATACCCTTTCTTAGAGACTCTTGACTTATTCAATGAAATTTGGAGCCAAGGTTGAAATTTGGCCGGTTATTTCGTATTTTATATTTCAGGTCCAATCTGGGCTGATGTTGGATTAAATTGGGGGTTGAATGTAAAAATATTGCAGGTTGCAATTTGGCCATTTTCATGTTAACATTCAAACATAGCACAAGTTTGGAATGGCTCCTCCTCTGCAAGTGTAAAATAACCACACAACACAAATCCATCTGCAATAATTTAACGGCTTCATTAATTATCTTATCATACAAATAGCTAAATACGTTTTTTTGTTTTTTTTTGGTTGCAAACATCAAAGCTGCTTGATCATTGTCAATGTTTCAAGTTTTCAAGGACACAACAAAGCACAAAATTCACATTTTCAAACTAAGCATTTTCATATGGCTTTGGGTGTCAGAAAGGGATCATTTCACACAGTATAGCGTGCTAGCTTGGCTAGAAACCTTTCTAACTTCATTTCAGGAAAGAGATGTTTAAAAAAAAAAAAAAAAAACTCGGTGATTGATTCCGAGCACACGGCATAAGCATATTTATTTAATATCCGCCATCACTTAACCTGTTTGCTAGCTAAAGCCAACTATGGTTGCGCTCGCCATCGCTGCACTCTTAAGACATTCCGGTAGAATTGTGCTAGGTTTTGTGGCTCAGACTTGGAAAAAAAAAAAGCTAAGCGATTCAAACAACAAACAAAAGTCAACACCACTCCACATGCTAAACTGCCCGTGCTAACATGAGGCTACTAGCGTTGGCTTTGTGTTTCTAAGAACATTGCTGATTGAATGATGTTGAAATGGAGACACTTTCAGCTCCAAATTAGAGGGGGACGTTTTCAACCGCAAAACACGTACCCCAGTGACGCGGATCGGGCTGCAGCCCGTCACAACTGCAAAGCAAAATACTGTACGGCCCTTTTCATCTTGAAATGGAAGTCATTTTCTGGGTGGCATTGGCGTGGTCTTCATGTGCTATTTTCGGGTGAAATTGGTTTCCATATTTGAAATTTGACCCATGTCAAGGTTGACACTGGCTTTGTCTCAGCTTGAAATTTGGGCAATTCCCAAATTGAAATGTGAGCTGTTCCCAAATCAGAGTTTTGAAGGTTTTCACGTTCGCATCGAAGGCTGAAATTGGAAGTAGCTTACGTTTCAAAATTGTCTTTCAGCTTGAAAAACGAGCATTTTTGTTTGAGACTGGGAGCGTATTCAAGTTGATGGTTTGGCTCTTTGCAGGTTGTGATTGTGCGAAAATGAGCGACTCGCCCGTCCTTTTGTAACGCGCGCTCCTCAGAAGAAATAGAAAAGAAGTCCGGCCGGCTGTCAGTGCGGTTACGTCTGCTCGCTCCACACGTAGACAGCAAAAAGCAGCACTAGGCAGAGAATGTGAACTAGGCTGTAGCCAATCAGGTCCCACCAGCGGCACGCCGGAGGAGGGGTCTGTGTAGTCACCGAGACCGAGTCCGGCAGAGGCGACGCCGCCTTTTGTTTTTTCTGAGGTGGCTTCTTGCCGACCAACGTCCCGACTGTGACGCACAGAGGTGGCAGACGGCGCTGGATGATGTCATATGGGGAACACAGAGAACACTGGCAACCCCGAGGAGAAGAATGCAGGAGTGGAAACGAAAGTGGGGGGGGGGATAAAAAAACAGACAAAGAAGACAACGACGACAAAAAGGTGGAAAATCCAGGCGGAGAGCCAAAAGAGAAAGAAGAGGCAAGAGGTTAAAAAGTGAGCCACAAGGGGAAGTGGGTATCCATGATGAAAGAGGCGTTACCATGGTGACTAGCAGGGATGCTGACTGGGACCAGGAGGAGGAGAAGATCTACCTCCTCCTGGTCCTGATGCAACCGGCAAATAGAAGCGGGCCAGCCGTGTTTTCTCACCTGCTTGCGGATACTTAGCACACAAGCTAGCAGTGTGTTAGCATGGGTAATATAAAGCCGGCTAGCATGATGTTAAAAGCATGTTCACATGAAGCGGCTTGTATCTCTGCAGTTGACATGGGATTGCTTGGAGCTATCTGCTACGAGAAAAGGAACTGAAGTTATCTAACTGTGAAAACTGGTTGACCTGGTGAGCTTGGTTGAAAAAATGACTTGTGTCCGGAGTTGCCCATTCTTGGTGCTACAGTTAAGGATGATTTCTTCTCCATCGACATATGCGCAATGTTGTCAAAGAAATGTGCCAGTACAATCAGGAATGCGATGGTGATTTTGCGTATATTTGTGCTAATTTCCTACTCGTTCATGCGAATGATGGTGATTGGTTTTGCTCCCAAGAATGAGAGTGGCGACCAAGAAAAATGCTACTGACAATGGCGGGGCGTTGAGAAAAATCCGATCTTGGCCTCTAAGCATTGCCCTGAGCCTTATTCCACC
This sequence comes from Hippichthys cyanospilos, assembly GCF_059441005.1. Lineage (NCBI taxonomy): Eukaryota > Metazoa > Chordata > Actinopteri > Syngnathiformes > Syngnathidae > Hippichthys > Hippichthys cyanospilos. The sequence continues at coordinate 15,150,981 of NC_142373.1, read as the reverse complement.
CATGTATTGATCTACCGCTTTAGCAGCACAGCAGAGGTGGAAGTAGCGTGCTAGCATGCACCAAGCTAGCAGGACTGGTGTTATCACGAGTAGAATGTGGCCAGCTATCAGGCGGTTAGCACACAAGCTAGCAGTGCGTTAGCACAGCTAGCAGTTGAGCTGGACATTCCGACGGCAAGGGTGGTCAACATCAGGCTCCCACGGAACAGATGTTTGATGAAGGCAAAAACGCTTAAGCTAGCAATGCTAATGTAGCATTTGTGTGGTTGTTTACATTCAAGTGCAGAGGACGTACATGTAAAAAAAAAAAAAAAAAAAAAAAAAGCATAGGAAGTAGGCGTTCGTTTAGAGGAAGCAGCCACGAAGCAAGTGACCATTAGGAAAGCTGAGCGCTCCCGGATTCGATTCCCCAAAACAGGACAGACGTCGTCAAACCCTCAGCTTTCCCACCAGGACGGCAATGTGACGGTTCCATTTGTCATCCAAAAGCAGCACAAGAGTGACTGGGACGTTTTCAAGTTCACATTCAAGACGCAAATTGGGGACGTTTCGCATTCAAATTGGGGACACTTTGCTTCGTTGAGGGACTGTTCAAGGTTGAATCAGAATTGTTTTCAGTTCAAAATGGGGGTCTTTGGATGAATCTGCATTGATTTTCGCTTGACAATGGGGACGAAAGCTGTGCCTGGTCCAAAAGGGCTGTAATTAGGATTGTTTGGAGTTGGGTCTGTTTTCGGGTTCACTTGGAACGGTTTTTTAAGTAAGAATTTATAGCAAGCCATTTAACGGACGGGGCAGCAGCGGGGTTCCTGCCACCTTCCTCAAAGTTACTTTGTGCCCGTCAAAACGATTCAGGACTACGTCACGCCACAGTCATCTTCTTGCCAATCGCTGTTTCATCACAAATCCTATGAAAATCTTTGATAAAGTCCATTTAAGTTTGAAAATCAGCTTATCTTTTCTGTTCAAATTGGAAGCGTGTTAGAGTTACATTCAGAGGCTTTTATCTATGGTTTGAACATGGGCCTGTTTTCACTTCATCAATGGAACATTCAAACTTGAGAACGTGCCCAGTTTGCACTGAAGATGGGCGTCATGCCACACGGCCTTACCTCAGGCACCCCGATCTTGCGGCAGGCGTCCAGGAAGTTCTCCACGTTGCGCCGGCACTTTGCCATGCTGAGTTTGGGCTGCGGCAAAACAAAAGTCAGCAGAGGATTCCCGGGTGATTGGGCAGGAAAGCTGGGGTGGGGCAGAACCTACCACGGCGGGCGAGGGCACATGTATGCTGGCCACGGAGCGTGGGCGAATGTGATTAGCCAGGTGACAAAGCACCACGCCGTCCATCAGCGAGGTTCCCAGGTCGTCTGGAAGAACCACCTTCAGCCGGCTCTCTATGCTCTGTGAGTGAATTGGGGGGGGGGGGGGGGGGGGGTGTTACATAATTGCCAAAGAGTCATATTTCAATGTTTTCGGAAAAGAAGAGTAAGCGATATTGTAACATCTGTCTCGCAGATGTGCCTTGAACGTAGTGGCAATTGGACCAAAATATATACTGGGCTAAAAAAGGACTGACCTAATATTTGGGGGCTTGTCATTCTAGACATGCCTACCAAATTTGACGTTGCAAAGTCCAACATGGACTGGGGGCTTTAGGTTTTTTGGTTTGTTTTCCCCCCAAACTGATTCTTACATCTCTGAGCTGTTCCATGAGCTCCAGTTCTTCTCGCAGCTGCTCCATCTTCCTCCTCATGGTGAATTGAGGGTCCACACACTCGGCGCTCTTGTGGCTGCGTAGGAACACTGAACACCAAGTACAAATAGAGCAACAAGCAGAAGAAGAAAAACACGCATTCATTCACTTGTGGCCATTTTCAAAACCAAGTCCCCCGTCAATCTTGCCAACTGGAATGGAATGAAAACATGTGGGGGGCTTAACTCGAGAAGTGTTGTAGATGCCGGAAATATTGCGCTGTCCATCTACAACAGCATTCGAGTTTGTATTTTTCTGTCAGGATGAGTTGCGTTCGCCACATTTTATGACCATAGCCTCATTATATTTTCTTTCATCCACACAGTGAGCGCCGTGGAAGTTTTTGACTGATTAAAAACGCCACCAACACCTTGAGGCAGTCGTGGCATATTATGCTTATCCGTCCCCTTTTTCCACACTGCCCTGAAATGGGCTACATTATGAAGACCTAGCCGAAGAGGACGTAGCCCGATTTTGCTTCAAAGGACCAACATTTTCACCAATAAAACACGTGTGCATGAGTCTTGTTAGTCGGCATCTCACGCGAACAAACGCGTGGGTTTTTTATCCAACTTCATTCCCAAATACTTTTTTTTTTTTTGTCAATTGACTTCTGTTCCTTTTAAAAAGTGGTTTCTCTGACAAAAGCAATTTCCTGTGGGAAAAAAAGAAACCTTTCATATCCCACCCCCCCCAAGAAAACCTAGGGCCATGATACACAAAGAAGTGACGCCGCTGAAATCCGAGGCCCTCGACCTACCACGCTCTGGCACGCCTCCATTGACACGGCTACGGTGAAAACTTCCAAAGAGGGGCGGGGCCTGTGAGAGATGGGTGGGAGAGGGAGGAGGCGAACAGGGCAGCGAAGGAGGGGCTACAAGGTCCATGCAGGCAAGTGCATCATGGGTAAAAGTCCATGCATTGCAACAGTCGTAAATAAACGGGGTGAACAAAAATAGTCAAAAGGTGTCAAAATGGGAGGCGGTAACACCAGACAGCACACACAAAAAAAAAGATTCAATGTTAGCTTCATTACTCATAAGCAACACATCAACATATGCAGCCAACAAAACCGAAACAACTACACCGCTGCACTTAGCATCAAGATGCTAAGTGTTTGGCGCCATTTGGCCATTCAAGCTAGCAAATTACCATAGTTAGCGCAGACACACAACTTTACGACGACGTGGAGACAAATTTACTACAACGCAGACACAACTGAAGTTTGCTATGCAATGCGCTGTTAAAACCCTTGGATTTGGACTCTATGTGAATCGAATGCTTAATTGAATGGGCATGTTTACTCTTATTTAGTATTCCAAGGTACTCACCAGAGCGAGGTTTCAGGCCAAAAGGTGCGCTGGACATAGTGGTAAGTCTGCCCGCAGACTGCTCCACTACCTATGCATGAAACAAAAAAGTATTTTCAGGGAAAACACTTCAAAGACCTTCTGTGGATTTGAAGTCTTCTTCAGATATTTTTTGTGGGTCGAATTAACAAGAATGGATGGATAAATAATTGCGATCAGATATGGCCACCAATTTCTATGTTGCTATAAGCAGCAACCTCTGAAATAGTCAGATGGGACCTAAAATGCAGATGGAAAAGCAAAACGGAAGACTTCACATGTCTTTTCAGACAAGGCTTCTTGAGACTTCTTTGTTTTCCTTTCTTGGCTGGGTCAAGTTATCAAATTTTGCTAATTTTATGCTCCCAAGTGAAACTGGCTTCACTGGTTGAATTTTTCCCTCAAAGTTCAAAGAAATAGAAATGAATTGCTACTGAAAAGCAAAATGGCAGACCCTCTATGTCTTGACTTATCAGCAAGTGACTGGATTTTAAATGGTTGTTCATTGTTGGTAAATGAAACAGATTTCCAGGCCTGAATTTATTAAATGACTGGGACTCTAGGAAACAGATATAAAATGACAATAGCTGAATAGTTGTAGGTTCTTTCAAATGGTGTGCGTGTGTGTGTGCGTGCATACCTTTGGCAGGCCGACGTCGTCGTCGCTGTCCTGCCCGCTACAGGAGAAACCACAAGTCCAATTAAGACGCATCAAAAAGGCTTATCCACAAATACATAGTGCAAAGTATACACAGTGCTGCGTAAAACCGCAGATGGGTCACAATAAGCCTCCTTTTTGTCCTCATCCCAACCAAGTTCTCACAGACCCTCCAGCATCCCATTGGAAGCAGAAACATGGCAGACAATGCAGCCACTTTTTTGCAGAAAAATGCAACAATTGTCCAAAAACAAAAGACAAACTTGAGCACACACAAAAAAAACATAATTAGTCACAAAGTAGACCCATCGTTTTTAACTATTTTGACAGACAAAATACCAAATATAAAAATAAACTAGTGCCGACCAACAATACATTTCTTAACAGTATTTTCCATGATTAATCACATTTTTCAACAAGTATTTCCTGTAACATTTGTCACACGTGAGTAAAATCTTGGTATTAATGTAAAATCATAAAAGAAAAAAAAAAAGTGTTTTCATGGGCTGGAGTCATAACAGGCTTACTTGACTGTCTGGCCTACAGCAACCGTTCCCAAGGGGTATAATCGCACGGCGCATGGGTCCTCTGGCTGAGACTTGATTCTGAAGCAAAGGCATCTGCTTCAGAGGGAATCGGGGACACAAAAAGGAGGGGGCGGCGCACGCAGCCCAGCTCGCTGAGCGCTGACCTGCCAGGATCCCGCCCGAGTTCAGCAATCTCTTTCAGCTGGCCCGTCGCATCCGGGTGCGGTCCGCCGTCATCCCCCGTCATCTTTGACCTGAACAAGATAACAGTGCAAATTCGTTACAACAGCGTCACTGAAGTCCATAAGAATCCAAATCGGAACATGTACAAAACCACACATTGTTTTGTTTGAAAATTGTTAAATTAATTTAACTTGTGAAATCTCTTTAAAAAGTGTTCATGTTAAATATACTGCTAATGATACAAAATCCGTGAGAATTCAAATCGGAAGGTCCAAAACTCCATCTTCCGTCATTTGCATTTGTGGAATTTTTAACTAAAGGTGGGGTGCTGCCTTTTTACTTCCTGCTGGCACCGGAAAACATTTTGCTGCTAAATTCATATTCCACAAATGCAATCACGTATGGATGAGAGGAGGAACATTATTGTTATTGTCAAAAACTTGACCTCCCCTTTAATTGAATGCTAATTCATTTCATTTTTACCTACTGTGTGTATACTTTTAAAATAATTTCATATTGGCTTAAAAATGTATACAATTTTTTCATCACGCGTATGAATCCGAAAAGTAATAAACTGTACATCTAACATCTCAGTTACATTATTTCAGGGCCCCGCCTCCTGCCCGAAGACAGCCTACAGTAGGCACAAGCACGCTTGAATTCTTACTCGTGCCCTGACGTCCAATGCGAGTCTTCGTCGATCCTCAGCGGCTCGTCCAAGTCTGCCGCTGCCGTCGTTGCTGTGCGGCAGCCCTGAAAAACAAATGCACGTTGCGCACCTCTTACTAAAGCATGACTTTTTAATAGCCCAGTGCAGTGCCATCTTTTCTGAGCAAATCCAGTCCAGCCTGTTCAAATGAACATTTTTTTCGGTGGCGGCCCGACTTGTGAACTCGCCTTGCCGGAGGTCAACCGCTCCGTCCACGCCGGATCAGGGCTCTTCTCCATCGACTGTGGCGCCTCCCAGCATGGATCTGCGCGGGCACACATAGGGCAGATGTTTTGCAGTGTCTGTTTCCATGTCCAATTCCGTTTCCGATTTCCCACTTAGGGCGCTTAGGTGTGAAAAAAAGTGGGGAAGGTTTAACATTCTGCTTTGTTGGATTTCATGTGAAATACAAAATCAGATCAAATCTACTGTTGAGTTGAAAAAAATCTATAGGTGAAAGAGGCTACTCCTTTTTAAAAAGTGGCACAACCAAGCAGCACAACTTCACTGCTTGCTCTTACTTTAAATATAAATTTGATTTCTGTGTGACACGTACTAAAAAGAGGATCCGCAGGTAATGTGCGGAAAGGGCTTCCATGGGGTATGCTTAAATTGAACGACCCAGGCGAGGCTGATTGAAGGCTATTTAAGGGGACGCGCTCACGTACCCGACAGGGAGCCGATTCGCTCACTGGAGTCATCTTTAGCGAGTCCGTCCTCCTCGGTGATGTGACTCATCGGCGCGCTGAGGCTCAAGCTGTCTTCATCCGACGGCTGCCAACACGCACACACAAGAAAAGAATAAAATAAGATGATTTTTAAAACTAAAAATGAATTTGATAATTCATCTTTCTGTGTCATTATATTAGAGTTGATGGAACAAGATTTCAGTGGCTCAGTGAATAAATGGTTATCACGTCCGTCTCACAGTTAAGGGAGCCAAGAGCAGCGGCTATGACCATTACAAAAAGCGTTCCGCGTACCTCTGTTGCTGACAGCCTCTTGTCTCCAATGTCGCTGCCGATTCCAGAGTCACTGTCCTGCTTCCTTTGCTGCTCCGTGTCCTCCACGCTACAAAACCACACACACAACTAGCATGTTGGTTTCTCTCAATGGACACACCAAGAACTCACTTTTTTTAAACTCACTTTCATGAATTGATTTTTATTTCATCTTACAGAGGAGGAAAATATATTATATTATATTACAGTGCTCCCGTTTGCCTGCATCCCTGTGTCCTAGACACATACATTTTTGGAGGGAGGCATACTTTTAAATCATATTTTTTTTGCCCATCTACTCCAGCAAAACTTGACCATTTAACGAACATTTTTGACAACTTCGTCCGCCGTGTTTGTTTAGATCTTGCCGAAAAAAAGAACGCCGTTGAGAAAAAAAAGAACACAGCTTTGTTTACATCGACTGGTGCCCACTGTGAGGTAGCCACTATAAAGCAACATCATCAGCTGGAAAAGGCTAAATGTCGATTCGACAGAGTTTCTTTGTGGATGACGCAACAGGCCACAGATTGGGATGCCACATCTATTGAAGGAACTCTCACAATTTGAGAAAGGAATGCACATACAACTGTTGGTGCTTCGTTTCCCTCCTTAGTAGCCATTGCTAGCTGCTAGCAAGAATCTCCCAGCACGCAACTCACCGCGTCAGACTGAGGCGATCCACGACGGGCAGGTAGAGTGCGTCGGTTATCTTGTCACTGCGACACGCCTCCATGCTGAGATACTTGAAGATGTGAACTTTACCTTTCAGACAGATCTGACAGGGCAGAAATACAAGAACAAGTTTAAATCCTAACAGAAAGCTCAATCGCATGGAGGGATATTGTACCAAGAGGGTTTCAGCTCTTCAAAAAGGGATGTGGGCCAAAGGAGGCTTCTAGACATTGTGGATGCAAACACATGCACACACATTGTGGACAAAAAACATTTTTATGTTGCCATTTTATGACTTGTGTAGAACTTGGAGGGGGCAAACCGTGTATTTTGTGAAAAAGCTGTAATGTAACAGAATGCAGGAAAAAGTGCAACCCTGTGAATACTTTTGGGATACAGAGGCAGAAGCAGCTGAGACGGGCGGCCGTACCTGTGCCGGGGGGCTCTGCAGCGGGTTGTTTTCCAGGCGCAGGGCCTGCAGTTGCGCCATCTTTCGGTAGCTTAGTGGAATGGTGGACACTTTGTTGCACGAGAAATCCAACTTCACCAGAGGAAGGTCGGCCAAGTCTGCACGTAGCATGTTAAGACTGTTTTCTACCTTTTCTTAGCATGAGGACGGAGGCGTTGCATGCTTAAAATTAAATGTCCACACAGGTTATTGATATGTTTGATGTTGGCATATAAAGTCTTAGCATTGTGAGCAGTTCCTATTTAAAATAGTATCCAACACCAGGGTACAGCTGTAAAACTCCTTACCAAGTAAGTTATGCATTTATGTTGTTGTCTCACTGTTGGTTAGTTTGCATAACATTACAGCATATTAGAATTTTATTGGTTGTCAGTGGGCTGAAGCCCAGGGCTTGTATGATAAAAATATTATGTATCTGTGCGGCCAAAGGTTACACAGCTAGATCCTAGCATGCTAGGTATTTGCATTTATTAGCATGTCCAGTTTTGCTGCAGCGTTGGTGCAGACCGACCTTCTGGAAGGACGCAGAGCAAGTTCCGCCGTACGTTGAGCTCCCGTAGCGCCCGCAGTCGCCCGATGTGTCGAGGTAGAGTAGTGAGCTCGTTACAGCTGATGTCCTGCGGGGTAGACGAAAGCAACTTTACATTTTTTTTTCTTTTCGTTTTTTTGACTGGACCGGCGGAGTACGTACACACACTCACCAGGTCCATGAGACGCCGCAGTTGTCCCATGCTCTCGGGCAAGCTGACCAGTTTGTTGTTGCTGGCGTTAAGGACTCGGAGTGGTAGCGTGCACAGGCAGGCTGGTAGTGAGCTCAGCTGGTTGCGACTGAAAGGATGCTTCTATTACTCAACAGTAGGATTCATTCAAAGATGCCTTCCGATACAGTTTTGTCCTTTGTGATATCGTTAGTGTAATAGCACGTGTCATTTTCCTGCCTTACAAAAACGAGCACTGATGAATTATGCTATTATAGTAAAGATCAACAATAGACAACCATTCTGATTCCATATGACATGAGTCAGTCTATCTCAGATGCCACAATATGCCAATTAATATTACATACGTTTGGTTGGATTGAGGTTGCGAAGAGCCTCCCATGTTGAATGTGTACATACCTGAGGTTGAGCGAGGTGAGCGAATGCAGGCTGATGACGGCGTCCGGGATACTCTTGATGCAGTTGTGGTACAAGTTGAGGCTCTCCAAGGCCACCAGGTGGCACACTTCCGAGGGCACGTCCGACAGGCGGTTCTTGGACAAGTCTGAACAACCAAAAAGCCTTTTCAATGCAAACAATCCTCGCTCACAACTGCTAGCTTTATGGACACTGTTAGCAAATTTTGGCTACAGGGATGGCTAGAACAAATCATTTACTTCTGTGAACCTTTCTCTCTGACAAGAAGATTCCATCCGTCCAACTGCTTGTTTTCCACACTTTTTGTTCAGAAACCAGTTTTTGCCGAAACAAACTCATGTCCTATTATATAAAAAAAAACAAAAAACGCTTGGAGCAAACGTATGTCAAAGATCACGAACTAGGTTTTCTGATACATTTATTTAATTAGAAAGCAACGATAAAGACACCCTCACACATACATACTGTAGGCATCTTTGTAATTTGCCATCCATAGTACTTTTCCTTGAAAACTGTGATTAAATTCGGCAAAGGTCGACACATATGGGCTGGGTGTAAACCCTGCTTGTGTGTGCGTGTGCACAGCAGCTGCATCCTCAGGAAAAAGTCAAGACTCTTCCCTGTAATAACAGACTCCAGCAAAAATACAACAACAAGACGACGCCAACATGTTGTCGTTCTTCATCAACGCCATCCTACTCCTCATCACCAAAAGAAAACAAATTTTGCTGTGGGGAGATGCACTTGTTTACTTAGCATGTTGGCAAGGATCTCCACAGGTGCTTCTTTAGTGAATGCTACAAAACATGAAATGAATAAACCTCACTCATACAGTTGCATAAAGCCACGTGCAGATGGACCCACCGATCAGACATCATTCCTTTGGTCACACACCCCGTGTGTAGACAACGGAAGCCACGAGCCGGAATGTAATCATGGACGCATACAAACAATGGCTAAAACGTAGTTGTTGACAGGGAAGCATCAGAAGGAGCACGACCCCGCTGTCGACTGAAAATTACATCATTATCATGATGGAGGCTGAGGTCTGGATTTGACCAGATGATGTCTGTAAAATGAGCTGATTGGCCATTACCTGAGCACCTGTGTTTTGTTTCATTTATTTATATTTTGCAAAAAGTGGTCTTGGAGCTGCAAAATCAAAATTAATTTCATTTGAAGTCCCCCCGACCAACAACAGCACAAAACCTGAAGCTACAACTGTGGCACAAACACAAAATGCAGGATTCAACCACAGTCGTGGCTGTTTTACAGCTGAGGAAGCAGGCGCGGTATCACACACACACACACACACACACACACACACACATTCGCAAATGCTCAAGCACACAAGCACGCTGACACAAACGCACACACAAAAACACACATGTGCACATTCACTCAGGCATCTGTACACACCCACAAACCTCGCTCTGTATTTTTAGCAGCAAGGATGTCACATGACACAGGGGCAGCGAGCGCGAGCCGCTACATAATCAACATCAAACTCACAAAGTGTCGTCCTCCCACGGTCACATGACCCCCCCCCCCCCCACCCCAAAATATAAAACAAAATGACAAACACGAGCCATTCAGCAATGAGAGTGTTTCTGCATGAATGCAGCTTGTGCGAGAGCAGGCGAGCGAGAGCACATACTCGCATGAGTGGCAGCCAAAATGTGTGTCAGCACCAGTGTGTGTGTGTTTGTTGGGGGCGAAGACTAGAACTGCCTATTTTTGCTTTGTACAATTTCTAAACAGACTAACGTCATGAATTCCAAATGTGTCATGCTAGCACAATTGGATTAAGTATTTGATGTTTCCAAACATGACAGAGGAGCGTGACAACCCTAAACGTAGCCAAATTCTAATCTAATCTAATCTAATACTATAGACGCATTGGATCGGAACACACCTAGTAATTGGCCTCTTAATCCTTTGCCTTTTTTTGTGTTCATGATGACATTTGAAAGAGTTCTTTGATGTTTTGAAGATGAGTTTAAGTCTCGAGTTTTAGGCCTTCATATTGGAAAATGTAAAGACAACCTACTCACGACAATTTGGAAAGACCACGTTCTCAACCCCCATAACCACTTCACACATGGAGACACACAGGCATAAATGTGACATAAGAGGTTTCTTATATCGTCAAGAAACCAGACAAAGGCTAAATATTTCATTTCCTGTGGATATTGTTACATAAGGCAAAGGTCTTCTTGGTGGCCCACTGTCAATGCTGGCCTGTCCCACTTAGGTGCCTGCCTGCCAGGAGAAAGTAGGACGAGGAGAAAAGCCAGCCAGAAAACGGGATGGGTCGCGCTCATTCCGCCTTTGTTCTCATTTTTGGAAGGAATTATAAGTTCGTTGTCATTAGCGTTATTAGCCCATTGGGACTCGAAAGGGACACAAAACAAGAGCCGGGATGGGAAGCTAAAAAGGCTGGGTTGATGTCAAAACACACAAATGCTCACACACGCTCGCAAGGGTTTGCTGACAGCTGAGCAAAATGTGGGTCAGCGGGGGTGGGGGGCATCAAAAGCAAAGCGCTATTGTGCTAACATCGCTAGGTTAAAAAGCCAAAGTCACTCCACTAAAAGCATTATCACTGACAAGTGAGCATGCAATCACTGATACATTCTCAAAAATATTTTGAAAATTGAAGCCAACAGAACTCAGCAATTTGATGGGCGATTGTCCAAACTCGGTCCTTGAGGGTCGCTGCCCTGCATGTTCTCCAGGTTTCTTTCCCTGACACACCAGATTCAAATGATCAGGATGGGTATCAGGCTTCTGCTGAGCTTGCTGAAGAGCTGATCATTGGAGTCAGGTGTGTCAGGGAAAGAAAACAAGAAACCATGCAGGATAGCAGTACTTCAATACAACCCCAAGACGGCATTCCATATAAATGTCTCTTCGAAGTAGACCAAAAAAAAAAAAAAAAAAAATCATGAGAAAACATGTGCAAAACACACACGGCAAATTTGAAATGTGCGGAGCTGCAGAAGTGTGGAGTCAACACTTTGCAATGGAAAACTCCATCCAACATTCTTGCAAATGCCTTTAAACGTGTTTGTTGGTTAAATGCAATAAACATACCATTTTCCCATTATGCTATCAAGCATTAACTTGCCCATGCATAGGTTTCAAGTCAAAACCAGTTTGGGGGAAAAATGCCCTGGTTTAATCTTTTAGTCAAAGAATATGTTCAAACGTAGTTGCAAGTACGTAAGTGTATGCCAGACCAGGCAGATGGGCAAAATGAAAAAAATATGCAGGGATTGAGGTGTCGTCATTCATCTCTTCTTCTTTTGTGGCTCATTTTGGCTTTCTAGAGTCACTTCAAAACATCAACTTCAACCCCACCCAGCGCGAGACACAAATGGGTCAAAAGTTGAACCGCTCGCCACTTAAAAAGCTTCCCAGCAACAAATTTCATTTGACCGAAAGCCAATGGTGTGTGCCTGCACGCAATCACGCTCATTTCTGCACGCTGTCGTGAGCTTCACGGTGTATTACTATAAGCCTCCAGATAGGTGCCGTAGAGCCACTGTGACTGTGTGTACTTGATTTTGGCCTACATTTGGGGTGTCTGTGTGTGGTGGGGGTGGCTACTGCTCCACTTTATTTATTGAAAAGGATTTGGTGTCTGTCATATTGGAAGACGTCGCAGGCGATGTCGTCTTTCAGTCTCGCCCGTGAAATCTGCAAATGTCTTTGTTTCCTTTGGGGTGCTCTGATGAGATGCAATAAATCCCAAAATAGATTTAGCTTTGGAATTGACCTAGTGATGCACTAATCATTTGGGTTTTTTTTTTTTCTTCCTCACCTCACAATTTTAAAGTGCTCTCTGATTTGCATGAAGCCTTTTTGGCCGCAAATGTGTCCAGAGGGAGAATTCTGAACCGCTATTATTACTACTACTAATACAAATAATACTAAAACAAATAATACAAATACTAATATCAATACAAATAATACATACCGCTACTACTTCGCACCAACAACAATATCCCAAAAATCATGTTCAATCACTAATTTATTCCTCCACCCCCACAAAAAAGAAAACGCTCATTTATTGTGCTGTCATTGTACTAGAAATTGTCCAAAAAATTCTGCACTGGAGCCAATAAAAAGCCTTTAATCATCACCCAAAGCAAACAGCTGTGGATTGCATCTTTGGCCAAGGTGATGCGAGATTAGCTGAGGACGCATTTTCACAGATGGAATTGTATCAGGTTGCGAATGTGCTTTAAGGCCAGGCTAGCCTTCAGCGCTGAAGCGCTACTTTAGAGTAAAACCTAGCTCACCACGTCCCTCTCCTCATTTGCCAAAAACTTTCAATATTAAAGTGATGCAACACTGCAGGACTCCTACACACCGTGGGAGGAAGCAGACATCGAAATGATATGATCCATTTGTGTCTTAATAAATAAGAGCCACTGATTTGTATTCGTCTGGGCCATGTCAATAATGCCAATCGAAGACAACCCTAACCCTATGTGGCCTGTTCCTGCTCATTTTGAACACACCACCACTTATGTGCCAGTTTGAATTGGCGGCCATATTGCCATAGGACGTTTTCACAAAGTGGTGACATACATACATTTGCATGTTGTTGTTATTTTTATACAAATGACTGATAATTGAAATAATTTACATGGTTTAAAGCAAAAGTGTCGAACTCCAGTCCTCGGGGGCCAGTATCCTGCATGTTTGTGAATCCTCTCTCTCAAACACACCTGATTCAAGTGATTATGATCATTTTCAAGCTCCTGTCAATGAACTAATCATTTGAATCAAGTGTGTTGAGGAGAGAAAACCGGAAAACATGCAGGATACTGGCCCTTGAGAACTGGAGTTTGACACCAATGGTTTAAAGCATTGAAATCCCTAAGATTACTGAATATGTAATTATTTTAAGTAGGGCTTAAGCTAAATTAGGAATCTTAAAAAGTTATGATACAAGCATGTACATTTTTTGAATGTCACTAAAGCAAAAAAAAAAAAAAAAAGACTAATTCTGTTTCTAATTTGGGATAGATCTCAAACTCTTATCGGTTCTACAGCCCCACTGCAACCATTGCTATGGAAAACTGTCACTGAGTTGGTGCTGAAAAGTGAAGCCTTGCAGTCAAAGGGTTGTTGCGGCACGGTGCCTGCACTGCACCGCACTTGGCAAACCAGCTGCTTCTCGCCTTCCAGCGGAGGAAAAGATGGCCTCCAGAAAACAATGAGCTGGGGTGCGGCCACTTCCCGTGGCTTTGGGGTTAGCTTCCAGCCGGTCAGTCGGCTAGCTAGCCAGCTAGCGTGTTCCCCCGTCCAAAGATACCCTGCTCAGACTAGTTTAGAAACGTTTCACAAGAGCTAGACATGAGGCCTCGCTTTCAACCAGTCACAACCAGAAATGATCAAAATAAACGCAGCCGCTAATGTTAACTTTAGCCGATAGCTGCGTTTTAACTTGAGGTACTACTACACTATGCATTACAATCTCTACTTTGCTGCAATATTAGGTGCCCTCATACTCCAAAGTCTCCACTCGGCTGCATTTCACGCCACCCTTGGTTTTACCTCATTTGCCTCAATGCAACTGTTAGGCTCCGCAGTCTCCCTTTGCTGCGATTAGTGCTCCGCAGTCTCCACTTGACTGCCGTATTACAGTCTGTAACCCACTCCGCTGCCAGCATGGCCTTGTTCTATAAATACTGTTGTAGCGATGAGACATTGTATGCTCCTTTGAAAAAGTGAATCATTTGAATAGTACCTTACTGATTGCTGTCATTCAAAATAATTGTAAGAAACCATTTTCATTCAAATGTCATTAGAAATAATTGTAAGAAACCATCACTATAATGCTGCAGCTCAATCTCATCTAAACACATGTTATGGAACAGTAATAACAAACAACAAAGGTACATTTTCGATTTCAGAAGGTGGGGGCGGTTCACATCCAGATTGTTACTATCTGGGTAGCATCAAAGGTCGTTGGACTCCCACGCCGATTGATGCTTTGTTATTCGTAAAGGGTATTAAGCTTGAAAAGTTGCTACTCTCCACAAAAGTGTCCAATTTGTGGTGACGCAGAACCCGCTCCCGCCAGTGCGGGGCGCGCCCCCGTGGCTGTTTGTTGACCACACGGGGCCGAGCCGCGGGCTTGTGGCGGGTCCAGGGGGACTTGCACGTGCGCCGCTTACCTGCCTCCACAGTGTCGCTCAGGTCCAGTCGGGCGGCCGTCCGCGGGAACTCCTTGAGTTTTCTGGCGCTGAGGTTGAGCGTGCCGCTGAGCGTCGCCTCCTCCAGCGCTCGCTCCAAGCCGCGACCGCCGGCGCCGGACTGCGAGGGCCCGCCGTCGTCCGCTCCGTGGCCCGGAGGAGGCGGCGGAGGCGGCGGCGGCGGAAGAAGAGGCGGCGACGCCGACGTCGCCGGCTGGGCGGCCAGGGGTTCTGATCCTGGCATCGCCATTATGACGCTAATGTTGCTGCTGCTGCCGCCGTCGGTGGCGGTCCGTATCTCGGTCCGCTCGCTCGCTCGCTTCGTGCCGAGTCGGTGGCGAGCGGCATCAAAACTCCCACGGCCGACAGAAAACAAGCTAGACCTGCCGGCGACACGTCCGCTCGGCACCCTTTCAAAATACAGCTACCGGAAATTGACGCAGCTAGTCGAAAAATGTCGACGCCGACCCACTACGCTTTTTACGCTTTGGGAAGGGGGCCACCCCGAAAGCTGCGCTACAGCGACATCTGCTGGATGCAACGGATGTCGCGGCAACGCGAGACATCTTTTATGGGTGTCAAAAAGCACATTTTAAAATCACAATTTCAGTCGATTACACGCTACAAAACTATTACTGTAACTTTTCATTGCACGAAGGAACCTCAAATGTGTGCCAGAAAAAACAGACTGTATTCCGGGTGGAAAATTTGAATTTGGTTAGCCAAGATTTTACGAGCCTTTCTCATCATGGATCAGTTGAAATTTGCGCTGAGAGAACGGTGGTTTTAAAGGGACAGTGTGTAAGATTTTGATCGTTTTTCACTAAAAAGATTAAATTAAATGATTGAAAATATCAAAAATTTGCAAATTAACGTGTTCTAAATAACCACCAGTACGTTTTGAATATAATCATAAGTCTAGCTATCTATATTACATGGGGGGCACTTCTCCGTAGGTGGCCATGTTAGTTTTAGCGATGGGCAATGGTAAATGCAGCACCTCCTGCTGGCCGTAATGAAAAACCGTCTAACTGTTACACACTATCCCTTTAAATCTCATAATATACCAATTGAATAATCGGTGTCTTTTTTCAATGGACATATAGTAAGATACCATACCGAGTGAGTGAGTGAGTGAGTGAGTGAGTGAGTGAGTGCTAACTGGTGACCAAGCGCCATCGCGGCACACATGTATGTATGTGCATGCAGTATTCATAACATAAAGAACTTATATACGCTGCAATTACATTTATACATAGAATAAATGTATTGTTTATTACACAAAACCCCGAATGTACATTCCATATTAAAAATTGATGCATACTCGTTCAAAAAAAAAAAAAAAACAGTCTACTGCAAAGTATTGACCATGAGGGTCCTGTACAGAAAAGATGGGCCTCTTGAAGTGTATAAAATGTGGCTGAAACAGGAAGTTCACTCCACTTACTGCATTTTGAGCGTTGACACACAGGAAGTGGCGCCATGCAAGCTCACGCCCAACACACGCCATCCATTGACAGGTGAGAGGGAAGCGGGACCAAAAGTTCCGCTGTGGAATTCTTCTCGGGGCTGCAGGTCATGTCCCGTGGACCTCACCGCCGCAAACATGTCAGCTGGTGCGTGGACTCGCCACCTCCTCCCACGCCAGGTACCATCGGTATCCTGCATTCAGACACTAGACGCTTTTGCAAAGGTTTGCAATCGCCAAAACGGGTCTGAGCGGTTGGGTACGTCAGCCAAACAAGCTGTTAAAGTTGTGCCTTATGCCACTGTTAAGTCAAATTTACACTATTTTTGGCGGTGGTGGAAAGCGAAACAAAGTTTGGTTCAAATTGTTCCAAATAGTAATAAGCAATGAGCAAGTTACCTTAAAACTGTAATGCATTATTTATTACTTATTATTGTCATTTCAAAGTAATTATTTACTGTATTTGAAATGTAATGCATTACTTTTATATTACTCTCACCACCATAACTGGAAATATAGATTTGCGGTTCTAAGTGTAGCTAATTACGTTCATTACACACCCAGTGAGAGGTTGGCTTAAGGCTAAAACTAGTACAATCATTTCATCTGTATTGTATTGTAAACTTTTGAAGACAAGATAGAAAACATTTTTTTTATTTTATTTTGATGCATGATACATTGTTTATGCTGTAAGCAGAAACAGTGAATGCATTTCACAATATCAATGTTAATA
The DNA here is from genome assembly GCF_059441005.1 of Hippichthys cyanospilos. Lineage (NCBI taxonomy): Eukaryota > Metazoa > Chordata > Actinopteri > Syngnathiformes > Syngnathidae > Hippichthys > Hippichthys cyanospilos. The sequence continues at coordinate 15,134,111 of NC_142373.1, read as the reverse complement.
TTCATATTCAAGATCAGTTGGCTTACTTAGAGACATGTTTAAAAAATAAATGGTTTTGGTGGGGCTAACGTTAGCACCTAGCCTACATCATTGCCTACACCATAACTATTTATATACTATTATTGATAGCAATTGTACAGTGAAAATTAGCATGAGCTTACCTTGTCATTATTGCTAGTTGCAACAGGGACCTTGCTAACGGATTCCAAATGCTGGTGAATCCACTGTGGACAGCGGCAGCATATCTCCTAACAAATCTTCTAACCTCTTGATGTCAAATTGTCATCTCTGTGAGAGAGCGTAATCCGCATGTCTTCTTTTTGCTAACTTCACATTACTATGGCCCCGCTCTAAATGCTATGTCAAATTACTGGGCCAATTTTGCCAAGTGGACAGCTTTTTAAGATTTCATGCACGAAGTGCATCTAACTATTATATATGTTTTTTTACTTCATCTCTGACGACATGAAAGTAATGATCCTATATCCATCTTGTGTACATATTGTCCATATTCAAACTGGCATTTAGGGATTCATTTTGTGATCAAAACGGGCAAGAATTTAGTTGATCTGGTGGGTCAGTCAAAAACAAATTGACTCAATGGTTTGGGTCACTCATTCAGACCAAATGCTGCACCGGTTGATCAGGTCTCTTAAGATTTCAAGCATGTCCCACAACTTCATACAAATGATCAGGCCCTGGTCTAAACCAAGAGGGCGTGCCCGAGGTCCACGCTTCACCTGTGCAGTCCTGCAGCCAAGCATCCGACCAGGAGTATTCAGAGACGGAGTCCACGGGCCCAATATGTCTTCGCCGGAGCAGCCCAGTCATTTCTGGATACCGCAGACGCCCCGCTCAGTATGTGGACTTGTGAAATTTGCCTGCATTCATGATCCAACTTGACTTTCTGCTTTTGCTCATTTCAGGCCCGTGGAGCCTCATTTCGCCATGGGAGGCACCCCCACCCATTCCACCCATGGAACGCTCCGATTGGTTGAGAAGAAGTGCAGGGGGCAGGGCATGGGACACCACGATGCTCAATGGGAGCTGGAAAAGGTGACTCATGAATATTGATGGACTACTCTCACCCTTGGGTTTAGGGTTTCAGGGTTCCAGTTTGGATTCCCGTTGAGGCTTTGGGGATTTTTCAGGTTGGGGCTTTGTGTCCAGGAAAATGCTCACCTGCTGATGGTGGATTTGGTGCTGGAGATGCTAGAGGTACTGCAGTGGACTCTGAGCCAAACGGCCAGCACTTGCCGCAGGTCTCGACGTCCAAGCGGTGAGCAACATCAGCACCGCCACAAGGACGAGGAGGAGGACCGGTCCGCGCGCCCACAGTCCTATTCTCAAGTGGCACAGCTGCGAGGTCAAACGTTTTCTACAGCTGAACACTTCAAACCTAACCTTAAAAGCCTAGTTTGAAAACAAGAGCTTGAAACCAGGTTTGTTTGTTTGAATGCAGGTGGCGGCGATGAGGCGGGCTCCTCATGGTTCTCCCCTCTCTGGAAGTGAGACAAACACATCTTTGCAATATCAAACCCTGTCGATATACTTCACACAGAGCCGAGCGTCTGTTCTTTTTTTTTTCCTCCAAAACGCAGAGCTGAGTGCCTGGGTCGACAGCTGCTACTAGATTTTGAGAGACGCTGCTTTTCCTCACAACAGGCTCCACTGTGAAGTCCCGGTAGTCGAGGTCACAGGTCAGACCGCTGGAAGGGCCTTCAACTAACTCTAACCAAGTGACAAGAAGACAATTGTCCAGAATCAAGTGGACCTGGTTCCGGCAGGCCACGAGCATCAACATTGGTACTCGGTTGCCATGCAGTCCCAAGCTTTTCCACTAGATGCCAGCAAACACCAGCATTTACGACGGCTTTTGAGGTCTCAAGGTGCATGGCTTCCTGTCAAGTGTTTGCACATGATGACCCCTCCCCTCTCCAAACCACTACCACCACCTCTGACCTCGTCGCCTGCATTGCGTTGAAGTGATGATCGAGTGTGAACGCCTCGGCAGAACAGAGTCTACTTTGTGGTCCATGATCACTTTGTCCCGCTTTTATTTCATTAGGCTGAAGGAATGCTTTGGATTTTTTTTTCTTGAATGGGAAACCTTCAAGACCTGCGTTCAAATTGCCTGCCAACATTTTTCTTTTCTGATGCACTGCTCTGATATACAGTACTGTATTTTGGCCCATCCATATCTTCGCATTACGTCATATTTAATGGTCCGTGCCTCTCATTTCCATGACAGCATTTACTACACACATCATATTTGAGCACAGCTAATGCTCATGTACATCAGATTGAATGCTTTGTGTGCCTTTAGGATATTTACTTTGTATATTTGATATGTTATTGTTTTTGTATGTTATTGTATATTTAATATGTAATACGTCATTGTTCGAACCGCCCCAAAGTTTCAAGTTGGCTTTAGTTAACTACAATCAGAATTAAATATTACATTCAGTTTATGGACTGCTGTATATGAGCATTAAATCTGATATTTTAGATGTAGAACAATAACACACAATGAACTATTAGTTCTTGTGTGTTTTGTGTCAACACGAGACAGTATCATTATCAATATTTTCCTCGTTGGCTATAAAGAAAATCATAAAACTTAGGTGTCAAACTCTATTCCCTGAGGGCCGCGTGTTTACAATGTTGATATCTCAAACACACTGTTTCAGAAGATCATTTTTAAGGCCCAACAGAGCTTACTGCGGAGCTAATCATTTGAGAGAAACACCAAAAACACCTTCCCTCGAGGACTGGAGTTTTTTACACCTGTATTAAACCATATAACTAAAATGGAGTCTTTAAGTAAGAGATCGATTGCATTCCACCTTGATATCAGTATTGCTGTTGATTAATTACAGTATTCTTTATTTTTTAGGTACCCTAGTGAACAGAAAGGGGGGTAAAAGCATTTTGGTTGCCCCATCAAATCACTGGCATGGATCCCAGTCCTGGTAAGTGTCACACACCCCTTTCTCTAAAACTCATTTCGCATGTGAGACTAAATCTAGTTTGACAGCGAGCATATGTCCAGGGAATATTTTGAAGCCCATCGTATTCACGGCTCTGGTCTGCGCATGTCAAATTCTCCACACCTCCAGTATTGCACCTGATGCTCTAAGCACCTCTAACCGAGCGCCTTGACGGCACATTTCATGCTGTGTACATCTGCAATATCATCAGTCATATCTAACAATGAGTCTGTTATGCTATATTTCCCTGGATGTACAGTACGTCATCATTAATGGTTTGTCTCTGTATGCATATTCCTTTCAAATGTCAAATGTATCGCTCAGCAGCCCTTTACAATGGATGCGATATCAGATAGTGAAACTTGGGTGGAAGGACGCATCTACCCGTGCAAAATGCAGCTGCACTTGGCCGCCACTTAGAGCTGAGTGGAAAAGTTGTTTGAAAAAAATCTGATATTTTACCTCCTTTTCTGGACATCTGAAAATGATATCAGGCCTAATTAGCGGTCATGTGATCGGGATCGGGACATCCCTATTTGAACTACAGTACTGTATTTTGAAAGTAGTTGAATATAGAGGAGGGTTTGTCTGAAATGTCGCGACATCGATGGGTGAACGAGTTTGTATCAACAACGTAACTTAGCGTATGGGCTCAGTAGGAAAAGTTCGAACCATCTTTACAAGCTTTGCTTTTCAGACACATTTCCTGCTTTCCCATGCAATAAAGGTGTAAGCTATTCAAAGAAAAAAAATGTAGCAATGAAATTCGGCGTAAACAAAGGGCCGTAAACAAGCACATTCCAAGATGGAGTAGTCAAGGGATTGAACATTGAGAAATGACTTGAACTTTTACGAGCGTGATGCAGGCAAACAATAGTGTTTTTTTTTCTCTGTGTGAGTCTTGTAAATGGTTTTTATGAGGGCCACACTTATCTTTATTGTTGCGACAAAACGCACGGGTGTAATTGTCATAATGTCAACAAATAAAGCGGCTAAATGAGCCATGTAATGAAGGCTCATTAGCTGCACTTTTAAATGTTCAAACCCTTCTTTCCAGTGGGACACTGCGTTCCGTCCATTGGCTCGATGCTTGACGGAACATTTTGTGTCAGCCTTGCTTCTCATCTTCATAAACATGACGTGCATTTTTGTTGTTGTTGATTTTACACAAGTTTTAGACCTCATTAAACTGACACGTAAAAGAGGGTGAAGACCGTTTTGCGGCTTTGTTAAATTCCCAACATCCTCAAGCCGGTGGACGGCATCCGTCTTTGTCATTAGTTCTTTCAAACCCACTTGCTTCGCGTATATCTCATAGCAACACTTGGACGCAACTTTCAAGACCCGTTTGTCAAATATTCCCTAACCGGCAGAATGCATTTTTGAATGAAAAAAAAAAAGAAAAAGACTTGACAGAATGGTGTGGCATCCACGTCGGATTTAGTAACTTTTAGAACAACAATTTAGTGGTAGAATATTTTATGCAGCTAACTGCGAAAGATAGTGTAATTTTATCTGCTGGAAAATGGCAAAGCCCATCCATATAAGGCATACGTTTTGCAACGGAGCCATCGTAAAACAATTTAGCAAAGGGTACAACTTGTTCTAATTCATTTGTTACTAATTTGAAAAGAAAAAAAAAGAACTTTCATGGCATTACGCAGCAATAACATTGAGTGACTGATGCCCGCAGAAATGCTGTTTAAATCTCATATACACTCAAAAGTGCCTTCAGGCCAGATCTGCTACCCTAATTAACAAACCTGCCAAAAGAACTTCTACCCCCTGAAAAAAAATGTTTCTTTCTCTTTCCGTTCAAGTGTAGTCAGTGGTAGAACATTTTTTTTAAATCAAAAGCATCGGTTTCAGACCAAATTCTACCTGTGCAAAATCCATCAAAAATACCATAGAAGAAATCCTCCACCAATGCGCAAAGTTGGACTTTCTGGTAATGAAAGTGATTGTTTGTTTGTGCGTGCATGGCACAAGCCAAAAGTAGTTGTTAGAGTAGTCACGATGCACAAACAGTTTTCATAGTATTCTATTCACTTGAGTTATTAGGAGACATTTTTGATAGAGTCCAATATTATATGGCGCTATGTTCCTCATTAAAACATACTGCAACATCTTTTGTTGCTTATTCCCCTTTATTTCAACGGGGACAGATAAACTGAGCTTCATTGCAACAACTGTGAGCAAGAAAAAAATTCATCTGTATTCCATTGAAGCAGCTGCTATTAAAACTTCTATTTTCATACAGTCTGCACTTTTTCAAAATGTTTAATTACACACGCATGGATAATTTCTGGCACGAGCGAGCGCGCTGGGGTTAGGGTGATAATGGCGCAGGAGGTGGGCGGTTTGTTTGTTGTCCTTTTTGCATCAATCCTGCGCATTACACAGCCGGAGACAATTTGATGCCTGTCTTTGTGCTTTTTTGACCCCGCTTGGGTTTTGCCGCATGGTCGCAGATCTGTTTTTACCATTATTTAAGCAAAAAAAAAAGAACAAATTGGGTGGGGCCAGGTCTGCCTTTACCAACAGTAGTTAAGGGTCTATTGTAATAAAAAAAATATACTGTATATACTGTATTTATACAGTGGGCCCCCGGTTTACGAGATGAATCCATTCCATGGTTGGGATGGAAACGCGACGCCATCTTTGTGACCCCGTGATGATGACCAATAGCAGACCAGCATCTTAGTGACATCAATAGTAAACCAGCATCTTAGTGACCCTGTGATTTTATGATTACTTATAATAAAAAATCTCACCTATTTAAGAGCATATGGGGGTTGAAAAAATAGTAAACCTGTTTTTTTCCATCATCCATACAACTATAATGAGGGCAAATGTGTAGATATCAGTGCACAGTCAATGTTTTTTGACTGGAAAAACTCATTCAAAAGTACTTGCAAGTACAGTATGTTCAAATATACTTCCTCATACGCCATAAATTGTGGGGAAAAAAAATGCCAAACAGAAATAATAATATAACCGTCAAAATTATTCATCATAAATCTTGATGTAATTTAAAGAAAAAAGGTTTAAATCTTTTTATCAAGTCAATGCTTTGTGGCATTACAGGGAATAATGCTATTCACATTTAGCCTTCAGGTACATTTGGGTGTATTCAGAATGACATTGGAACAAGTTAAGACAAAAGGCTGACTCCACATGGGCACTCCACGCTTCCGTAAAATTTTTAGTCAGCTTAGTCAAATTATTATTTTTTGAACCGATTGAAAGTTTTTCAATTCACTTCTATGGAGAAAATGGATTTGGGTTGGAAAACAGTTGAGCTTGTAATGGTTTGACTTTAGATTATTTATTTAGCACCGCAAGATAATGAAGCGCCATTGTGGTGGATGTGGCGCGATTGTGACTGTAACTGATAATGATAGGAACGACGCATTCGGTGTCCTCCTCCAAGCATGTTGCTTTTGCGATTGTTGTCCCCTTGCCAGTCGCTGTCTTTTACTGGCCTGCGGGTGTGGGGGGGAAGTTCCAGCCACGTCAAAAGAAAACCCATTCAAATCCATCAAAGTGGCATCGCTCATAAAAAGGCAAATAAAAAAGCTGGCTGACAATCTGCCCGGCTTTGAAATAAGAGCGCATTTCTCGGGCCCGGGCTTCACGTGTCCCCCAGGCGGGCAGCTGAGGCGGCGGCGGCGGCTTGGCCACGGACGGGGAAGCACGCCGATGGACTGTGACAAGGCCTTTAATCAGGCGCCGTCTCCTTGCCAGCAAATTTATGCTAATGGATGAGGCTCCAACGGGCAGGGTTTGATTACGCCTCAGCTTGATCTCGTCCACATCTGCCGCTTGCGTGGGGTCACTGACAAACACGTTCTCACTAGTCTTTTTTATTTACCAGGTCCGAGTCCTACTTCCTGCAACCTTGCAACGTTACACCTAGCCCGTACGTTTTTACGCAAACGTGAAACTGCCAATGCAAACTCCAATTTTATTTTTTCCTGATGTGGCAGTGAAAATAAAACTTTACTCACTCTATTTTAAAGTCAGACAAAATATCCATCAAAATCCTCCGTTGAGTTTATCGAAATTGGAACAGACTGACTGATATTTTTTTGTCAGGGCTTGTACCAATTCTGATTATTGCTGGTCAATGCAGCTAAGAACCAATATTGTAATTTTTATTAAAAAGGAAAATTTTACCTCTGAATTAAACAAAACAAAGGCCAAGTCTTAACTTTGTTGTCATGTAATAATAATTTTACTACTAATTATAATGATAATAATTAGGAGGTAATAATAATGCAAAATGACCGCTCTAAGATGATTAACAACAGGTAGATTTTACTGCTTAATTCATTGACAGGCAGCCCGGTATACAGTAATGGTATCTTTGACAATAAGAGTGAACGAATGAAGCTCTGGCTACCAAGCTAAAGAACGATTTGCTTCTTGAATTTAGAATCGCCCGGTCTTGTGCTCACGTACCAGCAAAAGTGCTAAGTGCAATTGTAGACTGTCTCACCTGTCAAAATGGAAACCACAATATTCATTTTTGTATTTACTAAAGGTTGAAAACCACAAAAGTGGAATTAGCCAACTGCAGTTCTCGCTGGCTCATTTGGTTCACGCATTGAAGCTTTGACCCAATGAACCCAGAACATAAACAAGATAGAGCTAAATATCTTCTGCACATACAAAGATAGAGCTTAATCCACCTACCTCAGAAAAGGTCAACAAATACAGTTTAGCGTCAAGCTACGTTGATTTTCTGGAACAGCTTTTACGTCATCGTTTGAATGTTTGTTTCTTACACTCAGTAACCAAAATGCAAACACCTGTTCAGCTCTCGGTATAGCGTCATTGATCATGTTATCAAGTAGCCTTTGTGAAGCGTGAAGCGTGCATCCCATTGGGCACTATAGGCACACCCCCACCTTCTACTGCACATCAAGCCGCTAAAAGTTAAACTGAAGTCAAAGCTGAATGAAAACAAACCTGCCTTAGCCTACAGCTGTGTTGGTTTTACGTCATAAAACATTCAACACCCCAGTAAAGCTCTCCCGCACTCACTGGAGGGGGTCCTGGAGAGCCCCACGTTTTGGGATGCTGCTCTTTGGTAAAGTAGCCTCCAAAGAGGACTAGGCAAGTGTTAGTTGACCAAACGTCTGCTAATAACTCCACATTCCAACCTCACATGGTTTGTCCAGATGCGATTCGGTATTTTGGTTTTCACAAGGCGGAAAACATCCGAAGCAGAAATTGGAGGACCGATTTCAGCAATAAAAAAAAAAAAAAAGGGTGGTGGGGGAGTGGGGAGGGGGTGCTCCCGATTCAGGAAACTGAGTCACTGTGGGAATGAGCGGGACTGAAAATCACACTTTTTTTTTTTTTTTTAATGGTTGCTTTTCAAAGTGGTGTCGGCAAGCTGAAGGTTGGGGTTTTGCAAATCTTAAGCAACAAGTGTGTATTGCCTTCTTCAAACAGTGCCCCAAGCTACATTTAGACCGTTTTTGTTGCCTTAAACATCTCTTAATGATGCTCGCCCAACCTCTGCTAACAATCAGCTAATTTCAGACTTGGTCATCTCATTCAGTTTTTTTTAGTTCTCTTCAGCCGAATCATAAAGGTGTTTGTCCCGGGGGACTTCCATAAGCAATAGTTCGTCTGCCGTGTTTTCTGCGCGTCGCTTCCGTGCGGTAAAGAAATTCCGGAAGATACACGTTGCGGAAAATCTGGCTCGCGGAGGGGCGTGGTTGCTGAAATTATGTCATTTTGACGCATGGAGCTGCATGGCGTATGGTGAACATCATGGGCAAAATCCCACGGTACGGCAAAAGAAGCGCAGTGATGTGGCATAAATATGCTTCTGCAGGGTTCGCCAAGAGGCTCGGCGAACCTGTTTTTGGTTAAAAGCAGAAGCCCCCACAACAAAGGGCCCATGGCCGGGGGAGTTAGCAACCAGTAGAATATCATTTTTCCCTGGTTGGCCTCCGCCGTCGGGCCCTTCTCGCCTTTCATTTTCAAAGCTCTTTCTGGGATGGCACGGGTCGGCAAAGAAGGAACGCTGCAAAAATGCCAGCCCACCCATTGATTAAAGAAGCACGGGACCTGTTGCAAAGGCACAGCTCTCTGACGGCTCGAGCGGCTTTTTGAGGAGCAGTCCCCGAGGAATGCCCTTTGCCCTGCCTCACATGACTTGACTAGCTATCTTCTAACTGAAGGCAGACTGAAGGCCTAGCTCCAAATGACCTGACTGTATCATACAAAACCTTATCATATCATCCGTAGCATATCAAGGGATGGAATACTAGACAAAGTCTTGTCGTCTTCACCAGGTCTTCATGCAACCATTCCACATCACCCACATATTGTACCATGTCATCCCACACCACATCCTACCATGGTGGGTTAACCCAATGAGTGTCAATTCATATCATAATTTTTGGTGCCTTGCAATATCACATCAGCCTTGCCACAGCATACATTGCCATTTTGTGTCCTGTCAAATCATCCATATCATCCATAGCAATACAGCATGTCACGCTACGCAACATCCCATCACATCAAACAATATCATACGTCATACCATTTCAGGTCAGGGGTTGCATAGATTGGTACTTTGCTTCCTGTTGGTTACAGAAATTATTCGTCTTCTGCCTTCATTGCCACTGATTTTAAAAGCGCCAGTTTGATGCTTCACATGGAAAAAAAAACAAATAGAAAAATGGTAATTTCCACTTTGGTCTCTTCTCTAAAATGCTTGCAACTGCAATGCAACCAGAATGACTTCCAAAAGTCCTCATGTTTTGAGTTTGTTTCACACGATGTTCTTAGGACGATCTGTTTGCGGAGGGATATAATTAGAAAACGCCACACGCAACGATTTTGAAAAGCAAAACCTGCACGCCAAAGCTTTCTGGCGGCCAGCCTTCAGACTTCCTCCTTTGAAGACTCCTTTTCAAATCTGCAAGTTGCTTTTTGTAAGGGGCAAAGATGTTAGCAGGCGCTCGCTAACGGTTTTCGGAGCACCGACCCCAAGGCCGCCGCCGCCGCCGGTCCCCATGGAAAAAATGAGCGTCCGCCGACTCGGAATCAAGGTCTGATCCGAGATAGATCCGATTCATGGAGACTTCATCATGTCATCCGGTTACAAATGAGAAAATCAACTGCTGGAAAAGCCGTCATTCCTCCAACGCCAAAATATCAAACGATACTTTTTAAAAGATTGGGAAAAGGACCTTAATGAAGACGCAGAATACTGTGAAAAACAGCACGCGGTATCACCTTGAGCCGAATTTAAACGTCAGCCAGAGGTTTTGCCAGAGAATGCCTTTACCTGATCATTTGATCCAGCTCGTGTTGTTTTTCGGATGAGCTCACCGTCCAATCCCTGGCCAGCATGAAAGCAAAGACAGATGAGGTTGCTCACCAGAATGGCGGATAGTCACAGGACGGCCCGTCATCAATTGAGTGCACATGCTCAAATGCCTTGGGAAGTTTTGGCTAGCAAAAACACGCCAAGAGAGCAGAGCTTCTTGACCAGGTTTTCCTCACATGTTGCATTCTTTGTCTGAATTTTCAGTCAAGTTAACAGGACGCGCCAAAATGCCTCAAGAATCTGTCCTCCAAATTTAAAGAGAAGTCAGACATTTTCATTTAAAGGAGCCATGTGAGAGCCAAAACATAAAATCTCTTTTTTTCACCAGCTATTTGGGAAATTTTAATCCATTTTAATTGATGTAATAAACTCAAGCATTTATTTCGAGGTAAAATTTATTCAAAAGAAATCCAAACCTTCGGAAAGTCAGACTTGGGATTGCGGATGTCATTTGGGGCAAATTCTTGGGCTTTAACCCACTGACCAGTTTGTCTGATTTATCACAATTTGGGAAGACATCTATATCACCACAAAATGGGAGAAAATAATCTCAGAAATCCATGCTTAAAGTTCAACAGCAAATCTGCCACTTGTGTCCATTTCCTTTAACTACATTTGACAATTCAGTCACCAAAGCCAGTTTAACATTAACAATGTAGAATTTTGTCAACTACCATGCGGAGAGCAACCAAAAATCTCAAAATGTCAAGGCGTAAAAGCCAATGCAAATTTGCTATGCTGCTTTGAAGCAGCAGGACATGCATCGTTTTGTCTTCGACGGAATAATAAACGCTATACTTCTATATTGTCTGTATGGTATTAATTAAGGAGATGTTGCAAATGTCAGCGTTATAGGAAACACTGTAAATGATACCTACTTGTCCACATTATCTAGCAAAAAAAAAAAATGGCAACAATGTCTTGCTTCATCAACAATAGTGGTCGACTGGGATCAGGAGGATTTGTTGAAGATTAAATTCCACGCATATGTTACAAAAGCTCTCGGATATCTCCCCTGGCATGGCGCCACTGGCTTCAACTATCGGGCCACCATGTTGCAGTAAAACGCAAAGCGCTGTCGCTACACATGCATACAATGTACATATTACTCTGATGTATGGACGAACTATTGTGTTTTCAATAAGTCATCGGCGTACATCTCGTGTGCTGTGCACATCTGTTATTTTTTGGACGCCTCATCGTGATCGGTGTAGATTTACGTCCGGAAGGAAGCGAGTCCTCTTCCTCTTCATCTTCGTTTTCATCCGTCATCAAAGCAAAAAGGCATGGCGCCCATGCTATTGATAACGACCTAATCCCTTCTGTCGCATACGCGCTTCCTGCGTTTCGCAGTCTGTCTGACACGCTTTTGTTGTGCGTGCTCACACACTCGTCAAAAGGATTCGAGCATGTGTTGTTGTTATCTCCGCGCCCGGCCCAGCTCACACATGGAGCCGGCCTGCGCGCCACTCGGCCCGCTTCGCCTCTGTGGGGTTCCTCGGAACCGGGAATAGGTCCAGGCCATCTTTATTTCTGGGGGCGGCGGGCTGAGCCTTTCATGGCGTCTCTACAACAGATGCTGTCTTGACTTATGGGCCGAAAGGGGAAGTCAATTCTTTTCTTTTTTTTCCAATAATTTGGGGAACATTTTGAAAATTAAAAAAAAATTCCGTTAAGTGGGATTTTGATGTGAATTCCAAAATGGCACTGTTTTTTTCGTAGTAAGAAGAGCCGGCTCCAGTTAAATTCATCTACAGCTAAGTGGCGTCATAAGGAAACTGCCTACTAATTTCTATGTTGCCAAGGGAAACTTTTCAAGATTTTCACAGAAATAGAAGCAATCATGGGAAGGGTCAAATTGACTGAGCTCAGTCAAATCAAAATGGCTGACTCCCCATGCGTTTTCCAGCACGGCTTCTGCATGTTTTTCGTACACCAAATCTTTTGTTGCTATGTGAAATGGGTTTTCTGAATCGAATTTGAGAAGCGCTTTGCGACGTTGGGCCGGCACCGCTGAGTTTCAGCTCGATCCTGGGCGAGGGTGCGACGCTCACAGGCTGGGATCTGCACCACACGTGCGACGAAAGCCGTCATCGGGGTGAGCAAAGAACAGTAATGACGAGTTTGTCGTTTCAAAAGCCTAACGGGAACAAGATGGCACACAAATGAGGGAATCGTACGCGGCATGTGTGGATTTATTAGCGCCGCTTTCTTTTCCGTCGGCCACATCTGCCGCTTTATTTGTTTCTCTGTCCATCTGTCACCACGAAAAAAACACGACCACACCAATTTGAATAAATGACTTTTGTGAATTTTGCAGCCGGTTCGGCGCTTGATCTTGTTTTGTTTTTTTTATGCATACTTGAAGATTTCTCACCAAATAATAATTTCCCCCGAATATTTTTCCCAATGTTACCAGTTGTTGAAACTTTTTCAATCACATGTGTTTGACACTGCTGCACCTTTTATCTATTTACTGGAGGAAGGCGGCCTTTAATCAAATAGTTTCCTCAATAATGTCAATCATTTCCTCCCATTCTGCTGAAATTACCATAAAATATGACAAAACACATTTTCATCAAGACAATATCAACTGCCTGGTACAACTCGCTTTAATAACATTAGAAACGTTTTTTTTTTTTTAATTCACAAAGAATTTACTTCATCGATTTTGTGGAATTAGCTGACAAAAATTATTTAATTCTGTCCTAGTCCTAATGACAAGCAAAAAGTAGTCAAATATTAATCGTGCAAAATAAACAAAAGCATCAATATCATAATAAAACATATCTAATTATGTAACGTGGTGTAATTAAAATATGCAAATATGCCATGCAAAAACTATGTCATAAAAATATGTTATCATAATTGTAATAGCAGTACATCAGATTATAAATGTGTCTTACAATACAAATACAGAATGTGACATGAATCAGCAAAAATGTCATTAAGCCATCCAAAATGAAGGAAAAAAGGCTGTCTCCGAATCTCAACAAGTGTACCGAGGAGGGAGCAGCACCATGAGAACCCTGGTCCCCCCGCAGGACCAGAAGGGCCAGCCACCTCCCCGCCCCCCGTCTCGTCCCCAGGGCCCCGGGGCAAGGCGGCGAAGCGGAGATTGGAGCTGGCACCTCCCGCTCGCAGGCGGGATGAGGCCCGGCTTGAAGGATGGCGGGGGAAAGCAGACATGGCAGCCTGACTTCCTGTTGCAGAGGATGCCAAATTACAGCAGAGCGGAATCGTATGTCACATCTCTCATCTCACACCCTTTTTTTAAGGGGTGGGGGGGTCTTTATCTTGCCATCGCTTCCGCCTCCAACTTTTGAAAGCATGATACAGTGGAGAAATATCATCCAGATGATGGCTCATACTCTTACTACTTTCTGCTGCTCTCAATCCTGGGGGAGTTCTGCCTGGAAGAGTTGTCAGCACGCTTCGCTTTGCAGGCACATTGTTCAATAGTACCCTCAAAATGTTGGGTGCGGTCACAAGAGAAAGGTTTTTATAAAAAAAAATTCAAATACTAATATAATACCATTCCGATGATAACCTTGGTAACGTCACGATGAAAAGCCATCGGAAAAGTACCAGTAAAAGATTCCGCGAATGGCAGCCCGTACGTTTGCGACATCGTCGCGCCCAGGTGAGCGTTGTCTCCACTACACACTCAACAAAAGCCAGCAACGTAACCTGAAAATGCTCATTGTTTCATGGATGTGACATCATTTCTTAAAACATATTCACATTAATGAAAATCAGAGTTTGGCAAAGCTGTCGTTACATCGGACCGCCGTTGACGTGATTTATGATGCCAAGCCTTGTAAAAATACATGGACTGAGAAGGACGGTCTGTACTGACTTGGATCGACAGTCGTAAAAGCACTTTGGTCGGTGCTCAGTCTGTGTATCCTTTTTTTCTGACGCTTCGCTCATAGAGCATGTGCAAAAAATGTGCAAGCGTTCTCCGAGTGCGGGCATTCCCTCGGCTGCGGGTCCGTTTGGCGACTGTTTTGTCCAGCTAGTTTTCATATTTACCTTTCAAAATCACGATGACTACAAATGCATATCAAATACCGGCGGCGTTCCACCTGGCAGGGTCAGACGCTCGCTTTGCTTCCGGAAAGCCTTGCTGGAGAAAATAATTTCTTTGCCCTGATTAAATGTATGAATTTGATTCCCCTAAAACCGAAGTGTAACATGAAGATCCCGGTTTAACTGGAACAATCCCAATTTTTGTCTCTTGAATCCTGTCAGGAGAGAGTTTATTAAAAAGGGGGACAAAGGCTTTGTTGGTATGCAATCGCGATTATTTTGTGCTTTAGGGATTGCCTCTTACAATCTAGAGGGGCAAGATAGAATTGGCTCTTCATTTTGAAAATCTGGTCACCTTAGTGCAGTGCTTCTCAAATACTGGAGCCCCCTTGGATGGATGACCCCAAAGGAAAGAATATGGTTTTGCCATGTGAAGAATATTTGTGATAAGATAAGGATTGGCATTTTTTTTCAGGCAATTTGATGCATTTGGCTTTTTTTTTTTTTTTTTTGCTCAGACAAATCTTTAACCTGTATAAATGCTGCAAAAAGTAGTTAACAGTTCTTGAAAGTTGGTTTCATTGCTTTTTCCTTTTGCCAGTGTTCAAAAGGATACAGTTTTGGGTATTTAAAAAAAAGGCAATTTTTTTTTATTTGTTTTTGGGAAGGGATGAGATTTTGTTTTTTCTTGTGAGAGTGTGATGGCACGGGAGAGAAAATCCACTCCCTTGTCACCCTCTCGTCAGCAGAATTCAATCATTGACGTACGCCCAAGCTAAGGCGGGCCACCATGCGCACAAGCCATCGGCCGCCTTTCTCCCTCTGGCTGTTCACATACTGTTGCTGCCAGATCTGGTTTCCATTTCTGGAAAACCATTGACAAAGAGACTCCGGCATTGGGTTGAGGGCGTGAAATAAAAATCCGTTGCTTGTAAGTCGATTATTGTGGAGGATATCCCAGAAATCCAGCTTTAATAACAGTGTTTGTGTAGGATCTGGCCGCGTAATCCTGTTGCTGCGGCTGCCCAAATAAACAGCGTAATGGAGAGCCAGCTAGCAAGCGAGCGAGCGGAGGCTAAAGAGCCGGCCGGCCGCCCCCCCCTCGGTGCAATCTTTTCCAGATGCCACCGAAGGATCACATGATTGACTCTTTTGAGCTCGGTCTTCCCAGGCAACACGGCTGTATTTTGCACCAAATCAGCCCAACCGTTTCATTTTTTTTCCCGCCTGGAGGGCCTTGATTAGGATCTGTTTTGGGGACGCCTCGGCTTCACCAACTAAGCATTGGCCCGCTTAGATGTCTCCCTTCAAGCGGGGATCAGTGCGCATCCTTTCCATTAGCGTCGCCCCATACCCATCGTTCACCCGTAAAGCGCGGCCCAATCCTGGGGAGTCATTACTCCCCCCGTCACGGACAGTTTGCTTCACTCATGAGCTCTAATTGTTTCTCCTCGTCTCAGATGAGCAGCTGTTACGGAGTCTCAAGTGTCCCGACAAAACATCTGGGCCGGCTGACGTCGGCTGTTTTCCCGCGGAGCAGCCTCAGCGGCGACGCCGGACCCGCTCGGCGAGGTCGGCATCGGGTTGGAGCGGCTATCGGTATTCCTGGAAATGGCGCTAAACCAAAGGTTTGGACCCGGCTTGTCGTGGATTGGCATCTGCAAAATCTTTTAAAATCGGTAAACGGGATCGCCTAGCGATCCTTCATCCAAAGCGTCCATTTCTGATGCGCTGACAGCGGTGGTGAGGCCTCGCAGTGCTTATTACCCATCTATTACATGCTTGTGCACACTTGGGAATGTTGCAGCAGACTCGCCTGCTTTTCAAGTGTTCTCATTCCAGCCGGCGTATTTGGAGCATATCAAAAATGTCTCATCAATAAAGATGACATTTGCATTTAAGTCTTTACGAGTTGCATCATTTTTGTCCAAAAATGCGGACGTGCTCTGGCAGCCAGCGTATTCAACTCTGCAAATGGCTCACACAATGGATGGACGACATGTTAATGAACATGCTCGGAGGGCCAAACACAAAAGATTACCTCGGCACAATCAAAACATTACACATCTCAATAAAAGAAATTACCAGAGAGAGTTACATTTAAATCCAAGTGAGTAAAACAAGAACAATATCTTACATGACTTGACATATTATGTATGTGACATGTTTTCGCAAAACCAGGCATATTTCGGACATATTTGTTTTTAGTTATTTACAAAAATATACATTTTCTTCTGAAATGCTCTATTTTGGATTTATACAAAAAAGCCTCTAAAAAGTTTAATTTGAATCAAAGTGTGAAAATTAGAAGTTAGTAGACAATAGCTGTAGATGGTTTAATCTGAAAAGCTGTCCAGCTAGTCACTTTGAAGTCACTTTGAGTCCTTTGTCTCTAACGTAATTTCACGAGCAGGTTACATAAATTGACAAAGTGCCCAACAAAAGCCAAAAACACCAATAATGTGTCCCTTTAGCATGACATTGAGCAGAAAGAAGATGGACTAAACATCGATATCAACACTGGCCAACACAACTGTACAATGCATAGGCCTACTGTACAAACTTGTTGTCAGTCACATTATTTATTCAATTCAGTGATTAATTTATAATACAGTGATGTACTTGAATTCTTAATGGACTACATTTAAATGTGCCATACTTTGTCCTCACGTCAGGAGCAAGCTAATTGGGATATAACCAGCGCACCGAGGAAAAACCTCAAAATAGAAGCTTGATTAAACATCCATATATTATTTGGTGTCTTTATTACGAAGTTGCTAGAGTGTCACGTTACGTTGTTGCAGCGCTTGACATGATTATTATTCCTACTCTTCTTCCTCGTCCTCCGACAGCAGCCTAAACGGTGGCGCTTGTTTTGTACAGATCACGCATTAAGTCAAAAGAAACCTGGCACCCTCGAACACAAATGAAGTGTCATGTAAAAATGATTTGAGATCATCGATGAGCACTCGACTCAGTTTGGCCGAGGCCAAAATTTACACAGGAAACACCCGTGCGAACTTCTTTTCGAGCCTTGATGTAATAACGGCAGCATTAAATCTATTCGGCTGCAAAGTAAAAATGTTGTAAAGTACAGGTATTACAAATAAAAAAATACAAATGTTAGACTTTTACTATGATAAAATAAATCATGGAATTAAAAATATTGCAACTTTGATTTGTAAAAAGCACAAATATTGCAAGAACATAAAGGTAAAGTGTGTGTGTATGTATATTTTGCCCGCCTGCGTGTGTGTGCGTGCGTGCGTGCATGTGTGAGCAGACGGGAATAGTTGACCAGGGTCGGCCGGCAGCGTGTGTCATGTTGACTAACGAGCAGAGGAGAAAGTCTCCATCCTCCAGTGTCTCTTGTGTGTGTCACGTTCGGACAGATCGGTCGCTGATGGATTGCCAGTCTGCTTCTGATTACATGCGCACGCGCGCACGCACGCATGCACGAGGACATGCAAAGATGAAGCTTTTCTCACACTTTATTCGCCTGTAGTGCTCACACACTCACGTGGCACAGTCAAATGCTAAAGCTAACAATTGGATGCCTAGGTGAGATGCTAAAATACTTGACATCTTTTTTGTCATCATGCTCATCAGGTTTTTGGAGTTACTCCTGTACGTTTCCTCTATTGTGAGCATCATGTGCTTTATTTCAATCATTGAATGTTGCCACAAGGGGGTACAAGCCAGTGCTTTTTTGTGCCGGTCCCAAGCCTGGCTAAATACAGGGGGTTGTGTCAGTAAGGGCATCCTGCGTAAAATTTTTGCCAAATCAAATATGCGAATAAAGCTTATGACTTCCATACTGGATCGGTGGAGGCTCGGGCCCGCCTTTTTTTTTTCGCCTGGTATTGCATGAGTAAGTCTGATGTGCTGTAGGTGTGACTGAAGAGTTCAGCGTGGAGGTGGGACGGCATCAGGGATCATCTCTGTGACTGACCGACAAAGTTAAACAAGAATCTCCAAGGTTTTCAAATGATATTGTGATCTGTCATGAGAGTAGGCAACAGATGGAGGAGAAGCTAGATAGGTGGAGGTTGCGCCCGGAAAAGACAGTCATGAAGGAATGAATGAGATGGTTCCGACATGTCCAGAGATGAGATGGTCGAAGAGTGCTTGAATTCCCACAAGTCTAAACACATTTGATTATTTTTTTTGTTACAATTGAAGCATAAATTGCCATCTTAAATTCCATTATAAAGCTCAACTCAAAAAAACATTTTTGATTATACCACTCCATTAAAAAAATTAGTGAGTAAACATTGTTTATGAGTCATTTTTATGGTTTTATTCTAGGTCCTTTGGGCATTTTTCTCATAATGCCATGAATAATGCACCTGTGGAAATCGATATCCGTGGCATTATGGAAAAAATGTGACCATTCACCGTTTAGCCTATAGGTACGTTCAAATGTATTTAATTAAATACGTTCAAATGAGTCAAAAATGTTGAATCTGAATTTAGTGCTCCACAAATCCGCTTGCGTGGCTAACAAGAAAACTTGACATGAAATTAAAAAGTCCGACGTGATCTTGCTTCAACATGTGGGATTTTATCATTCCGCCACACACACACGCACACATACACACACACACACTCAGAAACATGAGCGGCTGTTGACATCACGACAGGCAATGAGACAAGGTGCTGAAATTGACCTCCCTTAGGGAAGTCCACTCATATTTTTTGTGTGAATTAATTTACTGGCTAATGTGAATTTTAAACATATACTGCATGAAAATTTGATCTTTTTCGACCCTCCGTCATTGTCAATCCAGGCCCACAGCTTGATCAAGCCCGATCGCAGCCATTCGCTGTCAACTGTTTATGGCGTGTCCGTCTTTCTGTCCATCCATCTTGTGCGTCCGTCATCCACTTGGGTGGCGGACGCTTGTCCGCCGTGCGCAGTAAAGGCCTCCGATGTCGGCTCGAAGAGTTGCCATCTTTCAGCATCAACATCCACAGGCCTCCTTGACACATTGGAGCCCTCACTCAGCACCTTCATTTCCCCTTGAGAAGAAAGGCTGTCCTTATTATGACAGGTGGACACCACCGCTGAAAAACTACAACCAGCATAATAAACACGGGCCAAAGAGCAACACCGCTCTGCTCCTACAGTCCCCAAATTCCACCTTAAAAACATTCAAAACATTCACCCTCAAGTAAGCCGACAATGCAACCTCCGTTTCCATCTTAAGTGCTGTAGTGCTTCAGGTTCATCTCCAACAGGAGTCTCTGCTATAGGCGTGTATAGGTCTGTCAATAAGGTTCGTCAAATGCTGGGTGCTACAGTAGCGGTTGTCAAATGCGGGTGCGGGAATGCACTTCATGCAGGACTTGGGATTTGAAAATGGTTTTTGCAAGTAGTAGCACATCCAATGAATACGCTTTAAAGGGGCGCTTTCATGAAAACTCAACAATTTGGAGCTTATAACCAAGTTACAATGTTGATTTGTCACCAAAACACCTCCAAAGTGTTGTTTTTTCAAAGGAATTGGGAAATGAAGTAACTTCACTAAACAAGGTTATAGTGACACCTTTGCAAAATGTCATATGCCTTTATTTTATTGATGTTTATTCAGATGTGCCTCCTCACCCAAAAAACACCACGTCAATCAACTTCCCATCTCAAGGACAGATCTCCGCATTCATTTGCACGCATCTCATGTGTGCTTGAAAATCAAAACATCAGAACTTATTTTTTCTTCTTGTGTAAAGGCAGAAGGTGGCGTGGCTTGCTGTGGGAGTGTGCACTGGGGAGGAAGAAGACAAATGAGGTGTTGTTGGGATGTGTTATTGCTCAAAGTGTTTGGACGCGTTCACTCGTCGCTCATTGCTCGTCACCTACCTTGGGTCACTCTTTTTTTTCTCATTTTCTCAACTGCTTTGAGACCAAACTTCCTTGATGCCAACAGCAATGCATTTATGAGTAGAGACGAATATAATACATTTTAGAACGTATTTTATTGTTGACTACAAAATGGGTATTTTGTGCTAAATGTACAATAAATCTGTTTACAAAAATATATAATTATTTTATTATACTCACAAAACTACCAAATGGCATAGCATTTAAAAATATAGCATATAGCATATAAATAGCATATTTATAGTATATAAAAATATTTGTTGACATTTAAACACACAATTTAGTTTTCATTTTAAATTTTGTGTACATTTTACTAAAAATAAAATGTATTTTTGCTATATATTCATATCGTCCAGAATTCAAATCAATAGTTTGCAAATGAAGCAGCAAAATCCACCTGTCTTCTGCCCTCTGGGAAGCACCTTTTTGTGTCCTGCCGTCAACTGAAAAAGGTATCACCATTGCTGACTGAGCAACGTGATTTTCAGGAGAGCTTTTGGCCAAATGGTATAAAAAATAAATACATTAATAAAAAACAGACAAAATAAACATGGATTATGCTACTCAATTAATTGTACACAAATGCAGTATTAATAAGAATTTCACATTAAGACTATTTGTAGTTAAGACTATGTATAAGTTGGCTTGCTGTTTTAAAACAATATTTCTCTTCTATTTATTTCTACACCTCTGAAAAAATGGCTTTTGAATAGTAGGCCAAAAAGACAATATTTTACATGTTCTTGATTGAGCTTAACAATCATCTGCATTTCGACAATTCCTTGTACAAATCATTCGACTACATGCAAATGACATCTGCGTTCTTTCTCCAATTTCTTCTTGATGATCTTTTTCACATTTGAACAGTTCCATGCCTGTGTTTTTTTGGAGACTGCAGCTGTTTCTCCCTGGTTTAGTATTCAACGCACCCTCGCTCCCGTTCCTCATTTGCCAAGAAATTTGCCTTGAATCAAGTCGAGGAATTTGCAATGGGGTGCACGGTGGTGCGCGTGCGCGTCTGCTGGGTGGCCAGGAAACGGGAGCTCAAGGTACGCACACGCACACTGAGCAACGTGAGAGCGGGTGGCTATGTTGCCCGGCCGTCAAGGCCCGTCCTCGGGAAACGCTAATGAATATGGAACGGCGCTCTCGGTCGGGTTTTGGACCGCAAACGCAACCAGATGCGGCAGATGTTGCCCAAATGAAAGCTCTCAGGTAGTGGGCAGCGCGCTGCGCCGTAACCTGACTCTCTCGCGCCCACTAATCACTAATATAGCCCATGCATGTCCTAATAATACATGACGGCCAGGCATGGAAAAGAGCTCAACGGTCATGGGAAAAGCAAAGGTAGCCTGTCTGGAGGCCAGACACAACAATTAACGCAACTCAACATTGCTTCCACCTTAGCAACGTGGCTCTCGCCACTCCCCGCCTTCACTTAAAACCCGAGCACACCTTAAAATCTTATCCGAAGCACATCTTGACAACCTTGTTGTTTCCGCCTTCCAACTCGTTCAATGCCAAGTGCATATTTAGGAATCCAGCGCATTCGATGTTAACTTCCACATGACTGATTATTTAATGACACAATTAATTCATTAATTAAACATTTAGTAATTAATTACATTTTCTTAAATTATAGGTACATTTATTTGGTGAATTTTGGCATTTTCGGTCCTCCAGACATAAACCTATACCTCCAAATTTTCCTTGCAATAGTGTATATTTTTGTGCACCCTCAATATAATCTAAAAATTAAATATTTTGAGTTTGTTTATTAAGTTTGTGTGTAAGGTGTAAAGACAGGTGGAGAGGCTTCCATTTTATTTACCTTCATACACCCCTCCATTTTTGGTAACTTTTTCTTTGCTCAAAGATATTTTGTCCTTGTGGGGATGCCGTACGAAGTGACGTCTAAAACCCCTCCTTCCTCCGTTGTCAACATGGCGCTGCCGATGCGGGCTAAGCTAGCGCGACATGTCCTTTTCAGGTTTTCCTGGAGCTTTCGGCGAATCCACCGAAGGTTTCTCTGTGATGGCGGTACCCCGGAAAACCAGGTAAAAGAGAAATTCATGTTATACAAGTTGTTTGTCGACCGGTGTATCTCCCATATTATATGTTACTGTTTTTTACGCCACACTCGTCTGTATGCACCTTCTTTCATTCATTTATTGTTGATATACCGATTAAAAGCTCAATGCTTTTTTTGTGCCAGTTAACGGTAAACGCTTGCATTCGGCTCAGATTTGCAGGGTCTAATTTGCTCGAAATTTGACAAGTGAAAAGTTCTTTCATTATGCATTTCGCAACGCTGTCTTACCCTCAGAAAATAATTTTCTTACTTTACGGTTAGGACTGCTAATAGTGATATTCGACTTGTTTATATCGGTAGACGAGCCTCTTGTTTCAAATTTATTAGTCTAAAATTTAACAGCAGAAGTTGTGTCCGTGTAGTTTAAATTGTGTGTAATTATTTTTAAATCACTCCGTTATTCAAACTCTACAAGAAAAAATATTTAAACTTTAACTGAATTAACTATGTAAGGCCAAGATCGTATTACTTAATGTACTTATGTCAAAGTCTTGTGGAACGGGATTCTGGGAAATCAAAGTTGACTTGTTGACATGTTTCAGCACTCATGTTTCAGCACTCTACATGTCACCTTTCCACCTAAAAATGCATGACTTTTTCATTATCCTTAAAATCACACTAAACAAACATTGCAACTACGGATGTACAGATACAAATGCTAGTGTGGATGCTGTATGTCTGACACACAAAAACAATCCAATATTACCACACCTTGTTTGCAGTCAATCATATACATATTATGCTGTTGCTTTTTCCTGTTTGTGTGCTGTGAAATTTGGCAAATGATGAAGCTTGTACAAAAAAAACCAGCTAGCTTGTGAAAAACTTGCTACGTGGAGGTGAAGGAGCCATAAAGCATTGTGCCACTTATGTGCAAAATCTAATTTTGCCCTTTATTTCTTTTTTCCAAATCCTCCGTTTTAAAATGACAATTAAATTAAATCATTAATTGCCCCCCCCCCCTCCCGAGCTTCTCACGCCCACCTTTTTGAGACACTTTAAATATCGATCATAACCTTGAATCATATCTTCCATTCCTGATTTCCACCTTAAAAACGCTTTGCCTCTATTTCCGCCTTAAAAATATATTTCCCATTTTTACTTCCACCTTCTACACACATTCTTCACTCATTTCCACCTTAAGAACACCTCTCCACCTTTCTGTCCACCTTAAATCCACTAGCTGTCATACAAGTGTAAAGAGAAGTAAAGCAGAGCTCCTATTAAAAATGTTACTCACGTGTGTGAGAGTGTAGAACATGTGACAGAGGCAACACTTCATCTTGCAATCCGATTAAAAACAAACAAAAAAAGATTCTTTTTTCCCCCAAGGGCATGTACGGAAAGCATAGGGCAGCCAGGTTTTGACGCACATCACACCTCGGCCCCCTTTTGTGCGCCACGTTTTGCACATTTGGAGAGAATTACAATGAAATGAAAAGCAACACTTCATCTGCCATCTTATTGCCTGCCGCAAGCTGAACAAAATTCCCGCGGCGGGCGCAACTGCAAATGTTTTCCCCCTAGGAAATGATGTCAAGTCCATTTGCCAGGGGAAAGGATTTGATGAAGTGTATACGCTCAGGCAACATTTTATGTCAAATCTTAACATTTGCAACTGTCGAACAGGAAAACGAAGTATTTGTCCAGATGCGTGCAATAAAGTTGGACAGGTGTGTTGCAGGTGGAAATGAATGTGAAGAAGCAGAAGTAAAGGTGGAGAGATGTTTTCAAGGTGGCATCGAAGATGGAAATGTGGTTTTAAGGTGTACGTTAATGTGAATAAAATGGCAATTATTTTGGCGATGTGTGTTTGAGGCAGCTTCTAAGGTGACAAGATGGAATTGAAAGTGTCGATAAGATGGTTTTCAGAGGCCTGTCAGATGCAACTTCATTGCACATTGCCAGCCAATAGGGGCATTGTGAATGGCTGGCAACCAGTTCAGGGTGTGCCCCACCTACTGCCCAAAGATGGCTAGGATAAGCGACCCAAGTGAGGATAAGCGGCTATGGATGGTTGGATGCTTACTATTTCCTGTTTGTTAATGCTTGAAAGGATATGCCCTTGAGATGCATCATCTCACATTCAAAATGCTCCATCAAACACAAACAAATGACGATGTACAAAATTTGAATGCATAACAAAATACAACACGTTTGTTTATAAATTTAAAAAACCTATATGCTGTACAATTAATTAGCTCCGAATACATATAACTTGCTTTTTGCCATATGACATCTTTCATTAGATCATAGAAATGTAATTACTTGGGCTGATTGTTAAATATTGCAATAATATCAACTTTTGTTTAGTTTTTTTGTCAGATTTCTGTGGTGCCAATGACAGCAGAGCAGGTTGGAAGGGAAAACACGCTCATACATTTGGGCCTGTTTGGAACCGTTGTGTTTTTGCACTCACTCAGATGTTTGTTGTGCTGCCGTCTTCGAGCGAGCGTGCTCTCCGCAAGAAGCAGGAAGTGTCTTGGATCCGGCCCCCATGTTCTTCACGCGGCCCCAAAATTCACTTAGTCAGGTGTCGGGTAAAACCATGAAAGCCCCCGCCCCGTGCCACATGGGAGCATTGGTTTTTGGGGGTTGTTCATTAACTGCCTGATTTGTTTTCAAATGTCAGAAAGGAGAAGTAATTCCCGCAGGTGGTGCCTGA
This sequence comes from Hippichthys cyanospilos, assembly GCF_059441005.1. NCBI lineage: Eukaryota > Metazoa > Chordata > Actinopteri > Syngnathiformes > Syngnathidae > Hippichthys > Hippichthys cyanospilos. The sequence continues at coordinate 15,109,094 of NC_142373.1, read as the reverse complement.
CCCAACATATTTACATAAGACAAATCATCGCCAGAAGGCTTGACATTGCAAATAAGTCGCGCCAAGTCGATGCTTCCATCCAGCGTCAACCTCCCAAGCTGGAGGAAATGAAACATTCCATTTTTGCGCCTTTGTGTTCAAGTTTTGACTTTGCCAAGAAAAGAAAAAAGCCTCCCGGCTCAGATTTATGATGATGATCTTTTTCGGGGAAGCGGCCTGCCGAGATGTTTGCCTTACGCGCACCAGCGACCCTGGGCCCTTTTTCAGCGCCGCGTGTGTTGTTGTGACTTCAAATTGTCTATATCAACCCCCCCTTCCCTGTCTTGTTACCTCCCTGAAGGCAACCGCATCATGACAGGGGGGGAAAAAAAAGTTGCCATGTGATGATAGCGTAAGAAGGCGTGCATCTTGCTGACTTGGCTTGTGCGCGCTCTGCCTTCCGAGTCCTTCCCGACCTGTCGTCGTTCTCAGCGACAGATTGCGTCTCGCAGCCTTTCATTGCAAAATCCACCTCCAACACCTTTGCTCACATATTCGAGTACTGGTACTTTATACATGGTATTGCACAATCTTTTCTCTGTCTTAAATCGGTCATTCCACAAATCAATTTTACTTTTTTGGGGGAGGGGTCTTGAGCTCAAAACGTTACAGTGACAAAGTTACTGCCCCTTTCGCTTCTTTTGCTCCTTGGTACCTGGAAAGCACACAAGGATGTCCATGTTTTTCACAGATCCACACTATTGTTAGTGATGCAATTTTCTGGCAGAAGAGACAGAAATGAAATAGATGACGTTACACCGCCTCAAGTTGCTGAATAAAATATGCCTAGAGATGCCACTGCAAATGTAGCACCAAAGTTTAATCAATCATAGATGGATGGTACGGCGCTGTTTTAAGTCTTTTTTTTTTTTCTTCCAAAAAAAGCTTTGTGCTTGTTAGGAGGGTTTTGATTGAAAAAAAATATTTCACAGTGGGGGTAGCAGTGTAAGTTGTAGCGCAAAACACTAAAGCCCATTTTCTTTTGTGGTGTTCTTTTGGGATTCGCTAAGTCCCTGTTGAAAGAAATCCACAAATGTTGTTGCTAAATCACATCCATTACGGACACGAGCGACCCGCTAAATTCTCCCGCTAATTGCGTCCGTCATTCGCGTAGAACCGCAGCGACCACTCGCAAGATCACAGGCTTGATAGGGTTGCCCTGGTCAATTTTTTGTCACTCTGCGTAAACTGGAAACAGTCGTTAAAGCTTGAGTTCCTAATGAGGCAGATTACAGTTTCCTGACACCCTCCCCCCTTCTTCCCCCGGCCTCCCTCCAGGCTGTCTTGAGGTCTGGACCCTTCAGAAGCCCGGGCCCGTCGAGCTTATTTTTGGAGCGAGTTTTGAAGGGCCTCCAGCCCCCATTAATCAGGCCGGGGACCCCACGGCGCAGCCCTGGCCTGCCACACTGCGGCGTTTCTGTTCCTGCCCTCCCTGCCGCCGCGCTCTCCTCACAGTGGGAAGCACGGAGGAACCTCATCAATCTCACCTGTCCCGCTTTCCCACCGCAGATTTAATCAAATGCTCTTTTTTGGGGGGGGGGGCATAACTCCCTGCGGAAAAACAGAAAAACACACACGGAAATCTGGAATGGGCTAAAAAAATGTTTTCACTTGGTTGATATTTGGTTTTCAAGACATTTGCACATTTTCTTCCTAGCCTCTTTGCATTCAAAATTTGTGACGCTAATATTAAATGTAACATTTTGGACTAGGACTCAAGCAAATAGGTTAAAATAAGTTTGGGGTCGCCTGGTTAAGGAAGATCCCCCCCATACACCCTCGAGTTTAGGATTTAGGGTTAGGGCTAGGTGTTGGACCTATCTGGTCAAAAAGATGTTGGACCTATCTGGTTTAAAAGTGAATTTAAGGGGTTACTAGTTCAGGAAAGATCCTTTTAGCTGGGTTAGATAGCACTTAGGGAAAGTCAATCTGCTTGAGTATTTAGGTTCGTTGGTTTAGCTTCAGCCGGAGAGATATTTATTATTTTGTAAAAATCCTTCAACCTGGGATACAGCTAGCGTGCAAGTTTTGAGCAGGAGTGTTGGACTAGAGTCTAAGTCGGGGTAGGCCACTATTCTGCATGTATCCAAGGTCTCCCTTCTATAACACACCTGATTCAAAAATTCAGGCTTCAGCAGAGCTTGTCGATGAGCTGATTATTTGAATCAGTTGTGATATAGGAGAAAGACAATACAAACATGCAGGTATGCGGCTCTCTAGGAACGGGGTTGCCTACCTCTGGTTTAGATTTAAAAAGATCCTCTCATCCTTTCACCTTGTTGTGGGTTCATGCCTTAGGGAAAATCCTACTGTCTTGGTTAGGGAAGTGGGTTTGGTATTAAGAGTTCCTTCCATCTGCTCTAATGTCGTGACTCGTTAGTCAGGTGTATGGTTTCGGGTTCGTATCAACAAACAAAACACTTTTGTTCCGATTTGCTACGTCTGAAATTGTTCCCTTGCCCTCATTAGCTGCATTTTTATGTCCCGTTTGCTTCCCTGGTGGTTGAACCTCTTGGCTTCTTATGTCTGGCTTCCCTCCAACCACATGGCCAACGCCAAGATTCCTTTACTTCTGCAGGTGCAAATCCTGTCAAATATTTTAAAGAACCATCCAAAAAAGGATTTGGAGCAAACTGTTTTTGGAAGAACCTTCTCTATTTCTTTTTCACTTGACAATTTCTTACTCCCTACTAGATCTCAAGCTGCGGTGTGTTCTCACCTCGGACAGAAACACACACAATGTCATAGATTTCGGTTCACGGGTCTGGGGACATAGATGGCCAAGCGGGATAGGGAGGGAAGGCACGTCAAGGTGAATTAACATCGTAATGCCGGTGTTGGTGGTGGTGGTGGGGCACGGAATGGGAACACTGGGCCCTCTATGTCAGGATGCTCAGCGGGAGAGTCTGGCGAGGGGGCGAGTTTGCATGTGTGTGTGGGGGGGAGGGGGTCGTTCTGTCCTTCCATCCGCACTCCTGTCAGGATGCGGTGCTGGCAAAAATCTGATGCCGCAGTCCCCCCACAAAGACTTGATGGTCGTTCTCACCTGGAGGCCGAGCGGCGGCTGTCCCGCAGACTTGTTGAAATTGGCGCAGTCCGTCAGTGTGAAATGTCTTGGCTTCTGTCGAACGTAGGAGCCCTGAAAGGCCGCCCGCCCGCAGCACATCACGGAACCGATACGCTATGCTCTGTTGGCCTGTGATTCATAACAGTGACGGCTCTACTGGAAAAGACTTGATGACAATAGTCAATCCTCACTTGAAATATACTGGATGCCGCTTATCCGGACTTGAATACTGGGCGCTTTTCAAGATCATAGGCATGCTCGTGGACGGAAAACGACATCTATTTTTGTCTTTGAAACTTAATCCATCATTGAAATAGAATTGGTGGGTGAACCTTTTGTCAAAGTAATATACAGCTATAGCGCAAACGAATATATATATAATTTTTTTTTTTTTTTTTACCAGGGATGGGCAAATACCAATACAAAGTGTCAGTATTGGGCCACTAATGGGAGTTATTTCAAGGTAGCGGCGCTATGAAACTGATAGGACTTTTTCAAAATCCCCCCCCCCCCCTCTCCTTTTTTTTTTTTGGTTGAGGGATAGTATCAAATGTACTTGTGTTATCACTACTTGGCATCTGTGACTTCTCAAGAGGTGACTACTCATACTGGTATCGGTCTGAAAAAAGTGGCATGGAACATCCCTCATGTGGAGTCCAAAGTGTCAGTATTGGGCCACTAATTGGAGTTATTTCAAGGTAGCGGCGCTATGAAACTGATAGGACTTTTTCAAAATCCCCCCCCCCCCCCCCCTCCTTTTTTTTTTTTGGTTGAGGGATAGTATCCAATGTACTTGTGTTATCACTACTTGGCATCTGTGACTTCTCAAGAGGTGACTACTCATACTGGTATCGGTCTGAAAAAAGTGGCATGGAACATCCCTCATGTGGAGTCCAACATAGGTGTAGTATGGTGTCAAAAGTATGATGAGCATTCTGAGGCATCTCCACAGCCAAATGTGGCCGACAAAATTTTCTCCCTCTTTGGCAAATTAAAAGTAAATTTTAAAAAAAGCAAACGTCAGCACGTTGAAAGCTGTCGACGACTCATAACAGACCCCCTCACTCCTCGTATTTTAACACCGACAGCAGCAGCCGTGGCGCTACATCGTCGCTAAGGTGACGAAAGCTTTCCTCTTTCGCGGCTGCCATATGCTCAAGACATTACACGCTTTGTGTTTGCTGAGTCTTTTGGGGGGGGGCACTCGGGGCGACGGCTCGCGGAACGTTATGTACACGTTAACGCCGTGTTTTCACACTTTTTCCCGAAATAGGTGGTCATTTGTTTGGCCGTGTTCGTGTGCGGTAATGTCCACGGGGGGCGGAGGTCAAGGGTAAACATGGCGTGGAGAAAATGTGTCCATCTTGCACTTGACGGAGCAGCTCCACGGAAAAACAGCCGTCACGTCTTGAGGACAAAGAGCGACGCGCCAGCGCCAGCGCCGGCTCCATTTCCTCAGCAGTTCCAAAGGAGAGCCCTCTTCCAACTTTTTTTCCCTCTTCTTATCCGCCGTGCAACAAGCGACCGCACGCTGCGGTGCCGGCGAGAAAATGTTGCATTAATCAGCCACAACAAAATGACATCCTCGCGCAAGAATGCCTAATAAAGGCAGTGCATGAGAACGCCAAAGAGAGAGTGCAAAGAGAGGCAGAGAAACATTCGAACTCTAGGCGACAGCTTGTGCAAGATGTTGTCAGACCAAAGCTCATTTTAGTTCAATTCCACCTTGACCATTTGAAAGCTTCCACTATCATACTCACCCACAAAAACGAATTGCAGCCACAAGACACGACGAACTCATTGGACCTTCAAATGGTATTTCATGACAATTCCTTGGAATGATTACACTGGAGAACAATTTGAACAAAAAAAAGAGTTGGTTCAAACTAAATTTGTTGCACCGACCAAGTTTTTTTCTCCCACGTTTTTTTTTCTACAGATTAGCTAAATTCCACTGGTGAGCTGTAGTACGAAAAGCTGATTCTTTTTGGACTCCTCTCTAGCTACGTGATGTTTTGAGCGCTGCATTCACAATTAAGACCTCGCGAAAGGTGAGAGGTGTGTGCGGCTCATTCTACATTGCCGTCTCAAAGTTTTCATCAATTGCCGACCTTTTTAGCTAAACCTTGTGCGTGAAAAAAGGCACTCGCTCACTTGCTCACTCAGTATGGCGCATAGTCTATTTTCAAAATGTCAATTCCAGTTACCAAGTATACTCTGCCTTTTATTCACCGATAATTTTATTGGATGTATGAAATATTGCAAGGCAAATCACGTCCCGGGACAGCAGCAGCGGCCGCCGCGTTTAGAAGCTCGCGACCGTGATTTAAAAGCGTATCACCTTTTATGACTGTTGCGCTCGTGTTGCGGCATCCGTCATAAAAATTAATTGCCGTACACCATTGGCTGTCCAGCCTGTCGTCGGGCGGGGGCTGATTTACCTCTTCCTCCCCCCGCGCGCACCCCGCAAACGGCCGACCGGCCCTCCTTCCTTCCTTCCTTGGAGGCGTCTGGCCAGGTGACGGCTGCTTCGTGGCCGCTGTTGACTCTGCTTGACACTTGATTGGCTCAAATGACACCATTAGCATGTCTGCTTGGCTAATGGCCTCCCTCAAGGGGGGGTTACATGTCAGCTGGAGGTGAGAACACACATGAGCCAGACTCGGTCCCGTCCGCGCCCCAAATCGACCCTGACAACCCCGAAGAGGCTTGGCGCAATTACGTAGCGGCTAATGACATAAGCGGCTACTTCCTTCCGGCCTCGCTCGTGTGTCAGCGCGCGCGCCGAGGGCTTTTTTCAGTCTCGGCGCTGGCCCTGCGGCCGCAGGGCGGAGAGTCGCCCACGTTCGGCTGCCGGGACGATCTCGGGACCGATCGAATATGGTGGCACTTTCCTCGACTTGCCACAAGAAGGATAGCCAATGATTTCATACAATGGGCTTGAAATTCTCATCGGAAATCAAACGTTGGTTTGGAAGCCTCGTTGGTTTGTGAGATCTTACCTAATGCTCGAAATCCAAATCATGAGTTCAAACGCTGACATGAAACAATCAAGTATTAAAATCCTAACCCTCTCGGATAAACACAAATTCAATCTCGTAAGACTTACTCTTCTTGGAACCCCTAAACCTAGTTCAAAACCATAACACCAGTTCACAACCCACACCGTGCCTTGAAACGTTTGGTGTAACAAAATTTCACTTAATGACACAAAAATTGTGAAAAAGACTGGATCCGTCAGTGTCAAAATCCCACAGTTTAGCACCAACTACTTGCCAAGGGTGACATGCTCTTTCAGATTTTTTTTCTCTTTTTTGCCTTAAGTATTGGTGTCTAGTATCAGAAGCCACAAACGTCTTCCTGCAAAGAAAAAAATGGTTTAGTTTCCCTTTACACTGTGACAGGAAAGGCAAAACAACCCAAAAGCTTTCTTTACGATACTTTATGCCCCGGCTAGTTTAAAAGCAGGATTCCGTTTATTAGTGCTTTTATCGAAGCAGCAAAATCCGACTGTTGTGATCCTACTCCGGGGTGGCCATTTTTATCAGTAATCGTCACCTGTAAATGACATAGTCGCTCAGCTAACAACCAATTACGCCTCACCTGTTTTCTAACTGGTCACGTGACACTCGCAAGCTGAGCCGTAAACAGTGTTGGGATTTCAAGTGTGGTCGGGGCTTCATCTTCTGCGCGGCTCCAGCTGCCACCATAAACATGCCTGCCGACAAAATATGTGAAAATGTGTTCAAAGTTGCTGCGAGTGAGAGCGATTTTGCGAGGAAAAATGTCAAATTGACACCACGGACACCAGCCCTTGTGCTCTCTCCTCGACACACTCCCCGCAAAGAATGCATTGCCTTGTCTCCAACCAAAAACAGTTGTTCTTTTTAAATATTTTGTGGTTGTGAGGAGTGCCATTGAACATATCCCCAGTTTGGCAAACAGGCAGCCTCTGTATCAGATCTGGAAAGTCGCAATATCCACATCCTTAATACTCATTGGCTCCAAATACAATACAGGCAATTAGGCTTTTCAATTGGGGTTTCAATGCCGGCTTTAAGTTCCAGTTAAGGTTTTTGTCTTGGAAACAGGTTTAAAATAAGCTTTGCTGTCAAACACGGATTAGTGGTTCACAATTTTGTTTGCAGATGAAGCTTTCAATCAGAGGTTGAGTATTCAACCAAATTAAGATAAAATGTCATTTGGCCTTCAAATGGTAGCTTCAAGACTTGTTAAGGTTTTAAGCAAAGGCTTGGATTTCAAAGCCTAAGCCTGGCTTGAAACTCAAATTTTAACCACAAACCCTGTGATTCTACAACCAGTTTAAAAGCCCCAAATTCTAATCTTCATCTGAAACCCAACGTCAGGATTGGAACCCTAAAACTGTCTTACTTGAAACCCACCTCCTGGCTCCGGGCCTAAATAGGAAACGTTCACCTTGAAACTTTTCTCCTTGAACTATGTGACTCATTGTGATTTTCCCATCTTCTCCCTTTAAAGCTAAAAATTAGCTCTTTTTCCTCTCTTACAGGAGTCGGTGGCAACGCAGCGGGTGTTTTCGGGGATTCAGCCCACGGGGGTCCCCCACCTGGGTAACTACCTGGGCGCCCTGGAGAACTGGGCATCCCTGCAGGATCGCTATACGTCGGTGCTGTACAGCGTGGTGGACCTGCATGCTGTCACGCGGCCGCAGGACCCGCACACCCTCAGGACCAACATCCTGGACATGGTGGCCAGCCTTCTGGCATGCGGCGTCAACCCGCACAAGGCCATCCTCTTCCAGCAGTCGCAGGTGCGTACTGTCCGAAATTCAAAGGTGGGCCCGCTGACCAATCGCAGTGCATGAGATTCCCATCCTCCCCATTATGAAGCCCTGACTTCAAACGCTGCTAGGCAACATTGAAAACCTAACTTGAAACTGTAACCCAAGCTTAAAGGCCTAATCCTAGTTTGAGACACTAACCTGGCCTTCTTTCAAACCTTAACCCAGGCTTGAAACTGTTTCCAGACTTGACATCCTAACTTGTCGCCGTTGAACTTCCTTAACCATTGCTTGCAACCCTAATTTGTCAATGGCCTTTTTTCTTTTTCGTAATTGACTTAACCGCCCGGCGTGTTTACCTGCCGAAGGCCTCGTGCGCCTCAAAGTGCTTGATTCTTATCTCGCGCGCCCACGCGTGCACACACACAAGGCAGGCTGTTGGACGGGGCTGAATGGAAAGACACACAAACAGAAACCGCCGAGAAGTGGCCGCTTCAGCCACATGAAGGAATCTCAGTGGAAAAGTAAAAAAATACAAACCAAACAAACCCGAGAAGCCATTTTGCGCATTTTCTTCAAGCAAATTACAAATGTCAGAGTTGTGGTGACGACAAAGCAGCAGATGCCGGAGGCTGATCTCGGGCAATTTGTCACAACAAACTCTTCAAAGTGGCCATATTAGTTTGCGCCGCCCGTAACCTCCTCACGTATGAGTCAGAACAAGATCGACAGGCGCATGTTGAGAAGGAAAACAGGGTTGGCCCGATACAACTTTTTCACTTCCAATAAGATCTGGATATTGCAGCCCCTGTCCGATATCAGTGTGAAATCATGTCAGCCAGAATGGTACATGCTTTTATTTATTTTTTGAATGAAATTTTAGAAGAGTCAAACATATTTGATTTCGTTTTTTGCGCTAATATCCGATATAGCCGATATCTGATATCAGTCCCAGATCAGAAATGTGGGAGAGTTTTGCAGATAAAATCTTGTTCTTGCACCCATTTGTGGATACCTGCCTATTAGTTTGAAGCGCATGAATGCTCAAGTGGAAGACCCTCCACTTTTGAAATAAAAGAAATCTTTAAGTGAAAAAAAGACTTCCGTCCTGTCTTTCATCTATGCTCGTCCATCCCGTCGCCGATCGAGCGAACTTCTTGAATGTGTCCTTTTCTTCACGCCGACCATTCCTGATCCACTTTCCACAGCGCTGACGTGGAGCAGAGGATGTCAGCACAGCCAGCCAACCGTAAACTTTAATCTGCCCCGAGTGGGAGGATATTTCCCCAAACACACATCAGTTTAAACCATAAAGCCACAGCATACTTCTCAAAATGTCCTTCAGAGCTCAAGCTTGTGTGTCCTATTTTATTTTGAAATTGCAGTACCTGGCGCTGCCTGTCTGAGGCGCTGCTGAGCTTTTTTTTTTTTTTTTTTTTTGCATGGTAGCTTCAACTTTGACTGGGATTTTATTTGTTGAACAAAACTAAGAGGGGCTTTTGCATCTTTGCAGGTGCCCGAGCACGCTGAACTTTCCTGGATCCTGGGATGCCTGACTAGCATGCCCCGCCTCCGACACCTGCCACAGTGGAAGGTAGCTATGAAAAATCCCTAGAGCATGCCAATGTGTGTTTGAACAACAAGAAAACATTTTCAAGCTTCACCCTTGCCGCACAACCGTTGGACGGTGCTGTTGCATATTTAGCCGTCGTTTATGAGCCAGAACTTGGAATTCGTCAACGTTGGGGCGAGGCGTTTATTTGTTCGAGTGGACAAAGCTTTTCTAATAGTTGCGCATGCCCCTCCCTCCCTTCGCCCCACCTCCACCGCCTATCGGATTTCCGTCTCGCTTCCCTGTCGTTGTCGTCGTCTGTTTTATTGCTTTCTCCACCTGCCAGATTTGTCCTCTTAATAGCCGTCATTTCCCGGCCACATGCAGCGTCAATCGGGCCCCGAGGAGGCGCTGCAGCCAAATAAGGGGCGGGGAAACGAAAAAAAAAAAAAGGTTTACTGAAAAAGGCGAGTCGGAAAATGTTCCGGTCCTGAATTGCTCTGTGTGTGTGTGTGTGTGTGTGTGTGTGTGTGTCCAGATGAAGAGCCAGCAGAAGAATGAAGGCAGCGTGGGCTTGTACACATATCCTGTCCTTCAGGCTGCCGACATTCTCCTCTACAAGTGAGAATTCGGACGTTGCGCACTCACTGGAGTCTAGGTGGCCTTATGTGCAGCCCCGCCCCCTAACATGAACGGTATTTTTTCTGGGCATCGTTATAATTGCCGTTACTTGTGATTTCTTTGTTATTTTTGGTCTTAGAATATTGCACTGAAAGCTGTTTTAATATAATTTTGTGACAAATAATGCAAGAAATATACTAAGATTAGAGCGATTATTGACCAGCGCTGATATTTGCCATGTTAACAAATAAGGACCCTTTTTAAAAATCCAATGGCCGATATTAGATCATTTTAAAAGTTTTAAAAATGTTCAGTAACTGTAGCTTGACAAGAGATTATTCACCCTAGGAACACTCTGCACCTTTTGTTTTTCTTAAATTAAAAGACAGACAAGACAAACGTGAACTTTTTTTTATTTCAAAATTTTCGAGAACTGATTTACTGGAAACAAAAAATATATATACGGAGCTATTTTCTTGTTTAGGATCAATAACTTTTTCAGGACATGCCGGTGACCCCGGGAGCTCCCTGAACTTCTAAGAATTTCACAACAAATTGTCTAAAATGTATCCATCCATCCATTTTATTAGGCGCTTATCCTCACTTGGAACCTACAGTATCTTGGCTGTCCTAAAATTTATCTAAAAAAATAAAAGGGGAAAAAATCAACATTTAATGTACACATCTAAAAAGTGATTCAGTAAAATATGTTTATTGACATTTCAGTTTAGAGTTGGACTTTGTTTTTTCTCTTCGTGTTGACACCGAAATTTTCCCTTTCACAAAAAATATTGGTTCTTAATTATCGGTGATCTACCGTAGTTTTAAATTCCTTGTTACAAAAAAATGAACTTTTGTAAACAAGTACAGTATTCTTTTTGGAAATATTTGTTTTGTTTTTCCTCACAAACATTTAACATGTAAGCTTCTTTGCCGACGCACATGTCCTCCAGATGACGGCGTACGGTATAGTTGTTGACGCGCTCTCCCTCACGCAGGTCCACGCACGTCCCCGTCGGCGAGGACCAGCTCCAGCATCTGGAGCTGGCCCAGGACCTGGCTCGCATCTTCAACAAACGCTACGGCCGACCCGTCTTCCCTCAGCCCCGCGCCTTGCTGGGTAAGCGCGCTGGGGTCTTGCCTCCGTCTCGCCGTTCCCACCGTGGCCCGCCTCGCAAATCAAGGCGCTCGGCGCAGTTGTTTGTTCCCAAGCGTCGTAAAAGTACAAAACGGCGTCAGCGCTTTTGATGAAAACCGCCGCCTTCCCGCCAATAGGGTGATAATTGACTGCTGAGGGGGGCGGGTCCTCTGATTGATTGGCGGCTCCTGATCTGATCTCCAGCCGCCAGCCTGTCTTTTTCTATTCCTTGGAGGCCAGTCAAAGCAATATTTTCAGCTTACCAAAAGTGCATCCTGACTCAGCGGAGCCAGCACACCCGCAGATGTATCCCACCCATCACCTTCCAAATTTGGCTTGTAAATTAGATGCGCTCTTCCTAATGTTTGAATGCCGCCAACCCCCTTCAACACGACGAGCGCGCCCTCCAATTTGCGGCCGACCCATTACTTTCGGATCGCTTTTGGCCTTTAACTATCAGATGGCCATCTTGCCCGGTAGGATTTTTTTCATTGCGCGCTTTTCATACAATTTCCGTCAGCGGTGTCTCTTCATGTAATTCATGCATTCAACTTTGGCAGCGATCGAAGCGTTGAATTTCGTACGCCGCTGACGCTCCGGAGCCCTCACGCGTTCTCCGTCCGCACGCAGGCTCCACCCGTAAGGTGAAATCCCTCCGCGACCCCTCGTCCAAAATGTCCAAATCGGATCCCCAGACCATGGCCACCATTTACATCACAGACGCACCGGATGACATCGCCCTGAAAATCCGCCGCGCCGTCACCGACTTCACCTCGGAGGTGACGTACCACCCGGAGAGTAGGCCGGGTGTGTCGAACCTGGTCGGCATCCACGCCGCCGCCGCCGGGCTCGGCGTGGACGAGGCCGTGGCGCAGGCCCGGGGTTTGGACACGGCGGCATACAAGAAACTGGTGGCGGAGGCGGTGGTCCAGAGGCTGGCGCCGGTTCGAGAGCGACTGGAGCGGCTTCGAGCTGAACGCCCTCACCTGGAAGCCGTGCTGGAAGAGGGGAGAGTCAAAGCTAGGGAGCTGGCCACGCCCACGCTACAGCTAGTCAGACGGCTGGTCGGTTTCTGTTGACCTGCCGAATTCCACCTGAAATCACATCACTGGTCCAGGTCCCTGCGTGACCAAATTGTCATTTTTCATTTTATTTGGACTGTATCATGATAACCAGAAATAATACAAACAATATTTCAATACGCATGGGCGGCGGGGTTGCAGACTGATTGCATATCCGTTTAGCGGTTCAGTGATGGTGGGTTTGCCTCCCGCTCCGGCCCTCACCTCCCCGTGCCTGTGTGGCTCCTCGCCGGCTGCTCCCCAAAAGAAACATGCTTGCTAGGTATATTGGACAGGCCGAATTGTCAGGAGATGAGTTTGCCTGTGTGCTTGCCCTGTGAATGCCTGGCAACCAATTCGGGGTGCACTCCCTACTGCCTGGAGATGGTTGGGATACGCTCCAAACATATCAACCCTCCGTGGAAAATCAGTTAAGACTGTTTAACATTGTTGGGGGTTTTTGTGTGTGTATTTTTTTATGACAAAGATGATTGTTTCCTTTTTAAAATGTTTGATTTTTCTAATTTTTAACAAGCGAAATTGCTTATATTCAAATTGTGAAATTCATGTATTTTTTGTTTTTTTGCAACGAGGTCTAAGTGGATTGGTTTATTTCGGGACGAGTCACACTTCATTTCTCCGAAAGAATCTGTTTTTCAATGTATAAAGTCAATCATGATTAAAGGAAATATGTTGGAATATTAAAAGTGATTTTTTTTTGTCTTGTTTGTAGACTGTTATAACAAGCACGGTTTCACTACAAAACTTAATCAGTTAACTTCCTTTCTGCAAATCATATTTTACCCATTCATTTCAAATAGTAATATTTGTATGGCAAACACAGTAATGTAGCCTTTTTTTTTCGTTTTTTACATTTGTTTTCCCTAAGATGTCAGAGACTGATCAGATTTTGTGAACGAACAGACCTGAAGTTTACGCCACTGGATTCCTCTTATTTCTTTTCTTTTCTTTCTTTCTTTCTTTCTTTTTTTCTTTTTTTCTCTGTCTCTTTTTCGTGGTCTGATTTATGTGCTCCATTTTAAGGCAGCAAACATTTTGTTTTTGTCTTATTTATACTTAATGGATCATGTTATTAAAAAAACATGAAAAAATACTTTTCGTGAAAGTTTGTCTTCCATCTTAGGTTAAAACATTTTGTGTATCGCCCGTCTTAGTTTTTAATGTGCTCTATTTTCCTCCGGGTTAAGAAATACAAAAATTTGCTCTATTTTTTCCGGGTTAAAAATACAAAAACAACAACAATTACAAAAGGTGTAATAAATATCCTGTTATTTATTTCTAAAACACACATTTTTTAGAATCTTATTGATTTGAATATTAATTACGTATTCTAATTATAAAACGATATGGGGATCAGTAGCTTACAGACAATAATATTTACAAATCAACAACAAACAATATATGTCAATTAAAAAAAAAAAAAGTCTTAATCACATGCACATTTATGTCCCGATTAGGTCTAAAAAAAATCACATTTCTACACAATGTTTTGGCGTGTGCAAACGCAAAATATTCTCCAATGTAAAACATTCGCTCCTTATTTCTTTTCTCCACCTTTTTATTTTCTTTTCTTTTAATTCTTTACACACATGAAAAACGGACCTTTTCGCGCCCTTAAAGAAATCGGCGTCAAATAAAAGAACACTCTCAAGCTGTTGGATATTTTATTTGAATCAACCAAAAGATGTGCAAACATGTTTTTTGTAGGCAGGTCTAAGAACTTCAAGACGTCAACATGCAACAATTTAAACTCCTTTCCAGCAGAACATGAGTTTATTTCGTTAATTTCCTGACAAAGTCATTTGGATTTGGATCTGCAATTTTGGATTAATGAGCGTAAAACATTTCCGTGCGTGTGCGCAAGAGCCTCGTGCATATGTTTTACTGCTTTTTTTTGTATTTCTTCTTTTTTTTGCGCAGGGTTGAGTTGTTCCAGGTGTCAGTCCGGGTCAAAAAGCTTGAGTTAATTGCATTGCGTCTTCAAGGCGCATGCGCGTTGTATAAGCGCGACCCCAAGACAATGAGTTCAAATTATGGAAAAAAAGAATGTGTGTGTGTGTGTGTGTATACATATATATATATATATATATATATATATAGTTTTAAACTTATAAAAGGGTTATAAGTGTGAAAAGGTAAAATTGATTCGTATGAGATTTTAACAAGCTTCAAATGAGGACCTCTGCTACTGATATTTTATCAGGAAAAAGTAATGTTCTTCAGTTAAGGGTGGGCTGCCATATTTTGATTTTCTATTCCTTGAAATCCTTTTCTTAGTGCAAGAAAAGCATCATACGGATAATGAACGTACAAATGGTGTGTGTGTTTGTCTGCGCGCGCGTGTGTGTTTTTATCTAGCTACAGTATGTGTGTGTGAATGTGTGTGTCTTTTGCAGGTTCATGAGTGACCCAAGCACCCAAAATAGCAACGAGATTTTAGCACACGCTACTGCAAATAAATGTGATTTTGACAGATCTAAACCAACACAATATGCTAGGATTTTAGTTTTATATATGAACTTCAATATTTCAATACTTCAATGTTTCGATATATTTCGATATATACGTGTGTGTGTGTGTGTCTGTGTGTGTGTGTGTGTGTGTGTGTATGCAAATATCCGTGCATGCATCTATAATGTATATTCCCATCGTTGTGAATGTGTGAAATTTCTGAGGGACAAATTACTCTTCCGTAATTTTAGTTTGTATTTTGTCTGACGTGACATATTGATGATATGAAAAATGTGTGTTTTTTTATATATAATTCAGGTTGGATTCAAACTACGCTACAATTGCCTTGAATATATCACAAGAACAACATCAAAATAATCACAGTATTGGTTCGGCACATCATAAACGGCCAAATAATACTAATGATACTAATGTTACTAATAATAACAATAATAATAATAATAATAATAATAATAATAATAATAATAATAATAATAATAATAATAATAATAATAATGATAGTTATTATTATTATTATTATTATTATTATTATTATTATTATTATTATTATTATTATTGTTGTTGTTGTTGTTGTTGTTGTTGTTGTTGTCGTTGTGGTTGTTATTATTATAGTTAAAACTTTGGAGTAACGGTTCCCAATCTGATTGTGCTGAAGTAATGCATTTCAACGGAAATTTCTCGGTGTTTGTCGGCTCACCTGCGCGTCCATGAGCCCCGGTCAAGTGTTTCCCAAACGCTTTTTAATCTGATTAAAATAATAACCATTTACATTTCAGACCAATCACGGTTGATTGCTTGCCTTTTCCCCCTCTTTTTATTTATTTATTTATTCATTTATTTTGCAGTTGCTTTTGGGATATGATTGACAGCTGTAGTGAAAGTTCCACTTTGAGCGGGGTGGAGTGGCGGGAGTGGCTCGCGCGTCGTTGGTGGAAAAGGTTTGCCCGGCAGTGGGCTCCGGCTCCCGATTGGACGCTGCGAGCGGGCCCGCCCCGGGTTTGAAAAAAAACGCCAGTGCAGGCTTACGGATCAATCAGAGGCGACTCGCACTCGGCCATGGCGGCCCGCACGGGAAGCTCGCAGTCGCCGCGGCGCTCTTCCCTCTCGTCCTTCGCTTTCGCCCCCGCCCGGTCCGTGTGAGTGCTGGATTACTTTTCGGAGCTCTTTCGGGAAACGTACGTGTCGCCGCGCGACATGAGTGAGAGGAGGCGTTCGGCCGCCGCTCTGAGCTCGCGAGCCCACGCCTTCTCCGTGGAAGCCCTCATCGGCTCCAGCAAGAAGCGCAAGCTCCGGGCCGCAGCCGCCGCTGCAGCTGCAGCGGCCGCAGCCGCCGCCGGGGTGGGCTGGGACCAGCGTAAGGACGAAGACGACGGCGACGACGAACTCCGCTTGGAGCACCCGGCGGCGCACTGCCTAGACATGGAGCCGGGTCAGTGCGCATGCTCGCCACTTGTTGCTCTGGCTCCTTCGCCTTGTTTTTTTTGGCGTTCTTTCGAAAAGAAAAGGCCATTTGCATGTTTGGTCGGCCATCTTACCGGAGATCAAATCACGGATTGGCGGCGAGGATCGCAGTGCTCCCTCGCCGAAGGTCAGCGCGTGGACGATTACGCAAAACGACTCTTATTTTCTTTTAAATCAAGTTTTCATCATCCTTATGTAACACTGATCGGCCTAACGTGGCAAAAACGACACGTTTAAATTTAATTTATCAGTCATTCAACGTACTGTAGTTTTGAATTTATATTGGGTTTTTTTTCATTACATCGCCTTTTGTTATAAGAGTCCTCAGCGCATCTCACGGGCGTCATTTGTCTTCAATAAAATGACAAAACGTCTTTTGAGAAGCCATACAGAAATAAGATACTTTTGAATTGACTCAATTTTTTCTTCGAGGCTAAAAAATAGTCTTCTGAATATTTTTTGTGACATTTTTAAAACTCGGGAAAGAAAATTACATTTTAAAAAAATTCTTAGGTCATGCAGTCTAAACGCAGACAATTTGATTCTTTGGTGTCACGCGTCCAACGACCAATGAAGTGTCTGAAAGTCAGCGGTCGGACAATAGAAGTGCACAGGTCTTCAAAGACGTCTTATGAACAGCTTGTGTTTTTTTTGTTTGTTTTGGTTTCTGTTTTATGCATCGCTGAAGTTGAGTCATTCGGTGCCACAGATACACACACCATAAAATCGTATTTATGCACACATAAATTAAGGTTTAAAGGGAAAAGTTTTCATAATTTGTGAAAACGTTACAGCAACTATGTATAATGAGATCTCAATCGTTATTTTTTTTAACCATACAAAAAAAAAGAGAATTCACAAAATATTCATCTGTTCTTATTCAAAAACGTGAGATAAAAATAACATCAACTCCAATATAATTCGGGTTTCCGAAGGTATGAATACCATGAGTCAAAAAAAATACATGAAATGAACTTTGAAATGTAACAGAATAAAAAAAAAAAAAAAAAACTAAAATTTAGGACCAATCCAAATACATTGTTTGGTTGTAATTATTGAGGAATAAAATGTCCAGCCAACAAATCTAAATAACAATATTGCGTGACTATTGCACAAAGGTGACACAATAACGCGGCATATAAACAAATGAAACTGTATCAACTAAATTTGTTCCAAATTGAAATACGTTATTCGACGCTATGTTCAACTTGATAAAAGCCATGAAAAAAAGACGTCGATGTGTTTTTCGCCATTAAAATGTGAAGCTTATTAGATATTTTTAAACCTGTTCGATTGAAACCTGCAAATGACTTGACGACGTTATCGCAGAGTATACATTTGATTTGCTGTTAATATTTTAATCAACTTATCATTTTATATGTTGGAAGCGGGCGTCCGGGCAACTGAGCATCTAGCCCACCCGCCGACCTCCTGCTTCGCATTGTGCTCGGTTTCCCAAGGACAAAAATACAACAGACAAACTTTGTCCCCTTAAACAAAACTAGAGTGGCTCCATACTCTGAATTACAACTCTACAGTATTAATTATGTTGCACACTTTATATCACATTTTAGTTCGAGTTTTATGCCACGCGTGAAACGAATTTCGGAAATAACAAAAAAGCATGCAATTACAGTAGTACTCACGCGCTCGCTCATATAGACACACACACACACACACAAATACATTTTGTTTTACAAGGGGACGATGTAGAATTCAAATTTAATATATCTTCAGGTGTCCCGCCATTCCACTAGAGAAATCCTGAAGTACAGTCACTAAAACCCCGTTTCTCAACAAAACGTACAATTACTATTAAAAATTGGAAAGTAGAATGGTTTCATGCACAAAAGGTGTAAAAACACACAAGAAAAAGAAGAAAGTTTTCTCTGAAAAATAAACAATACAAGAAACGCCTTATTTGCACATTTATTTTGAAACCGTGTCCACAACCAAATTGTTCCACCACAAAATTGCTTATCCTTTCCAAAATACAACTGCCACAAAAATACCCATATGATTTGCTCCCTTTTGCAGCACGTCCATTGCCTTTTTCCTTTACTAAAATGTCCAGTCCAAAAAGTGGCACGGCAAGTCAAAATCACTCTTGACCCTGTTTAGCTCGCCCCTCCCAACTAATACAGTAGTTTTGTGTGTGTGTGTGTGTGTGTGTGTGTGTGTGTGTGTGCACTTTTTTCCGTTTTTTTGTGAAATTTTTAGGTGTCATGGCATGGCACCTTACAAAAACCCTTATCATAACCATTTTTTTAATTAATAAAGAGTCAATCTCCTGGCTGTTTAAACTACTGTATATGTAGGCGTATCTAATAAAGTGGCCAGGTGGTGTGTTTGTGTGTGTGTGTCTCCCTCTCTCCAAAGCCGAAAATGACAAAAACGCGTTAGAAAATGTAAGTGAAGCAATTCAAGAATCCAAACAGCTGCTCGCATTTTAATGCTATATGTTTTTATGATGACGTCTCCGTGTGGTTAGACCGTTTTAAATTTGCTAATACATTACGTTGGGAGTAAATCTTCTGTTATTATGGTTGTTTTGTTGTTAATAGAAATTTTAATTGTATACGCTAAAACAATAACACACAGATTTTTATTCTTTTAAGAAATTAGTATTTATTTTGTTTTACATTTATATTATGAATTCGTATAGTAGCCATCGTTTACCTCCTGCATTAGGTAGATTGTGTGTGTGCGCGCGCGCGTGTGTGTGTGGTTGTGTTTGTGTGTGTGGGGGCCGGGCGGCATATGTAAGACCCCCCTTCCTCACACACACACTATTTCCAAAGGTTTTTTAAATTGGAATTACAATCGTATTTCAGTCGATATATTTTCATAATGGATTATTTACACAAACACACACACACACACACACACACACACACATTTAAATTCAAACATTAGGACATACATTGTAAAAACGCGAAATTTAGAATAATTTTAATGTTAACATTTTTCTAAACATTTATTAATTGTGTCTTTAGACGTCTTTCAGTCCAACGTAACAAATAAAGCGCAAGTTTGAGTTCCGTTCGAAAAGAACACCAAACGATTTGCGCCGTTCGTCCCCTGCAAATTCGTTGTGTTGTAAAACCGTTTTCCTTCCTGTTGCTCGCGCATGCACGCCGCAGACTCGGAGGCGAGTCCCGGCTCGGACGGATCCGACCTGCACCCTGACAGGACGTCGTGCCCCTTCGGCGAGTTGACAGCGGTGGCGCCGGGTGTACCCTGCGAGGCCTCGGCCTCCGCGGCCTCTGCTGAGGCGGCGGCGGCGGCCATGGAGGAGATCCAGGTGGAGCTGCAGTGCGCCGACCTCTGGAAGAGATTCCACGACATCGGGACCGAGATGATCATCACTAAGGCCGGCAGGTATAGGCCCCTTTTAATTTTATTTTTTTTAAAGGAAGAAATCGTCATTTCACTTCAGATTTGAAAATTGCAGCTCAGTTTGCGTGCGTGAACAGGCAAAACAGGTAATTGGTCGTTACAGGCGCACGTGACGTCATTTGGCGTTAAGTGCACTGCAAAATGTCTTTCTGAAGGTATTGTACATGGGAAAAGAATGGAGTTGAAGGCAAAACTTTTGAAAATGGAAAGAGTTGTTTAATATCCTTTTGTGCTTTAAACATATGGACAGGGCTTGTTCTCAACTGAATTACGTATATGACTGTTCTATTTTATTTATTTATTTATTTTTACTGATTCGAATGTTTCCCCCCCACCCACTCCTGTAGTTCACATTATGCAGTTGTTTAAAAGAAATATACAATTTTTAGTACAAGATATGCTGTGGTTTGTTCATTACTTGGGGGTTATTTAAACAGTATGCGTTAGAATAAAATGTTGTTTTTTTTAATTCTTCAGGGTTTGTTTTCCTATTTGAATTGTTGCATTCGGTAGATTTCATATTTTCGATAAACTTTTGATATTGAATAGTTCTCTAATTAAAAGTCACATTTGTTGAATATGGCACATTTTGATAACTATACAGGTATGCAGCTTGTTCGTAACAATTGTTCTCTTGGTAGAGGATAATATTGAAATACAAAAACTTCCTAAATGTGTGCATAGATTTGACCTTTCGAAACGGGCCATTTCTGAGCATTTACCATCAAATTCAAAGGCTAAGTATTGGCTGTAACGGACGACTTGAATATTTTTGAAGTTTAGATCATATTTTCTTTTTTTCCAGTGTAAGTCAACTAAAAAAAAGCGTCATTTCCACATGTGTTTGATTGGATTGCATATTTGAGTTGCATCCGCACAATCATAGCGCAATTGATCCCGAAAGTGCTAAGGCATTCTCTTCAAAAATGATTTCACCGAGTGTCTCATCCAAAGGTCGACTTGCGCCAAGGCGACAGCTGTTCCTATTTCTACCTTCTCACGACATATAGCGCTAGTGTGCCCAATAAAGTGGGCACCTTTGTCTCATTTTATAATTGTATTTTCTCTGTCTCGCCGCTTTTGATTTTCCTTAATTGCTCCCCATTTGGTTTTGCCCCTCGTAAAAGCTTTTATGATCATCTTTATCCCTGTCGCGATAAGAAATAGTTCAGCACTCAATTGCGTATGTATTTTGTTTAATCCCAAAGCGAACGCCGTAAAACAGCAGCGCATCAGCGTCCAGCTGCGATGACGTCGGCAGGAATTTGAATCCACTCGGCAGCTCTCCCTCGTGAGCTCATTCCAACATTTATTGATCCGCGAGTCATGTTTTTTTTTTTTTTTTAGACGACACATAACAAAATCCAAATGGGGACGTTGCATAAGTGCACGTCCTAGCGATCCCTACTTTCCGCCCTCCTAGTGCAGGGATGGAGTTGTTTGGCTTCCTTTTGATCTGGCCATGTCAGTGACGTCATTTCAAGCTTTTGCGCCGTGAAAAACAACACAATTCGTCTTTAGCAACAGCTGCTACAAACGCCTTTACAGAACCGATAACATAAAAAGATAACATCAAGCACTTAAAAATACAACGCTAAAAAGTCCTCTTGCATGCGCCTCGCGCTGCCGAGAAGGCGCAACTTTCAAGCGCAGGCTGGACTCTATAGTGAATGCCATGACCAAAACGCTGAAAACGGTTTCCTCAAACACTTATTTACGACGATTTATTTTTTCACACTTGCCGGTAGCGGCAAAATTGCGGAGAGAAAGCAGTGAAGGGAGCTGAAACAAAAGACGTCCGTTGCCGCTTCAAAAGTCCACAGGAAATAAGAAAATCAAAGATAAGGTTTCATTCTAGTGTGCAACCCATCTGTGTGCTTCAAAAAGACGATGCGGCGGTTCCAAAGAGGACTTTGCCATAGCTTCTCATGTTTGGACTGGGGTGGAATGATTTAGCGGTACATTTTGTTCTTTGTTTGCGCCGAGGGATGCGCGGTGCTCTTCTTAAGTGCAATAAGAACAAGGCGCATCTTTTTTTTTTGATTGCTCTCGATTGGATGCAAATCCGCAAGGCGTTGTCCGTTTTTTCGTTGTTTTTGTTTTTCAAGGAAGGGTGCTCAACTAAATGGTTGTTGGCTATGTTATCAATGATGAGGGAAAAAAATTCCAAATGGAGTCGGAACGGGACGACAACTTCTAAATTACAGCGAACTGATGAGCGGAAACTCCCAACCCAAAGTCATTGCGTGCATAAATGAAAGTAATTGTGTTTTTTGAGCATGTCGCAGTAATGTTTTCTGAAAGAATTTATCAATTTGTCCAACAAACCTTGTTGTTTGTCTGCCAACCCAGGAGGATGTTTCCCGCCATGCGAGTGAAGATCGCAGGCCTGGACCCGCACCAGCAGTATTACATCGCCATGGACATCGTACCCGTGGACAACAAGAGATACCGGTGAGAAACCGGTTAGACGACTTGAATATATTAGACTCGTTCTTCCCAAAACCCACAAGCTTTCCGGTGTTTGGTGGAACCAAAAGAAAAGCGGAAAAAAATACATTGCCTAACAAGCCGTGAACCAAAATCTTAAACGTGAAACTGCAGGTTAAAAACCTCTGTATCTTCAACTAAATTCAAGACCCCTTTTTTTTTGGGCCGTCTTGATATCTTTTGCGTTTTTCCATCCACGCAGCGCACATGAAAGCATCATGCATTTTACCAAGTTTTGCTCCCCCGCCTTTCATCATCACCCCGGGAGCCCGTTTTTTGACACCATTTTGTCATTGCTTCCGTCAGTAAATTTCACAGGCGCAGGGTCAGTCGTCAGTCCATAAAGAAGGGATTAAAATCTAAATGAAGTGCTCTTTTTATCAGTGCATCTACAACTTAATTCATTTTGAAGTAATATCCAACACGACACACACAAAAATATCAATTCTGAATTGGAAACTACACAAACACACAAACAAACAAATATAAATTATTTCATATTTATTCTTTATTCACACTCACATGCTTGTAAAACAATTATGTGGTTTGTGTGGATGTGTGTCTTTTTGTAAACACGAAATGTGCACAGTTTTTTGTGAAATTCAAAACTGTGTTTGAAAAGAAGTCAAATTTTAAATAAGATAATGTGAACTAATTTTTTTTTGCACTGATTGATAAAGCTTGTAAAGATAATAAAGCTAGATAAAGTTTAGTGGATTGTTAAAGCTATTGGATTGTTGCGTTTAAATTCATTCATGATCATCAGGCAGAACGTGATTTTCCTTTGGTGATTTTGTGGCAGGGTGCAAAGTAGCAGACTGGCTCACCCGCTTCATGCGGAGGTCATTGAGGCTCTTAACTTCCTGTTTGAAGTTTGCATGTTCACCCCGTGCCTGAGTGGATTTTCACCGGGTACTCCATACACACACACGCATTCTCAAAAATATGCATTGTCGAAAGAAAATTTCTTTTTGAACCGAAGTGACCCTAGGAGAAAATAGGTTTCCAGCACACGGACTGATTGAGGCGCAACATAATGCATAAATAACATACTTTAATGCATTGGTGTGGAGCCACAAAAATATGGAGTAGTTCTATTGAATCCTATTGATGATGCAACATATTTACTTTTTGCGAAAAGAAGGTTGAATAATTGATGTTATTCAATATCTGGAGTATAAGGCAATAGCACAATTTGATCGCTACAAGCGGCATATTTTGTTGAATCCAAGTTGTTAAGCCTAAACGCTGTTGTGGACGCATTTGCAGTTGAACGTGGCACTCTCAAACGTGGCATTGAAAACGTATTGGTAGCTCGCGTTAAGAGTATTCTAGTCGAGTAGGCGTCTTTTCCCCAAACCTCATTGTCATATCTCTTGCGTTTTAATGTCAACAATTAAAAGTGTTGACAGTCACGAAACTATTTGCAGGAGTTGTTGACATCAGTAATGTGTGGATTTCTGACGGAGAATATATCGTTCGCCTAGCGTGCGTAGGCTAGCTGTGCGACCGCAGCTTTTTTTCTTTTTAAATTTATTTTTATTTATTTATTTTTACCACCAAAGACGTTTGACTCAAAATTGCTAACGTGTGACTGAAGACATTTATGACTTTTTTTTGATGAGAAAAACCAAACGAGTGCTCGCGGGGGTCAGACAAATAAACAAATATGGTGTTTTTACGCCCTCTAGCGGTTAAACCGGCTTGAACCTTAACTAAGTAACAAAGTGTTAATGCTGTAACCGTATAAAAACATCAATTTCTTTGCAGTCGCTTATCCTCACAAGGGTCGCAGGCCCCCAACTGACTTGGGGCAGTAGGCGGGTGATATCCTGAACTGGTTGCCGATCAATTGCAGGGCAACACCGACACGATCATCTGCATCTATGAGGAGAAATTTAGTGCGTCCAATACGCGTTTTTTTTTAGAGTGTGGATGGAAGCTGAAATACCCAGAGAGAACCCACTCGGGCTCGGGGAAACCATGCAAACTCCACATAGGAAGGCCGGAGCCAGCTGGAATTGAACTCGGGTTCCTTAACTGCGAGGCGGACGTGCTAATCACCGAGCTGCTATTAAGAAACGGATTATAATAAAGACACGTACATACAAATGTGACTTACAGTATAAATTATGTATCACAAATGAGGTGAAATAATATATTTTCATTTCTGCGGGGATTAAAAAAAAAAAAAGAATAAAAGTAAAATAACCAAAATGTTTTGTTTTGCACAACTAAGTACATCAATAAAATATAGATAACAAACCAACCGTTAAATTAATGCAATCACAGATATGAATACTTAATGTATATGTAAATAAACGAGAAATTAAAAAATAAGGAAAAGTACAATTAATTTGGGTTAAGTAAGTTCAAGGAAAAGCAAACTCCAACAAGCAGACATAAATTGCATACAATCAATGTTGTTTTTTTTAACTAAGAATGTTGATTTCCTCCTTGTTTGTGTTGGTCCGTATCATCTTGTTTGGTAGTCGCTCCACTAAAAGGCGCATTTTTTCTCATATATTTTTTCTGTGTGTACAATGAAAGCGACAGGAAGCTGTCAAAGCATTGGCAAGGAAAAACAAGCGCCTGTTAACACTTAACGCCAATGGCTAATAAGTAGCGCGTGTATATGTGTGTGTGTGTGTGTAAGTATGCCAGAGCAAACAAAGGCAAAATTATTCCAGCCCAACAAAGGGTTTGTGTCACGTTGAATACGAATCATCTCGTCAAACGATGAAGACAATCGTTAAAAAGCAAAATCATTTTGAGTGTAAAATGCAACAATTTTTTTTTGAAGGGGGGGGGCATTCGAGTCATCCGGTTTACCGCATCGGTGATAAACGTCAAGAAATGTCAGCGTCATAATATTGGTCCCCAGTGTGAATGGATGAGCCGTCTTCCATTCTTCTGCTACCCGAAACAGGTCCCATCAGTGGGGACGGTGTTTGCTGATAACCTGAAAGCAAAGTCATTTAAATCGACTCCCACGCCTCCAATCAGGAGCAATTGGCTAGTCCCAAAACAATAAATAATTTACAGTTTAATACATTGTCTTCTGTCTTCAACTGCAGCACTAAAGTCAAGTCAAAATAAATATGAAATATCAAACATGTCTTCCTTTTGCCGTGGGAAAATATTTGCAGGGTCCATTTCAATGATTTGTGTGTGTGTGTGTGTACAGTTATGTGTACCATAGCTCCAAGTGGATGGTGGCGGGCAACGCGGATTCGCCGGTGCCCCCGCGGGTCTACGTCCACCCAGACTCGCTGGCATCGGGCGACACCTGGATGCGTCAGGTGGTCAGCTTTGACAAGCTCAAACTCACCAACAATGAGCTGGACGACCAGGGACACGTAAGCCCCGCCCCCTCCCAGCATGGCCTCACTGCATTAATTGGTAACGTGATCAAATGGAGAATTTTGTTTTGATTTGCACTCGTCCTGGCACACAGTCCAAACGAATTCTCCTTTTTGGACTCCTCCCCGCATCGGCGCCACCACCTGTGGCTTTTGGCTGATGGCTTTTTGCCACGTTTGTCTCGGCTGGACCTTTGCCGCTGGTCCAGCTGCCACATGAAAGGACGACCGTCACTCGGGACCCCGAAGCGCCTTTGAGTGCGAACAAGACGAGCGGTCGCCCTCTGGCTGATCCCGCGCTCGCTACATGTGCCGCAAATGTGTTTGCTTAAAGATGGCCCGCCGGCCCGCTTGCGTGCAAAGCTGCCGCATTTGGGTCCTTCTCGGCCGACCGCTGGTTTGTTGCGATTCGGCCGAGGAAAGCCTGCACGTATGTCCGTCGGTAGCGACCGTACGTCGCCGTTCACTCCCAGTGCACACGCAATATAAACGTGTCATACAGCCACTTCGGAAGATTGACGGTGTCACATCTTCTGTTTCATTTCTGGCTTGTCCGCTGCAAAATTGCATCATGACTGACGACGTACATCTGTATAAAACTTTAAAATGTTTTGCGAAAAGAGTCACTATAATATACCAACAAAATAGTTCATGTTCTTATTTATTTGCTCTTAATTTGAAAGAAAAAATGTTCTCTTCCTGTCCCGGCATTAAAATCAATTCACATTGATGATACCTGCAGGTTTTAACCCTGTGAAAATGTCACATACCACTCAAATACCTTCAGGTACAGTACCCCAGGGGTAATCTTGTACCCATTGGAGAAGCGCTGACCTACGGCGTGCTTATATTGTTAACATTTGCCACTGTATTCACAAACCCACCCCTGTCCATTTCTATAGATACATCCTCACGTTTATGCATTCACGTACTGTTAAAATTTGATTGTTCATTCACATAGCATCCTGACACCGGCCTTATTCAAAGATATCAGGTACTCTCAGAGGCCGCCGATACCAACCAGCGATACCTACGGCAAACCCAAATCTAACATGAAGCCCTACTTGCCAGCAGTTGCCGCTGTTTGACGCTTGCATCTCACGTCGTCTCAACATCTGCTTGTCCTGTTACATGCAGCCATCATGTCAAGATCTAACTGTCCTTTCATGTACACGCATATAAACACATCTGCCCATTCGCATGTGTACATATTGAAAGCATCTGTCGTCACTCACACGCGCTTTATTTCAACATGCCTGTCTATTTGTGTACATGCACAATGTAAATTTCCGTCACAGACGTTTGGGCAGCAGGACAGTGGATTACATGGGGCTATGTGACATTTGAACAGGGCTTCTGCAGATGTCAGCAAATCCGATTTAATGTTCATGAATGCCAACATAGCAAGAGGTCGGTTTTCAAATCGAGAGCAAATTAATTGGAACATGAAGCGATGTCTCGTTAGATTCTAGTGACTCCTTTGCAAAATGTTGTATGCTTTTATTTGACAAAATTTGACCTGGATGTGCATCATCATTTGTGTTTAATTTTTCCCACAGATTTTTTTCCCCCTCCCAAAAATGCTTTGCAATGGTTGGGGGGCACTTAGATGAATCCCATTAAATACCTCCCTCAGATATGTCTTCCTTTCTCCCATCAGCAAAATAATTAAAAAAAAAAGTTTTTAACATCAGTAAAGCAAACTCTAAGAGCTTCTCTATATTTTCCTCCCATTCTCTAGTTGTCTTGGTTTTGTCAGTTGTTTTTAGTTCGAGTCCAACCTTGAAAAAAATGGTCATATTCCGTACACAGCACATTCTGGCATCATGAAGATTTTATACTCTCCTTGCCGTTTTTGACTGCAGATCATCCTTCACTCCATGCACAAGTACCAGCCTCGTGTTCACGTCATCCGCAAGGACTTCAGTGCCGAGCTTTCGCCAAACAAGCCGGTTCCCTCCGGGGAGGGCGTCAAGACCTTCAGCTTTCCCGAGACGGTTTTCACCACCGTCACCGCTTACCAGAACCAGCAGGTAGCGTCTCCGCCGTCCATCCCCTCTGGCGCCGCCCATCGCCACCCGTCTTGACACTCGTGTGTTTTTCTGCGCAGATCACCAGACTAAAGATTGACCGCAACCCCTTTGCCAAGGGTTTTCGGGACTCCGGCAGAAACAGGTGAGTCGCTGTGCCGTTGGCGCTCCTGGGTTGCATGAAATTCACTTGCGGAAAAGCTGGGACGTGGATGTTCTGTTGTTGTGTCGATCGCTGTCCAAGTCCTATTTGGACATCGGTGCGAGCTAATTGCAAACTTGCAGGATGACGTGTCCTTGGGTGAAAGTTTTTCGCAGAAAGCCAGCGCCAATGTTTCAGACGTCACACCCAATATTTGTTTCTTCACCCCTGATGTGCCAAACAAGCATTTGAGGCTGTAAATGTCCTCTAGTGATCTGATTCCAGGAGGCCTAGTCTTTGTGTGAAATGGCTATTTTGTGGTTGTTCTTATCATTTCGGAATGCGGCGTTTGCATAGTGAAAATTTAGGACTGTGATGTTCATGCTCGGCACCTAGACTTCCTTCTTTTCGCCTGTTGCATTAAAAGCAATCATCGCAATTTGTGTTGAAAGCCATTGTTGCTGTCCTGTAAATATTTTTTCTAATTGTATATCTCTGTGTGAAAGGAAATGAGGTGCATGTTGGGATCAAGGTGTGGATCCCCACCAATAACATTTCCCACTTTTGTTGTGTTAAAAAAGATTTTTTTTTTTTTACAATTTACCAAATGGTAAAACCATCAAAAGATCTAATTGCGGAACATTTCGTTTCTGCGTGAAAGGGTGAAGCTTGGACGGAGGTGTGAGCTTAATACCCAGCACTCAGTTCGTTCACATTCCCTATTTGTGTTGACAGCAAATCTTTGACAATTATTTGAAATTGTATGACACATATGTCGACTCACCGCGTGAAAGGTATTAGGAAAACCCCTGACTGGTGTTTTAGATTGCAGAACTCAAACTTTTCTTTTTTTTTTCCCTCCTGACCGTGTCGAAAGCAATTGTCGCTGACGTCATTGAACGGTCTTGCCTGCGGAGTTCTGTGTCCCGGTATGAAAGTGTACTCCAAAGACTACGGTGTTGGACTTCGCGTTTGTCAAATCAAAGCGTTCGTCGCGGTCCGGCAACGATCGGACCTATGTCATCCGAGTGGAACTCTGTGTGAAACTGGCTACTGTTTGTGAGCAATACAGATGAAAGGTCAAAGAAGTCCTGTTTGATTAGTGCATATTTGTAAAAAATGACACCGCAAAAGTGGCGTCTGGGCCGATGGTTGCCTTCTGTTGTTCTTGCGCTGACATCATCCCTTCCTTTTCTGTCTTTCTTTGAATCAGCATGCCGGAGGAATGTTTTGAACATGAAAGCAGCCCGCCGTCCGTCATCTGCTCTGCATTATTGGCGGCGCGGACATCTTTTTTTGCTTTTCAAACAATAGACTTTGTGATTTATGGCCCGGCGTTAAAAGGAAAACCAGCAACACATGAGACGATAACATTCACTTCACACTCGCACAAAATCGGTAAAATGAAACAAAGGTCTCGACGTCCCAGGCAAGGGCGCGATTGCCGCACGATCCCAATATAGCTTCAGAAGTGGAAAATATTTCACCGCAAATTTTAGGGGACCGTGTTCTGAAACAAAGATACGTCTAACAACTTTTCCAGGAATCAATACGCTATACTGAATTGAAAGTGATTGTTAATGTAGCAAATTGCCAGAAAATCATCCAAACTATTTTGTGTCACATTTCCATCTCCTATAATAGCAAGGCATGAAATTTGAACATGGGCTGGCTAAACGTTTGACCGGTGTTGAGCACAATAACCATTACGAGTCTCATTTGTAGTCTCTGACGTGTAGCCATGATTACATCTAAATTGCAGCATTTAGCCTCACGTGTAGAAAGTGCCCCAAATGTGGACATTTTCTATTCTTAAATACCTAGCAGCAAAGAAGGCTAATGAGCTGCTGCTAGCAACATTCAAAACAGAACATCTAGCCCATTTCGTGTTCTTGTCGATTTCGCCACCGCGGACGAAAACGCTGACATCTCTCGCAATGTTATTGTGAAATCTGAAAGATTTTCATTAGCCGCTACAGACGTATTTGTCACACGTTTCGAGCGAGAGGAGTGCCGTCCGGGCCAATTAGCGTTAGCGCTAATGTGCCGCCGCAGTTGGGCCTCAAAGTTGGATGTGAGTAAATCACGCTAGTCGCAGGGGTTTGCGTCCACGCAGATTTATGCAGGCTATAAAACACCACCTCCCTCTTGAACGGATCGGGTTTCCTGCGAGCAGGACTTTCGGTGTCTCCCAAGGCGCTAGAAGCTTCCGCTGGTTGTAGCTCATCTTCGCAATAGCTTGTAGTTGACTGCCTACATTTCCTC
This sequence comes from Hippichthys cyanospilos, assembly GCF_059441005.1. Lineage (NCBI taxonomy): Eukaryota > Metazoa > Chordata > Actinopteri > Syngnathiformes > Syngnathidae > Hippichthys > Hippichthys cyanospilos. The sequence goes on along the minus strand of NC_142373.1, from coordinate 15,079,212 downwards.
TCCAGTTTCCTTTTCGCGTTAGGCGTGACAACAGTCTTGATTTAGGCCAGGCCCTCTGACTCCTAGCGAGAACCTCCGAGCGTTAGCCAAGATGGCTTCATTCATTTCATTCTATGCACATCACATGATTCTAGTACAAAAAATCATTTACAAACAAAAGAGTTGGAGATATTTGAAAGTAAAGGAAAAAACAAAATTATGAAGTAGGTTTTGACTAAATAATCTTGATTAGCATTAGCGTTAGCCCCTGAGCCCGGCCGACGTGTAGCTTGACGTGTTGTGTGTTTGTGTGTCTCGCGCTTCAGGACCGGCCTGGAGGCCATCATGGAGACGTATGCTTTCTGGAGACCACCGGTGAGGACGCTCACATTTGAAGACTTCACCAACATGCAGAAGCAGCAAGGTCAGACACGCTTGCAACACCTCATTTCAATTGTTATGCAACGACTGTGGCAATTTTCTGCGTCTTCTTTTATTTTAATTACTTTTAACTGTCAAGAATTTTGTGGTTTTTCTGTTGTTTTTACACTTTAATGAGGGACGAATTTAAGAATATGGATCCACTGAAGAATAAATAGAATCAGTTTTCTTGCCTAATGGGAGTAATATAGTTTTCCGACAAAAAAAAGTTGTTGTTTTTTTTTTTCACCGAATTACATTTCAATACAATTCACACAATTTTGTGATGGGGAAAAAAGTTCGATGAAAAGCCATTTCAGCCATGCCTTTGACACGAGACAAAATGAAGTCATTTGCACCATTGCTTGTTGTCTTCTCACCATGTTAAAAAAAATATTCCGACAATTTTGTGACAAACACTTGAGCTCATAATTCATTTGCTTTTCATATTCAAGTCATAATAACTTATCGACTAGACAGACACAAGTTGCCTAAGAAAAATGTTAGCCTTTTTTGACCATATGTAAGAAATGTACTCTGTGCAATGTTTTATCATTGCGACTACTTTTTTTTTTCCTCCTTATTTTTAAAATGACAATTATTAACTGGTACCTTTTTCAGGCTTTCCTGAAAAAAAAAGTACTACATATAAGTGGGGAAGGAAATCCAAAGTGTCAAGCCTAATCCCACAATCAACAGACGAAGATGTAAAATTCTCGCGTTGTGTTCGGAATGACAAAAAAAAAAAAAGTGGAAGTGTTGCAGTGTTTTGCTGGCCACACCCAAATGGACTTCTTCCTGCTTGGTCCATGGCGGTGTTTTTGCGCCATGAAATATTCTCCAAACTCCTCAGCGGAGGTAAAAATTCTCCCGGCTTTAGCACTACGTGAGTCACCCGATCCGGCCTCCCGACAGCCGTCACGGCGACCCGCTTCGCCTGACGTCGCGGTGGGACCGTAGCGTTTGTTATTGTTAACCCTTTTTTTTTCCATTGAACTAAGTCCCCCCCAAACCTTTCCCCTGGAAACAAAGGAAAACATGACTTCTCATAATATTTCCCCCCCATGAGCCTCCTTTGTCCCACAACTTATTTGAAGGCACTGGCCACATGAGTCGAATCCAAAAACAGGCGGTTTACTGACGTTGAAATGAACCGGGGTTGTCAATAAAGATAAATACAGTATAGTTCAAGCGACCACACACAATAACACACTCATACAACTCATACCAACTGCTTGAATTATATGTTACACGTTGGTTGACTTTGATATTTTCTGCAATAAAACTAACTAATACAGGAAACGTTGCTATTTCTTTGGCTGAGCCGGTGCAAAATCTCTCCTCCCCAACCCCGCAAGTCATTTTTTTTATCTGTTCAGGCAGGGTTGGTGGTGAGAGTGCAGCATAAGCAAGGAATTCTGAGAAATGCATAAATTAAGTAAAAAACCAAAACACATACACACTTTGAGGACGTTTACTGTGATAAATCAACATTGTAACATGGTTAAAAGCTCCTGGATTTTCAAGATACAGCCCCTTTAAGAAACTCCATCCCCAAAAGGGAGATCTGTTTGGAATCCGCAGCCAAAAATGATTGTTTGAACTTTCACCTGGTCCCTCACTCGCACGATTTGCGTAACCCACTTGCTTTTGAGCCGGGCCTTCACCGGCCGTGGACGTCAGAGCGCCGGCCGAGAGCGGAACCTTTCGTCCGGCGCTTTTCCATTACGCCGCCTCCACAGTGCTAAAAATGTAACTTTTTGTGCGTCCAGGCGGCAGCACGGGCACGTCCCCGACCACGTCCAGCACGGGGACGCCCTCGCCTTCCGGAGCCGCCCACCTTCTGTCCCCGTCCTGCTCGCCGCCCGCCTTCCACCTGGCGCCCAACACTTTCAACGTAGGGTGCCGGGAGAGCCAGCTGTGCAACCTGGGCCTGTCAGAGTACCCGCCGTGCGCCCGCAGCAACATGACGGCGCTACAGGGCTACGGCGGCCTGGCCGACGGCTCCTACGGACGACTCCAGGCAGCGGCGGGCAACGGCGGCGTGGCCTCCGCCCAGTCCGCCGACTCTTTCCTGCCACAGAGGACTTCCTCCCTGATGGGTATGCAGGGCGGCGCTTCCGGGGCCGGCGCCGGCAAAATGGATGCCTACGGAGGTCAGCTGGGCTCCTTCCCCGCCTCGCAGCTGCAGTACGTGATGCAGGCGGGCGGCGGCGGGTCCGGGGGCGCCTCGGCCGCCGCGCCGGCCGGATCCTCCTCGTCTTCGGCTCACGTGTTCGGCGGGGGCCACCACCACGTGCAGCAAGGCTCCTACAATGCCTTCTCCCTGCACAACCCCTACAACCTGTACGGATACAACTTCCCCGCCTCGCCTCGCCTGGCCGCCAGCCCAGAGAAGCCCCAGGGGGGGTTGTTGTGCTCCTCTGCCCCGGCCGGCGCCTTCGCCGAGCGCCAGTACTTGTCCAACAGCAACATGGACGCCATGCACATGATCGGCAACGGCGGCGGCGGCCAGCAGCAGGGCGCCGCCGCCGCCTGCGACGCTCGCCAGTATGCTGCTCCCTCCCAGATGTCCATGCACATGGTGTAGTGGCGTGCAGGCGGGGCGGCTCTCTCCTGACGCAAAATTTGAGCTTTTTGGCTTAACCTTTTAAAAAAGGATCGGATCTTGTGAAGGCGCCCCCTCTTCTTAAAAAGTTATTTTTGGGGGCCTCTCACTACTATTTAAGTTTTTGATGCGGCAGCATCCCAGTTGGGTTCCACTTGGCCACCTGATCCGGCGGCCTAGGTGGAAGCACGGGCGACAACGTGGCTGGCAGACACCCAGGCGGGGCCGCACCATTGGAATTGCTACGCTTCGCCCTTCTTCCATTGCAAGCCGCCGCTCACGTGGGATGGGGTGAATTGGAATATTTCCATCCACCTCCTTGGACATGTTGAAGCCTGACTACCCCACCGGGAACATCAAAGTGCCTTGACAAACTGAAAACTGCCGTCACCATTTTGGAGTGGATTACAGTATGTCTTTTAGCATATAAATGAACAATATATATATATATATATATATATATATATATATATATATATATATATATATATATATATATATATGAAGGAGAATGCAATCAATAAGCTTTAACGTGTGAAGTTATCAGCAATAGCAAAGCAGAGTTGCTCAGGTGTGTGTTTTGTGGTATTTAATTGCTGAGCAGTACAATTGTTATCTAAATGTGTGACATACAAAAAAGAAATAGGTCATTGTTTTGTGCAAATGTAAATAAAAAGTGCCAAGCACATAAAAAAGCTCAATAAACGTTTAAATTCATGTATTTCTTTGAATGTTTTTCCTTTCCCTTAGCAGTGCCAATGCTAGAAAGAATGCCACGAAAATGTAATGCTAGCATTTTTTTTTTTTTTAGTGTCGTCACTTAAACCCAATTGACAATCCCTCATGCTATAAATCTCAAGTGTGGTACAAACAACCACTTTTGATGTGTGCGCTGTATAATATTGACGACGACTCGCTGGCCCTGAAGCTGCAGAAGCACGCTCAAAACCAGAGCCAATATGGCTGCCATGGTCACTTCGTGATGGTCCGTAAGGACGGTCCGTTTCCTAACCTTTTTTTCCGGAGAGCAAGTAGGAGTTCACGTAAGCTCGTGATGAGCCGTCATGAGTTGGACTCGGCCGGCCCAATTAGTCGCGCCCGATGTTGACTAAGCAGCCTCCAGGGCCAATCAGCGTCCATTTTACGCGTCTTGCTCCTTTCTGCTCGATCAATCACGTGCATGAAATATCATCCGCCGGCCATCGCCGCAGCGCCGTTAGGACCACCGAGACGATTGGAACCACCTGTTGGATTTCTTTCCCCCCTCTGAGCGCGAGGGACGTAAAACGATGAGCGCGGAGGAGCATGATTTCATAATGTTGGCGGCGAGCCACGCATGCGGACGCTATTTCCAGCCTCCGCCGATTCATCAATGACATCATGGACCTTGGCCATTCATCAGAGTGCCCCGATTGCAAAAGATAGGCCTGGAAGCTATTCGGACGTGCCCGCATTAAATTATGGTGGTGGCCTGATTTGAATTTTTTTCTTTTTGAACAATTGTAATCTGTACCTTTTCTGATCTTCTAAACTCACATTTTCAATTGCCCGAGGAGATCGCGTGAATTATTGCACAGGTTGGCTTCTCGCAGGAGGTTCGACACGTGTTGAAGTGCTCAATCAAAAAAAAAAAAAAAAAAGGCTTCTTCCCAGGCACCTCGGGTCAGCTGTGAAGTTGTCCTTTATGTGTCAGGAATGCGTAAAAAATGATGTGCACATCACCATTATGATGGAAATTTGGCACCAGAAGCCACTCGGCTGGATTTCAACTGGAGATTCTCGGGCTCCATTTGAAGCACGTACTTCTCAAGGGCACGTACTTAACAAAGGGCATCACGCTCAATCAATCAGTCCATGTCTGCCCCCCCCCCCTCCCCCCCAATTTTGTTATATTCATTTTCAATCTGACTTTAGAAAAAGAAAATTGATCCGATTGGTTATTTTGATACCCGTCAACGTTGAATAGTAGAAATAAGGAGGGATTAAAAAAAACAACAAAAACAAAGCTAACTTTCATGAAATAAAATGTTTCACCCTAACTTTTTGTCTGAACTGTCCATCTTAAAAGAAGATCAACTTCAGTCTTGTGGTTTTAATATGATTATCATTGCTGAAATTCCTCACGCATGTTTTATTTGGACGCCTAAAAAAAATACAACACAAAGAATTTCACCAATTACAACGAGAAAAAACTTTATTTGGCGGCCACCACCAATCGTAACCAGCACCAGACTGAAGCTTCTGAAGACCAGATGACTGGCTACACTACGTAGCCGCTGGCCCTTTTGCCTCAATTTAGGAGCGCACACATACGCAGGCATGCATGCAGCACACACACACACACACACACACACACACACACACGCACACTCACCAAAGCCTCAGAGTCAAAGGAGATGTGGGCGATACGCCGGACCCCCATAGGCAGGTGTTTCTCATTTTGAAAGGCGCCCCACTGAGAATCCCCCGTGTCTAAATGAGAAAAGTCCACTTGGGCGGGGGCGTGGCCCGGACAACTTCGGCGTATAGTGTGACCGACCATCCAGGTGACCCGGAAACACCGGAACAACGACCCGCGGGAGTTTTGACCTCTCGATGGGTGACGGAAACTTGGTCAGACCACGAGTGTTGGAATGCACTTCAAATCGTAACTCCTTTTTAATGTCGGGCCTTGAGAGGGTCTTTTGGGGTAAGTGCGTCTGGGCCTGATTTTATTTTCTACCTTTTTAAATTGAATTCACCCTTAAAACGGCTGGTTCAAACAAAATGGAGCACTGCCTGTTGATTGTCCAGGCCGTGTCATTTCATGTCCAGTGAATTTTGAGTCTATTGTTGATCCGGGGCCCTTTGAGACCTGAAATTTGCCCCAAAATGTCAGTTTCATCTTAAAATGACCAATGTCCTACTCAATTTTTGGCATGAGCTCATGACACTTTTGGGGGAATCTGACTATTCTCAAAATGTTCACCGAATTTTACCAAAATTTCCAGTTGGCTGATGAAACCTTTGACTGGGACAATTTGAGGCCTGGAATTCGGTCCAAAACGCCAGATGAATTTCAGACGAAAACGGATGGCTTCCTGTCCAATTTTTAGCATGGATCCTTGAGACTTTTTCTTGGGTTCCATTGTGACCAACATGGCCACCAAAAGTTCGAGTGGATTGGTGAAAGCGGTGTCCAGGGCCGTTTTCTTCTTCTAACTTGTAACCCCATTTTTAGCGCACCTGGCTAATAAAGTCCCCGAGGATCCCATCAGAGTCAGCATCAGTGTTAGCTTTGTGGGGTGTGAGGAACGGTAGCCAGCTAGCGCCCGTGTAAAGCTCACACCTTAAGAGAGGCGTCGGCGACACACGCTTAGGCGCCCGCTGGCTTTTGGCCTGCCGGCCGGCCGGCCGGCCTTGTTAACAAGGCGCTTTGCACCCGTCGGCCCAGACGCCGGCCTGCTTACATTATCACCTGGCTTTTCTCCTCTTGCGCCAGGGAGCAAGTGGACCTTTTCCTTCTAATGCGTAAGGTTGGCTTCTTTTAGATGGCCGGAGGATGCGAAATACTTTTAAAATAGGTGAATCTCACATTTGAGGTACTAATTGAAAATCTGTCGCGCGTTTTCTGTGTGTAGAGGTCAATCTTGTAGTTGTCATTTTTGGAGGATGAGCACTACTGGCACATGGAGTGTGAACAAAGTCAACGCGGCAACTTTCCATTTTGGAGTTCCTACCAGAGGGGAACGCACTTCTTTCTGTTCTTTTCCTGCTCAAAGAAGCCAACGTTTTTTGTGTATCGCTTCCAAGTTGTTGGCGGGTTTAGCAACACGATAGAACGAGCCATTTTGCCCCCTTGAAGCTGGCCGAATGAAGTCCAGGAGGCTATTTGGCATTTGAAGGTAGCCGCAACGGCACATCGGGTTCTCGGAAAAGCTGACAAATTTGCAACTGCTTTCAAGGTTGCGTTTCTATACGGCATGTGTGCGGCTGAGCCAAGTTGAGCCGGCTTCTTCCATGCGGTTATTGTACGGTATTGAGGTTTGCATGTCCCAGTTCAGCTGCTACATGCATGCATGCATGTAGCTATGTATGTGTGTGTGACACTCCGCCCCCAACCCCTCATAGACAGACTGAAGGGGGGCAACCAGGAAACAGGCCACAACTTGAAACGCGGCCGACACACTCTCCGGTCCAATTTTACGTGACAAGCGTTATAAAACTGATTGATGGCATACATGTGTGCGCCGCTTCATTATGACACGATATTTAGCCATGGGGGGGGGGAGGGGGGGGTGCAAGGCTCGTTGCTAGCATTATGGCTACGCTGCAGTTAAGGCTACTTCCTGAGGTCATAACCAGCGTTATTAGGATAAATGTTCGAGCTGCACCAGTGAGTCCCCTTTTTTCAATGACATCTCGTATGTCTGCTGCTGCTTTCGGCCTGGGATTCGTTGTTCTCAGGCTATCAACTTTGGAGTGCTCAGATTATTGGCTTACCAACCAGTAACCACTAAAGAAACTTACCAAGCCAAGCAGGGAGTGAAGAATTACATATAAGTAATTGAAATGGAAGGGGCAGTATGAAATTCTTTTCAAATAAATACATGTTTCCTTCAAACGTAGGTGTCTAACTCTAGCCCACGAGTGCCGGTATTCGAACCTTCTCTCTCAAGCACACCGGATTCAAATGATTAGGTTCATGTTCATCTTCTTGCAGAGCTTGTTAATAAGCAAATGATTTAAATCAGGCGTGGTAGGCAGAGAAAACCAGAAAACATGCAGGATACCAGCCCGTGAGAACTGGAGCTCGACAACCATGCATTAGAACATGAAGCATTTTTTTTTTTTTCCTAAACCCTTTGCAAAATGTTATGAAGTTGCCTATTGTCATTAATGATGCAATTTTCCTGACAGACCAGCTTGGAAAGAAATAGATGACGTGAGATGACCATCTATCTTCTGGAGTTGCTGAATAAAATACACCAAGAGATACCACGTCAAATGGAGTTCTATGCAGTACTTGTAGGTACTAAATGTTGGTGCAGTGACGTTTTTATTGTTTAAGATTGCTTTGCACTGTTTAGAGGGCCCCGCAGTTGGAAAGCAAGCAAAGAAGCCAGAAGAGCTACCTGCATGTCAAACGGCAGCTCCTGCAAGTAAGAATGGGGCCTCAGGTTGTAACTGGACCAGATCTTATTGCGCGGCTTCATGTTGAGCCTTCACCGGCAGTTCTTGGACTGACTGTGGCCAAAGGAGCTAAGCGTCAGTTTCCCACACTGTGCGGCAAGTGCTATTTGGCTCCAGAGAGCAGGTGTGGCTTGATTGACACGGCGGGAGCGAGCAGTTGTCCGCTTGTAGCCAAACGTCTTGTTTTTCCTGCGCCCGTCCCACGCTTTTGTATTTATACGCCACATGTATTTATACGTGCGGCCTTTTCTACAGTCCACTGCGACCCTTGAACCCAAGGCTAGCCCCCTCCCGCATCAGCCACCTCCTAGCGCTCCACGCTAATCCCTCCCACCTGCTGCGTGGCAGAATGTCAAGTTAAATTTACTAGCGCCTAAGGACAGCTTTGAATTTAGGACGCCTAAGTCATACTCTTGACACTTTAGTAGTGTTCATGCCCGCCACCGCGTCATCGCTTTTAGCACCCGAGCCAACCTTACATATGGATCAATAGATGAAATAGAAATCAAATTGAATAATATGAATTATTATTTTTAGTTCATCTCATTTTTTATGTATAATCACCATAACCCTTAACTAATTATGTATTCATTAAATTGATCAGCATTATATTATTATAATTATTAAAATTGTTTTTGTCTTTTTTAATTTGTTTTTTATTTATTCGTAAAATTTTATTAGTTATTCTGTTTTATTATTTATCATTAACATTGTTATCACATTTTGTTATTATTGTTAATTATTAGTCATTATTGTTTTCTAATTTATTTATTTTTACATGTTATTATTTTTATTAAATTTAATTAAATTATTATTAAACATGGATTATAGATTAAATTATGATTAATATAATTTCGTGACTATTATATTTTATTATTATTGATAATTAGTATTCATTATTTTTTCATTTTTATTTATTTTTTATTTTATTATTCTTATTATATATTACATTAAAGGTAAAAGATACCTTTATGAAGACAAAAAGTACATTTACTTATATTAACCCGCGGAAAAGAACTCATCCGCTTTGATTGTGTCATTTCAAGTTCAATTGACACAGCAACTCAAGTAATTCATCAAATATTGCGGCTAACTAATGATTGTGTGTCGTTCTGATTTCATAATCACCTTGCAGATTTGCTGCAAGCGGCGACACCGCGCGCTATCTTGTCAGCACTGGAGCGTGCCTGTTGAGTGGAAAACGGCCCCCAAAGTTGGCCGACTCACCTTTCGCCGTGACAACATTTAGCACAATGTGATGACCGCCGTTTCCCAAGTTGGCAGCCTGTTTTTGGATGAAGCCGTTGCCGGCCACCGAACGCCCTTCAACAGATGGGGACGGCGAGAGGCTAGCTTTGTTTTTCGGGCTTTTTTAGACCCTGCGAGTCCCCCGCCGGCGGCCCCCCGCCAGCAGCGCCTCGGCGGTCTGATGTGACAAAATGCAAAGTGGAATTCGCCCGGCCAGAATTGTCCCTGGGTAGGAGCATGTGAGCGGTCGGATGGCGGTCCGGCCGAGCTCGGCTGACAGCTGTCATGTTTATGGGGCGGCTTCGATGACAGTCCCGCGCGGCGGGGGAGGGGGGAGCTCCTCGGCCGTTTTCAGACAGGAATTAGTTTTGTCATCAGATTCTAAAATCCGGCTGATTTATGACGTTTCCCCTCGTCTTTTGCCTTTGACCCACGGCGGGCGGGCGGGAAACGCTCAGCGGGGGAAACCGAGACATTTGGACAAATAGTTTGTTTGTTTATTTTGTGGACTTTCACCGCAAAGGATCCGGGAGCCAGCTGGCAGCTCGCGCTTCCTTGGCGGGGACCCGCATGGACGGAGACATGCTACAGACGCCTTACTGAGCAACAATCCCACACGGAAAAGTACCAAATAGGCCAATGAGAGAGATATAACAACAAAAGAAAGCGGGCCGCATGATAAAGCAGCCAATCGACCATCAAACTGAAGCTGGTAACAAAACTGTCAAGCAAAGTAACCCAAGTTTTAACCAAGCAACCAATAAACCAAGCAAGTTACACTAGGTCATAGGTGTCAAGGTCCAATCCTCAAGGGCCCATATCCTGCACATTAACTAGATAAGATTAACTCATAAGATTATGATCATTTTCAAGCTCCTGAGGAGCTTGCTGATGAGCTAATCATTGGAGTCTGGTGCTCTGGGGAGAGGAACCAGGAAAACGCCAAGGATTTCGGCCCTCAAAGCTGTTTCGAAAGCCACGTGAAAAGCCGCTATACACACCAAAGTAACAAAGGAACCAAGCAAACTAGGTAACACATGCACTTGGTAAAGTTACAGACCGGCCGACCAAAAAAAAAAAAAAAACAACAACCAATAAACCAATAAAAGTAACAAAGCAACTGAAATGAGGCCACAGTCCAAAGAAGCTAACCAAAGTCAAGAACAATCCATCCAAAAAACTAAATTAACTGACCAAGCAAGCAAGCAACAAACCAAAGGAACTGACCAACGTGGCAAACAAGCTAAGCTTGACCAGACTAACAAATGAGTCAAACAAGCAACAAAACGAATGCAGCATCCTAGCTAGCCAGCTCACACACAGTCACAGAAGGCAAGCACCAAAATGACCCTTGACCAAATGTATAATTTTCGCGACAGCTGATAATAAACTAAAGTATACTTTGAAACAACCTTGTATTTGAGTCAATTTGACCTGACTCGATGGGCTACATAAATTGAAACATTTTGTTTTGTGCAACACATAAAATGTGGTCAAATTGACCCAAATGTCTCCTTATTTGGCCCATACTTGGCTTATTTTTTAATCTTGAATACTAGTAGAGCAAAGTTTAGTTCATCCGCTGATTGTTTGTGTCCCAATACCTTTGTTTACTAATACGAAATCCAATGCTGGGAATTAACAAATACACGAGGATGTGATTTATGAAGTCCTAATCATGGACTAGTCACTGACAAATGGGTTGCTAAGTGTTTCATGTTTGTACGCTGGCAGCAGCGCATACTTGTAACCTTTTGCGTCATCGCTTTGTTTTCTTTGTTCTGTTGAAAAGTCGCAAATTTGTTGCTGCCACTTCAAAAGCATCACCTTGCCTGGCTCGCAGAGGATTTCCTTGGAAGGAGTCGCCCGCGCGGACATGCAAATATTTCCAATGGGGGATAGACTAGGGGAGAGGAAGGGGGGTGTCTGGACCACTATTTGCGGTGCAACTTGAGCAAGACGTACACGCACACACACGTACACACAGACACACATTTGTTGGCCTTACTTGCTTTTGAAGCTTCCTTCATTTGGCTCCTCGGTTGCTTTGCTACTTGAAATCAGAGATGGCCGCAAGTCTCCAAGTTGAGTCTCCAGTCTTCGACCAAAAAGTCCATGTCGAGTCCAAGTCTTTTATAAGTCTATTTATTAATTTTGAGGTTGTTTTGGGTGATTTGTTTGCCGCCCAAGGTTGGTGTTGGATTTGGAAGTTGAAAGACAAGCCATTTATTCAGAAAATCCCCCAAAAGCCTCTGTGTGTTTGTGTTTTTTTTTTTTTTTTTTCGCAAACTTTGACCTCGAAGGCCAAATAGGATGAGGCGAGATCCATTGTAGGTGCACGCCAAGCGCTGTCAACGTATCGCGTGTTTACACCCCTATGGACGCGAGCTTTGCTTCCACCGACACTTAACACGTCGTAGCGGACAAAGTGGCTCAGCGCATCTCCTTTTTTATGAGCTCAAATGTTTGCTCGGCCGGGGCAATACGAGAAGGTCTCTCGAAACGCTGCCTCGGATCTCCACCCGGCCCGCCGCGCTGGAGAATCAAGCGGAACATTCCACCGGACCCGCTCGGCTCGCGTCACCTCTGCTTTCGTCTCCTAGCCCGGGCCGGGCCGGGCCGCAGCTGCGTGGCTAACCTTATGCATGCACGAAACAAATGCATGCAACAGGAATTAACCTCATTTATCTTTCTTTTTTGGGCTTCTGGGGAAAATACAAAAAATAATCTTAGAGAAAAGAGAATATAAAAATCTCACATTTATTCATAAATACACTCATAAGATATTGCCTACTAACACACATGGTTTTTCCTTGAAATTGTGACTATTTTGTAAGACGTTCTTCCTGTTTTATTATCCATTCAATCATTTTTTAGAGCCGCTTATCCTCACAAGGGTCGCAGGCTTGCTGGTGCCTATCCCAGCTGACTTCAGGCAGTAGGTGGGGGGCCTGAACTACCATGAAAAACGAGGGAACACTTTTTAAGCATGAATCCTCATGCAAGTACTTTTTTGTTGTTGCCTCGAGGTGGTGAGACGTGCTCCAATCAAACACGGATGCCCCCGTTGCGTTGCATGGCGCCGTCTTGCTAACTTTAGCCTGGCGCTCTTCCGACGGTACTCGTCACAGCGTTTAAGACGCTGACCGCTCAGGTGTCCGGGAGCCCGGCTGGTTGACACAACAACAAAGCCGTTTGTTAGCGTGACATTGGCAGTCTGACGGCGCAACACAAACGTCGTGCGGCTCGCCTGGTCGGCTGAGGTGGAGGTCAGCGGGGTTTAGCTCGGACAAAGATGCCTTGCCCGGGAGCTTTGTTGAGCACCCAAAAACAAATGCCCAGCATCAGCTGCGGCAGCCATCTTGACGCAAACTGCTACTAAGTTCATACCAGACTGCTACTGTGGTAGTATTGCTACACTACTGTATTCCTTATTTTTTTGTTTGTTTGTTAAAATACTACAAAAGACTTTAAAGTTCTACAAAATAGTGTGCAATGCTTTTGAGAAGTTATTGTTTGCATAATACTAAGATAACTCTCGAAAGAAATATTTCATGTACTTGTATGTACTGTGTGTATATATATATATATATATATATATATATATATATATGTAGTCATGAGAGAGAAAGAGAGATTCATTGACGGCTGTTTTGCTGTGCGCTGTTCTATTTGTGTGTTTTTATTGTGACGTTCCGAAGTTTACAAGTGTTTTCCTGCCGGCCATGATATCAGTGGACTGTCATCAGCGTATAAGACGTGATGGGTCAATAAAAGCGACAGCTGCATGGTGTCCCCAGATGCCCCGCCTGCTCGCCTCGTTAACAATGTTGCTAATTTGATGCTTGAGGCTGACGAGATGCAAATTGTTTTTCCCCAGATGATGCGCACCCAGATTTTAAATTGATTTTTTTGTTTCTCTGTTATAAGTTATGCAGGGGGAGGTTTATTTTTCTTGAAAATTCATGTAAAATTCAGACTTCCCCATAGTTCCACATCTACTGCGGGTATCAAAAGTTCACTCAAACTGGGATTTGTGAAAACTCAAAAGAAACAAGGGAGTAAATATGAATAACTGAGATGCAGTTGCACATCGTGTGCACACACTCTTATGACTTTGTTCTGTTTTAACGGATTGACTGGCAGCCATTTTCATATTGCCTTGCCATGTTGAGCAGGAGCATTTTTTTTTTTTTTTACATGCCATGAATTGCCTCATCTTTTCACACACTTTCTACCACCTTCCATCACAAATACTCTGTATTTTCCATACACAAACTAGTTACATATTTTATTGCTAAACTCATCTGATTTGCGGCACGGTGGCCTTCTTCTCTCACATCTGCGAAAGCCGAGATCAAGCACCTAAACTTGATCTTCTACTCAAAAACTGTGCTCATTTCACATTCAAGGTCTTTTGCTGTCTCACCACCGTTCTATTAGTTTACAAAGTTGAATTTCACACACAGGCTGTCTAAGACCCACTTCCACCCCTAATAATAATAATAATAATAATAATAATAATAATAATAATAATAATAATAGAACTTGAAATAGTTCTTGTCTCTGTCCTGCTTGAGGTATCACAGGCTCATTAAAGCACACAAACAAACAAACACACACATATATGTATAGCATGTGTACCATAGCCCTAATTTTGTCATGCTGTGTTAAATCCAACCCCCCAAAATCAACATGTGCGGCGCAAAGGTGCAACCGTGGCTTGAATAAAGGAGCTAAAGTGGACAAATCAGCCATGACGGCCAAACAAGCATAAGCCAGGAAAAGACAACCATGGGAAAGAAAGGGACATTTTCACGCTAGCTTAGGGGGCGTCCCTGACTGTTCCACGTTGGGGAAACCCGGCGGCACAGACGCAGGTGTACCACCAAAAATGTTTCTTTAAACACTGGCAAATGATGTGCCTTTTTGGATCACGATGGCAAAAATTTGAGACATGTTCCCCTTTGTTTCAAAGCGCCAATTTCAACTTTCTTTGCCAACTTCGACGGGACTTTTCTGTCATCTGCTTTTTAACGCTCACATTTGAGTGTAAAAGATTCATGGGAAATGTAGTCATACTAACAGAAGTAGGCATTTGACACATTTTTGCAGGTTTGTCACTCGTCATTGTTTTTTTTTTTTTTGTTCAAGCTGAAGCATGGCAACGATGCGCTGATACTGTTGCCGTTCTCGTCCGTGATGTCTCTGCCTGTTTGGGTTACAATGTAACAAGTGGCGAAAACAATTAGCAACCCAGCGAGCAACTGACACCGACGCGATGACGAGTCCAGGCTGCTTTTTATTTCCACGCTGTCGTCAGAGCCGTCGAGGCGGCCGACCTTGACCAACCCACGGCAGTCGTCGCTTCTCTTCGTAACTTTGGAGAACCTGCCTGCCGTCTCGTAGAAAGGGGGGCGGCAGGTGCTGGCCCGGCTCGGAATGCTGGAGGCGGGGCGGATTCACGCATGCCCCCCTCCAGGGCCAGCGCTGTGGTAGGGGACTTGAGGCTGAGTCACCGAGGTCTGTCTGCTAATTATAGGAGCAAATCTGACAGAGAAAAATTAGAGGGAAAAGGGACAGCTGCAGCTGACCACTGGGGTGAAGTTTGGGGGGTGGGGGGTGATGCTGGTGGGTGAGCGGGGGTGGTTACTGGCCAAATCCTAGCAAGCAAAAGCGGTCACGGGATGTCCCGTCTTTTCTCTGAATCGATGGCGCTTCCTGAGAGAGCAATGCCAAGACCTCCCTGGTGTCCATGTGTTCACATTTTCGCCTCCCGCAACTCCCACCGCCCCCTGGAAGACACCTGTGCTCCCACACACAATGACAACCTCTGTATTTTTGGCCAACCGTCATATTCATCTATTGGCAGGACGCCAGCGTGACTTGTTGGCTTCTTGAAGCCTAAAACAAAATCTCAGAATTGATTTTTGTTTTGGTCAGTTTGAAAAAAACATTGCATTCATTACTTGCTCATTTCAAATGAAATCAGACGGGCTCTTTCAAACCTTGACGTCTTAATTATTCTCTTATCTATCTATCCTTCTATCTATCCATCTATCTATCTATCTATCTATCATGCTAGCAAGCTGTCGATAAGAAAAATTTTCCAGGCATTAAAAATGTTCATTCAGATTTTAATTCAAAATGATTCTATTGGTGACTTTTAAAAAATAAACATATTCAATAAAAGCTGTGGGTAGAAACCAGTAGTCATTAGTTTTGACAAAGGGAGCTCGCCATGGCTAATCCCACAAGCAAGGATCATGAACGGGCCCTATAAAAAGCATTTCCCCGTGTTGCAAATGCAGCCGGCACAGTGACTTTTGAAATTGGCCATTGATTGGCAGGCAAATGGTCGACTGCTGGCTAATTGCAATCATGAATTGGCAACAAGGAGCAGCATTTCCTTTCATTAATAGAAATCAAGCGCTGTTATGAATCCCTGACAGGTATTAGTGATGTCATCGCATATTGCGCAACATGCTCAAAAAGCAAACGGACCATCACGCCATACGGACCTATTTTCCAGGACCAGACTTAGTTATGAGTTGTGTAGTTTCACGGAATGATAGCCCAGGGTGCGCCAAAGCAACAGGGGGCCCTAAAGCGCCTCAGTTCAGTTCAGTTCACGAAATAGAGGTGGTGGAGGACCCAAATGCAGGACATCTTCGAGGCAGGGAATGCGTGTAATAATCCACGTTTATTTAACCAAGTGGCAAACAGGAACAAATGCGGGGAAAACAGTACGGCAAAAACTCCAAAGAAAAAGGCGCAGGTTAGCAAGACAGAAAACTAACAGGCAGGGAGACCAGAGACGAGAAAGACAAACGCCGGGTGTGACATGACTATGATCCCACAATTAGCTGTAACGAAAGACTACCTTAAATACACATACACGCTAATTAGAAAGACGCATGACAGCTGGGAAGGGAACAATGGGCAGAGGGAGCGCATCGGTGGACACACGAGGGGCAGGTAACGCAGACAGGTGGACCCAATCAACATTAACACGGTGTGACACCACAAACTATATAAGCGGAAAAGAACTAAACTCAACAGAACATGACAGACACTCCTTTCGCCAAATAAGTGAGGGAAAAATGGAAAAAGATAACAAAGTGATAAGTACCCAGGGTTGAATGTCTGTACTTAAAAAAAAAGTAAAAAAAAAAGTGATAGTGATAGGATGGCGCAAATGTGGAAGTTGCAAGCCTAAAGGCTTTAAAAGCTTGCGAGGAGAGTCGTACTTCCTGCCCAACTTTCATCATTTGTTGTTTTGTCACTCGGTCATAGGTTTACAAAGCACGGTTTACATTTCCCAGCAGGTGTAACGTCGCAACATAACTCATGCTCATACTGGACTTGGAAAGGACACAGAGGCATAATTGATTTCATTTCGCAAGCAAGTGGATCACTTGCAAAGCTGCACATAAAACATCATAACACAAGTTGATACTGAGCAGGCACTTGCCTGCCCGTTGCTGAGGCCTGTTGTTCTTTTCACCCTCTAAAAACACGGATGGACAACCCTCGTCACGTGACCTGAATGGGCCATCTGTCCGCTCCGCTGTTCCGCTACGTTGTGGAACGTTGCTAACCACGCAAGATCATCCGGCAAGATTTTGTTTTGGGTTTTGCTTGAAAATGACCCTAAAAAGGCTGATCTAACCAAAAGTTTCTGTTCATGATAGGGTATGTTCACCAAGTTTCAAAGTAAAGCTGGCGTCAGGGGTCACGTAAAATAAAAACAAACAAATAAACCATGCTTTTCCCTTTTCCAAAGGCAGAAAATTCATCTTGACCCGAAACTCGGATTTGTGCCATGCAATGCGCCTTCCGTTTCACGCGTGGCTTTTTGCGGGCGCACTCACGATGGGCGTGGCCTTTCCAAGTCAAACTCTGTCCTGTCCTAAACGGGACCAAACGACGGACTTCACTTCTTGAGACTTTTTTGGTGGTACTTTGCGGGAGCCAAAAGCGAAAGGTTGCGGCGGGCGCACGCTCGGGAGTCGGTCCGATCGGGTTTCCGTGAGAATGTCACAAGACGGGTCGGGCCGGGAGCTTAGCCGTCTTACAGCTGCGACCGCGTCGGTAGCCAAGTGCGTTTTGCCCCCCCGCCCCCAAGCTTCCCCGGCCTGATTGACAGGTGTCCGCCGATCCCCCGGCTTTGCGCCGGAGATCCCGGGGTCCGGCCCGGCCTCGCTTGGCTCGTCAATCGAACGCGACAGGTGGTTAGTCCCCTAATAACGTTTTTTTTTTTTTTTTTTTTTATTGGGCCCCCTCCTCTTGGGACAGGCTGAGGTTAATTAGCTGCGCTTGCTAGCGCAGCAACATAAAACGCGGGGAAAATTCTTGTGGGAAAATGACACTTTGAGCTCAATTAACCACTGGGAAATTCTGTAACACTCCGGTTTTCAGTTCCAAATTGATGGAGGTATTTTAAAAAGAGAAGACATTCGTTTGACGTTTACGAGGACCGAGGTCGTAGCCGCATTTTGCCAACGCAAATGGAATGACTGACTTCAAGCACATGTGATGTTTCACTGACTGTCATTCAAAGTACAACACTTGCAATATTTGAAACTGTGAAGCTGTAAGCTTAACTGGGAAGCTTACTTTCAAAGCCCATTTTGAAACACTCTGCCTTGTTTGAAAGCCTAGCCCCAGTTTAAAACCCAAACACTATTTAAAAACCCCAATCCTAACCTTTGAGACTACTTTAAAACCCGACCCCCTAAGACGCTTAATAAAAGACCTTGTATCGTGAGTCTTTAAAAAATATTAATTAAAAAAAAATAAATATGTATAGAATAAATGGATTTAATTTAAAAATTGTAACCACTTTCAAACCATTTAAATGGTTTGAAACTACTTTGTAACCCTTATCCTAACCCTAACCCTATTTATTTAGAACTCTGGATTGAAACTCTTGTTGGAAAGCCTGATCCCAATTTAGAATCCTGCATTAAACAAACCTTGAAAAAATTTCAAAGCCGAACTGAAGTTTGAAAACCCTCATTGCAACACTCTCTGCCTTGTTTAGCTCTGTGGTTTGGAACCCAGCCCCTCGTTTGAAACCGTATGCTTACTTTGAAACCCCAACTCAAGTGTAAAATCCTTTTTTGATTCACTACCCAAAGTTTCAAACCCTATTTTGAACCCATAAATGTACCTCGAAAGCCTATTTTGAAACCGTAAAACCAGTTATAAAAGCCATATTAAAGCCTACCCCTTAAATGGAATTGTTGTATTAATTACCTAACCCTAACCCTAACCCTAACCCTAACCCTTGCACCCCATTCACAGTACAATATCATTTAGTGAAACACTAAGTCTATAGTTTCAGACTAGCACAAAACCCTGAAAACCATGAAAACCCATATCCTAGTTTCAAATTTGAAAGGCTAACCCTATGATTCAAAAACAAGGGACAACCTTGTTTAAAACTACGCCATGGAACCCTAGGCCTTGTTTGAAACCCTAAACCTAGTTAGAAACCCTAATCCTAGTATGAAAGCCTAATTTGAAAGACCCAAGCCAAGTTTCTAACCCTATTCTTTCGCTTGAACCCGTTTTGAAATGTCAAGCTCAGTTTCAAAGCCCAATTTGAGAGGCAAAGCTTAGTTTGAAACTGCATTCAAAGCCTATCGCTAATTAAATAACTATTTTGAAACCTTAACCCTGGTAAAACAAAGAAAAAAAAGCCTTACTATACAAGTTGTTTGGAAACCTTTTTAATAGTCATTTTCTTTACATGACTATGTTGAAAACACAATGCACTGTAAGA
This sequence comes from Hippichthys cyanospilos, assembly GCF_059441005.1. NCBI lineage: Eukaryota > Metazoa > Chordata > Actinopteri > Syngnathiformes > Syngnathidae > Hippichthys > Hippichthys cyanospilos. Next base: position 15,059,995 of record NC_142373.1, on the reverse strand, counting down.
CGTTTTTAAAAAAAAAGTGCATAATCCAAGTTAGCGAGTGACCTTTGGTAATGGCTGACCTTTTGGTGGTCTGGGATGCCCTATGGTCCAAACACCTCCAGGTTGCACGGGTAGAATTAGACCCGCCTCCATCTGAAACGCGCACGCTCACACGTTGAGGGAACAAGCGGGCAGGTCCCGTCATTCCATCGTGGTCACAGACAAATGTGCAAATCAATTTTACGCTCCAGCATGCAAGTCATGTGCGCGCCCGCATAAACCATTTCAGCGCAGCTGCCTTGCGCCACTCGAGCTCTTCCCGGCTGGCTAAGCCTTCTCCCGTCTCCTCCGGGCAAACGCGTATGCATGCCTTCCAGCCTGCCTTTGCCCGTGTGTGTGTGTGTTTGTGTGTGTGAGAGTGCCAAAGCGTGGTACGTTGTATGTGGATGTCTTCATGTGTGTGTGTGTGTGTGTGTGTGTGTGTGTGTGTGGTTGTATGTGCATGTTTCCATTTGTTAGTAAGCGTGTGTAGCTAGCTTTTTCGGTGACCAAATTGCGGCCCAGGGGACATTTGTGGCCCGCCATCCTCATTTTAGCCCACCCAGGCATATGCTAAAATGACAAGGCCTGCAATTCCCTCTAAATTAAATTTTCATGAAAAGGTTTGATGGTAGACATCGTAAAAAGTGCAAAAAAAAATCCTATTTTGCCTTGTCACCATTAACAAAGCCTGTAAGTAGTTTTTTTTTTATGATGCTGACAATAAACAAATAAAAAAAGGTTTTGCTGAGAGAATAAATGGACCATGAAATGATCGGCACCAAAGAAAACAAGCATAAATGCTAAGCTAACAGCCACAATGGCCACAATTGCCATTTTTAATCAGATCGTTGGCAGCATTAGCATGCATTGAAGACCGCTAGCGAGGTCCTGAAAGGATAGCTATTGCTTACAAATGTATATAAAAAAGAAACATAACACAAGAGGACCAGTTGGAGTGATTTCAGGCAGTTGGGTGTGCCAAAAAATTGATTCACATAAGAAGTGAGATTCTCATTTTGTACAATTTAGAATTGATTTACAATGTGTTGAACAAATTACATTTGTAAACACACTAAATCAAAGAGGAATATTACAAAAAGTATTTACCTTTATAAACATCTACAATATAAATTAGAGAGGGCAAAGCCTCATAGTATTCGCCTGCTTGACTGGTTGATTTTTGCACTGTTTATTTACGGCCCTTCATTCTATTTTTCTGTATGCAGCTCAGAGAGGAAAATGTTTGGACCCGCCTGCGCTGAACTGAATACTTTTGCGTTCTTTCCCTTCCAACGTTGACCTTGCGAGTCCGCTATCGCTTTTGCAGTACTTGAAAGTAGAGAGCGTGAGTGTGGAGTCCATCGCCGCTTCATGGACACGGCCTGGGATGGGGGGGGGGGGGGGGGGGGGGGGGGGCTGATGCGCTTGGCAGATGCACGCATCATTACAGTAGCGTAAATATCCCGCTGACGTTTATGCTCCTCGGGAGAGCTCGCCGTGCTCAAGCCGGTCGATCCGGCTCGGATCCTTTTGTCCGAGACCCCCCCTCCCCCCTCAAAAAAAAAAAAAAAACAACTTTCAGTTGTTTAGATGGAAAATGTTTCTTTTTCTTGGAAGAATACAACCTGTTTTGTAGCTCTAAAAAACTTCAAATAAAATGTTCTTACTAAACATACACACACACACACATGTATGTATGTGTGCATGTATGTCTGTATGGTTGTATGTTTGTATGTATTAAGGATGGAAAAATAGTTTTTTTCAGATTAATAACACTATTCACCAATACCGAGTACCAATACATCTACAGTATACAAAATACCTAATCCATAGCGAAATAAATTGTACCCAGTACTTTAAAATAAGGTAGGCATGGGCCCCGTACCTATTAACCGTTCCAATTTTGTTAATGTTACAAGCGGATCTTGCAATATGTCAAGGGAGGCCTCATTTTCAGGTCCGCCTTGCAGCAAAAATGTTTCTAACGTTGCCGAGCGTTTGTTTATTTATTTGCTTTCTTCCCCGAGGCGAAAACGGAGACGGCCGCCGGTGATTTGTGACGGAAGGCCCCAGCGGCTTCTTTGCACAATGTAACCCGGTACCATCGTATGCATGCGCTCCCCTAAAAAAGGAGACAGATGAGACGTGGAAATGAAGCGGCGCGCGCTTAAAAATAGAAGGTGGCCGCCATCATGTTATTAGCAAGCCCCCATGGTTTTGCGTGTCAGGTGTTTATGTGGCGACAAGGCCGCGCCTCTCGCCGCTCTGGCAGTCTTGGCTTGAATCGTCTCACTCTCCTTCTTTGAGCCTGTGTCCTCTTTTGTCCTCATCTCTGCTTGTTGACGCCACTTTTTTTTTGACCTTATGCTAAAGCGCGAGCGCACACTTTTTCATGACGGCCGCAAAGCTTGCCGGGTGGAAGGGGGGGGGCTGCCGTTGCCAACCGAGTGTCCGCAATGGACGTCCTTATCCAGCTAGTTGAAGGTCACCGCTGGCGCTGTGCTCATGCTTGTCGGGCCCGAAGGAGGTTTCGGGTTTCTCTCGCTCCCTAAAAAAGTTGAACAGTGCTATTACAGTATTGTCTTTTTTTTTTAATTCTTATTCAATCTCAAGGACATTTTTTAAGAGTGCAGACATTCCATCCTAGGTAGTTATTTAATTTTTCTTGGCTAAAGGATGGTGTAAAAATGGCTGCTACTAACTGTGCTGGATTCGTATAGACGCAATTTCTTTAAATAAACAAACAACAAAAAATGAGGGGGACATTATGCAGATTTAAATAAGCCGATTACACGTAGACAAGGCATAAATGAGCTTTTGGGGTTAATCGAAAAGGTTTTGATTTCCCCGCAACATCTAAGAAGGCTTTTGTGAAGCTGTAGGACAGATGTTTGCTTTTGTGACATTTTCAGATGCCATGGACTTTGAAGTGCTCCAAGCCATCATACTCAATGAGTGATGATTTTTGAGCATGTCAAAATCGCGACTGAGTGTATTCTTTGGGGAAAAGTGAGGGAGCAAAAACAACTTGAGGGAAGCAATGCCTGGGAACTCAAAAAAGCTGGCGTTTTGGGGGACTTTCTGTTAGGATGAAAAGCCATGGTATCCATTTTTAATGAAGCTCATCATCTTAAAATATAAAAAAAGCCTGTTTTGAAAAGACCTGCATGGAGCGGTGTAAGATATAGACCAGGTGTGTGGCCATAACATTTTCAATGGCCGTGCACACGTACGTTTTTCTTCTCTCTCATACTATCCACAGAAAAAAGATGATTTTAAAGTTTGTATTCTGATCAAATGTAAATTTATTCTTTAAATGAGTCATTAAAAAGACTTATGGGCAGAGTATGGAAGGGTCTAAAAATACAATATCCGTGTGAAAGTGCAGGAAAAATAGATTATTATTTCCCTGGGTGTGGGGTTGGCTCTTCTCACCTGTTTATGACTTGTGTGTATTCTGAAGGCACTGGACTCTAATTGTATTACCCATTCTCTCTTTGGTAGGCTGAAATAAAGATCAATTCAAGCGTAGTAGAATGCAAGAAGAGTGGCAATACTTTTTTTCATCTTCTTTGAAAACAAAATGTATACTGTTTCTCGGGCCTAAAAGTGGGTCATTATTTGCAAGCGCACACTTGCCAAAGTGCTGGACCGCTTGCCTTCCAAAGGGGTTGTAAAGACGCTCCGCTTTCGTCCTGCAGCGCACGTAAAATTCAAGACGCTTTCAAACCTGACTAAGATTTAGCAACACGCTCAAGAGACAAGGACAAGGCGCGCATGGAGCGCACCGCAACACGCTTCCATCCCGCGATATAGTGCCGGCAGCACCGCGCTCAGGTGCGCTCCTTCCGGAGGTAAAGACGCGCACACGCGCGCAGCCAGGAGAAGTGAGGCGTGTAATGGTAACATGATGGTGAAGGCCCAGGCCAAATTGTGCGTGTCATCACCCGCTTGTGTCTGTGAAATAGTGGAAGTGATGTCATCCAAGCTGGGGATGACACGTGGCGAAGAATCACGCCGGCCAACGAGAGAAACTTAAAACAGCCCTTTTCGATTGGCACATATTGGGACAAATACAGTGCCAAATACTTATACACTACTCTAAGGGAGTGTCTGCCATCACAAGTACTCATACTGATGGGTATCAGCTCGGCCCGATACCAGCTCACACTTTTTTTGTTGATATTGTATTTCGTTATTTCAGTAAGTGAATGCTTCCCAGTCACCGCCACCACAGTATGTCAATAAAAAGGCAAAGTCGGATCATTCCAAGAACGGAAGTTTGGATAATGTCAGGGTGAGCACATCCAATCCTTTTATGCTTATTTGACCCCGACACACTTAATAAAGCTTCAGCGCTTCATCATTTCCTCCCCGGTCTTGCCTGTTGTGGTCTCATGTGGCGCGGTGTTGTCAGCACAGCCGGCGCTGAGTGAGCGCCCCGTGTTTATGGGTCCGCGGGGAGCGGCCTGTCATTGCCAGATTCCTGCCCGTGAAGTATGGCTCGGCCACTCGCTCGATTCTTGCTCGTCGGGGCCAAAGGATCCAGTGCCGGGCTCGTAGGTTTGAAGGAGTCCGAGGAAGGGTCAGGGGTCAAAGGGAAATTCGTAGGAACCCCTGCCGCGCTGTTGAGTTTTCCTGACGTCTAACACTGTCTACGATAAGAGCGCAAAAGGCACATCTCACCGGGGGGCTTTCTGGAACTCATTACACACAATGAGGGATCTGAGGCCTTCGCCCAGACACCTTCGCCCATCGTCATCATCGTCATCCCAAAACTCAACAAAAATCCACCTGACATGGCCCGGTGTTACCAAGACCACCCCGAACTCACTCGAAGGCTCCTAACCCGCAAATTGGGAGGAGAAAAATTCAACACTCGATTATGAAAAAATACATGTTACTTTGTATTTTAAAGGCAGAAACGGGACCAAAAGATGACAGTAGGTCCATTTTGTTGTTGCACTAGGAGAAAGAACACACACTTGCTTTCCTTGCACGTTTATTTCCTACATGACATGATGAGAATTTTACATCCATTTTGTTCTGCTGCAGTTAATGTCGTGGCTTAGCAAAGGGCATTGGGGTTCGAAGATTTGGGGGACAGGATAGGGCTGGGTTGTTGAGTGCAGGTGTTCAGGATTTGGGGGTTAGGGTTTCAGTTACATTCAGGTTAGGAAAAAGATTATCTCAATAAATTATGGTAACATAATACTTTGAAAAGTACTTTAATTTCACTTTCAAAACATCCCACACACCCAACGATCCATGTCAAACAAACAAAAAAGATTTCTGGCCCCTATGTTTTATACACTTGGGATTTTCTTTTTTCAAAGTGCAGACATGCATATACACCTAAAGAGTTTGGTTTCAATTTCTAAGCTAAATCAACGGATGTCCACAATCGTCCCGGCAGAGGAGGCGAGTCTGAAAGGATGCCACCCTCCATTTTCAGGGCCTCCTCAGTTCCTAAGCTTTTTGTAGAAGAAGGCGGCCACACAGAAGGCCACGGCGCAGGCGGACGCCAGGACGCCGACGGCCACGGCCAGTCCGGTCACGGAGCCGTCGCCCGGGACCCCTTTGCCGCCCTGGGCGGTCTCCTCCTCCTTGGCCTCGCTGGTATCTGTCTTGGTGATGAGCATCGGGGAGGTAATGGTGTAAGGCTGGGTAACGTCCACCACGTCCCTCTTCCTGCGGAGGCTGTTGCACTGCTTGAAGGTAGCGCAGGTGCTGGTCTCGCACAAGCGGGTGATGCAGTGGAGGTAGTAGGTGGAGACGGTCTGGTTCTGCTGCTCGATGAAGCGGAAGGCCGGGAAGTGGAAGCGGGCGCTCTGGCTCTCGCCGTTCTGCACCATGGTGGTGAACTGATCCTGGGAGCATGGCACGAAGAGGTTGAAGAAGCTGGAGTTGGACGGCAGAGGCGAGATGGACGCGTAGCAGCGGTCCAGCAGGACGTGGTACTGGCCCGTCAGGTTGGTGGCCTTCACCTCCACAAAGATGTCAGTCCGGAGCTCCAGACCTAGTTGGGGGATGACCAGGGGCTCGGCATAGTTGGGATCTCGAAAGAGCTCCATGGTCAGGGTGCTGAGGAAACTGCCGTTGTTATCCCGGATGGCGATGGAAGAGGCCGACACGTCGATCTGCGTGTTGTTGACCAGGTACTCTAAGGGGTAGGCGCAGGAGTAATAGTACTTGAGCTCGGCATTGTACGTGATGGTTCCGCTGGTGGGATCCACCGAGCGCACAATTCCACTGATGTTCACCGTCTGAATGTTGGAGAAGTCGGCGAAGACGCCGGTGCCAGCCGAGCTGGTGGTGAGGAAGGTGCTGCCGCAGCCGTGCGTGCTGTTGAGGGGAAACTCGAATCGAGCAACGGGTGGCGATGCCGACTCATCCAAGGTGGCGCGGCAGTCCGAGTCCGTCACGTGGTTGAGGATGAGGAGAGTCTCGTTGTAGCCTGTGTAGATGACGGGGCAGATCTGGATGGCCAGGCTAATGGACGTGGTGCCGCACTCCACTGAGATGTCGTCCATCTGAGGCCGGCGGGCCTCGCCGCCGCAGTCTGATAAAGTCAGCGGATTACTCCTAGCTATCATGCACAGCAGCGTTAAAAGGATCTTCATGGTTGTGTTTCAGCTTTGCTTTGGAGATGGTCTCCTCGCACAGGTGGGGACTTGGACTGATGAGCGCAGGGGCTGCTGCTTGGATAAAAGGGTTTGTGTCATGTTCGGGGCTCTTTATAGGCAAGTGTCTTCAGGGATTGGACCAGAAGAAGGTCAATGTCCTATTCCTTTTCGTGAAGAAGCTCATTGTGTGGAACCTCGGAGTTCCAGCGGGGATCTTACCCTCAGGGCAAGATCCTGAAATCCAAAGCGTTTGGGTTGTCATGAAATACAGGGAGTGAACAGAGCTTGAAGATTCAGTTTCCAAGTGTTTGAGTCTGGAGTTGAGAGCACAAAGGATTTGAAGAACTTCTGTCCGCAGGCTTTATCCCTGACCCAGTTCTAATCTACTCAACAACGGATATCAACAACACCTTTTCGTTGACCTAAAACTCTACATAAGTGGGCCAGGTTTATCATTGTCACTCAAGTATTATGCGCTGCACTACTTTTAAAGTCGTTAACGGCGACGAAACAATGCGTTAAAAACATAAAGGCCAGGTGGAATGCAGCGTTTAGCCGGAGTTTAGCAGTAACTTGCTGGTTTGTGCCAATAAGTAGCGGTTCTCTCGAGTGGTTCTGCTCGTGTGTGTGCATGTTTAAGGCACAGTGTCTGGCGGCACAAAAAAAATTTTAGCACCTGGGCCAATCACCATGTTGTGATGCCACTGCTAAATTTACACGATGCAGACCACTATGTATGCAACATTGGTTGTTTTAAAGTGTTCTATAAATAAAGTTGAGTTGAAAAACTGCTGTCAAGAGCGGATTGTTTTTCTACCCCAAGTACAAGTTGGCCTAGAATTCATTCAAAATGGCCCACTTGGAATATAATCCTGAGGGAATGGCTTTTTTTTTTTTTCTGTGCGCTGAGATTTTAGACTTAGAGTCAGTGGGTGTCCCACATGCAAGAAGTACAGTATGTTCAGCCATTGTTCCGGAAAGAGCTGAGTGAAACTGTATCAGTGTATTATAGCGACAGTAATAGAATCCCACAAAAGCCACAAAAATGATGACAATTCTGTAAGCAGGTAATTGGCACATCCATCTTACATAAATGTGAGATAAGTAAGATGATGCTTACGGTCAGATGGCAATTCAACACCAGAGATAGTCGAGGTCACCACAGTGTCCCCTGACTGTTCCCTCATGGGAAGGCGTGCTAGGGAAATCGAGGTCTTCAGAGATTCACAACATCTCAGGGTCAGCCGGGTCCAATCCCCAAGAGGCACAATGTTGATCGTGCACCGCTTAATCCTCTAGACGGACCAGATTTAACCAGAAGCCAACTAAAAGTTGTCTGACATGACACATCAAATGACTTTCGAGTCCCGCAGGCCAAAATTGCCTGATGGGATTCCCTTTCTGCTGGTGTCCACCAATAGGTTCAAGAATTCCCGGACACCTGAGGGCCATAGCTCCAGTTGGTTACTTCAACAATGGAGGCACAAAACATGGTCAGCTCAGACTTAAAGTCCGCTGCCTCCCTCGGCATATGCAAGCTCGAAACCTTTTACAGAGGCGTTTACGGAGGCGTTGTCCAATGTTTTGATTTGTCACAGGGGGGTCTAAGCCATGCTTTGTCTAGAACTCGTTTGCCACGGGTAAAAACTTTACTCCTGGAATCCTTGGGAAATTCAAACTCCACCATCATGGTTAAGTGGCAGGTGAAGTTTTTCCATAATTAGCGCTTAATTCTTTTAAGATTATTTTTGACATTTGAAGAGTAATTTTGACTACTACTGCAGGCCTTGGCCTCCTGTGGCCTTCCACGCTGCGACAATGACCCGCTTCACACCAAATAAAAAGTCATCTCTGTTAAGGCGGTGCTCTTCGCCACCCGATAAATGTCATGTAGGAAATGTCAAGGAAAAAGAGGTTGGAGCTGGGCGCCAGTCCAACGTGCGGACCCTAAACTCTCTTGGCAGCTCACTTCTTGCTTTTCAGACAACTCATTGACCGCCAGCCCAGAAAAAAAAAAACAATCCATGACATCTGTAGCTGTCAATGGCAGTGAATGCATTAACTTGAGCAGAAACTGAAACTTCCAATACTCAAGGAACCGTGATTATTATAATCTATCATAGATTGCAGAAATGTATTGACCTGGAACCGCTTGACGGTGAACCAGACTAGCTAACCGCCGGCAGGAATAACTCGTTGGATGCCAACCCAGAATAAAATGCATCTTTGACGTCTGAACGCGTTAACCAACCTAGAGGTCAACTCGGCAAACATACGATACCGTGTGCGATGATCCGATTCGATCGCAACCACTGTATGTCGTGTGTGTGTGTGTGTGTAGCTTAGCAACCCAAGGGCAACTTAGCATAAACACTGAAGGATAGAGTGACAAGTGAATGCATGTTTTCCTTTACGTATAACACCCATAACACAAACACACGTGCTCACACAATAACACACACAATCATTGTGCTACAATGTCACGGCTCTGATTTACGAGGCACTGAATAGTTGTTAGGCAGGCCTGTAGCCGCCGTGCTCTTTCATGTCTGACACACACACATTGACCCACGCACACGCAAATAGTTGTCCTTTCATGTGTGTACAAGGGCAACTGTTGGGCCCGGCTGTTCAAGCAGATATGTTCATCAAAGTGGCATGCTCACATAGCATCATGTCTTACTTTGTTAGTTTACCAATGCACTGTCTAACTGATGACAATAACACTTGGAAGACAAGTTGAAGTGTTGAAAATTCACATTTTGCAGCGTGGTTTGTGCCTCCATGTAAGGTTGTATGCAGATTTTTTTTTTTTCCGTTGAATTCATCCATCCATTTTCTCGGGCCGCTTATCCTTACTAGGGTCACAGGCACTGCTGGTGCCTATCCCAGCTGACTATGGGCATTAGGCACTAGACACCCTGAACCGGTTGCCAGCCAATCACAGGGCACAGAGGGACAAACAACCATTCACACACCCAATCACACCTAAGGACAGTTTAGTATTAAAATAATCATTAAATAATGTTCAACTTGAAAAGACTGTCAGATTTTTAAATAAAGAGTAAATTTATTTAGTTTTTAGTTTTACATTGCCATTAATGGTAAATAAAAAGTCCTACTGGAATGGAATGTTTGATTTTTAAGTTAAAAAAAATAAAGGGAGTACAGTATTTAGTTTGTTTATATTGTTATAATTAAACTTAGGAAAAGACTTAACATTTGTAAGGAGTGTTTCAAATGAAATGGAGCAATTAATAAAAGAATGGATAACACTAAATAGCAAATATAGACACGTCAAATGTTAGTTTGTTTTAATATATATATATATATATATATATATATATATATATATATATATATATATATATATATATATATATATATATATATATATATATATATATATATATATATAGATTATACATATGGAGTAAGATTGCTGTCAAAAAGGCGTATCCGTGTTTTCAAATAGACGTATGCCTGTTTTCAGATTTGTATTTGTGTTTTCAGATTTGTATCGGTGTTTTCTTGCAAAGGAAGATTCTTGCAAAGGAGGGATTCTCGCACGTGTCTCGCGAGAGTCGTACTCATACGAGTGGTAAAACACAGATACAAATCTGAAAACATAGATACAAAACTGAAAACACGCATGTCTATTTGAAAACACGGATACGCTTTTTTGACAGCGATCTTACCCCATACATACATACATACATACATGCATATACAGTATAATATAAAATATAAATGCACTATAAAACCTATTGGAATTATTGTAAAAAGAATAATCCAAGCACTAAACTCATTTCCCCCACCGGGCAGCAGTCGCAGGTCTATTGGGTCTGTGGGGTCGGGCCGTAACAGTGATGGATGGCTCGTGTGCGGATGCCGTTGTTGTTGTTGCGTGCGTGTGCACACATTCGCATACAGCAGGTGTATGGACGCTGAGCTCGTCCAGAGCAGCTGGATGCTCTGATTTCAGCTGCAGCGGGATGGGATCAAGCCACAGCTCATAAAAAACACACACACACGCACGCACACACACACGGCCAACCTTTCTGGAGGCAAATCGCTACGACAACTGTGTGCGCGCGTGCATGTGCGTGTTTTCCAACACGCCAAATGAAAGCGAGGCCCAAGGTGTCAGCTTCACGTCTGGATTTAATGCTGCACGCTGTGTGTGTAGGTGTGTATGTGTGTGCGCGAGAGTGAGGGTGTGCAAATAAGTTAAAGGTTTCTCACATGGACCTGCAGCTGCGTGGAGTGTGCGTGCGCACTAGTGAAGGAGACATAATGTACAGTAGAAACGTATTCAGCTACGTCGCAAATGTGCAACAGTGAAACAGAATATAAGAAACGAATACGAAAGGATAGGATTGAATTCATTGAAATAATGAGTCAACGTACTCGTAGAAAAGTAATTAGCGCACCAAAGTAGCAGGGCGGGCAGAGGAACAAAGCCAAGAATCGACAAACCTAAGCACACGTAAGAAAAAAAATATTGTTGAATTTGCTATGTTTGACCTCATCTGGTATAGTTGTCTGCAATAAAATCATCTGGATCCAGATACATTTTTCAAGTACCGTAGATGTATATATTCTACTGAAAAAATGGATCTAAGTTGAGATGCTTTTATGTTGACAAAATCAATCGAGTCAAGCGTTATAAATCTCTTACCTTGATTACTTTTGTAATAAATTGGAATTTCAAGTGTAAACCCTGATTGTTATCATGTTTGGTCAGCTACAGGCTTCACTTTAATTAGACTTCCGGGTGCTGCTAATATAACCGTGGTTCTCCGTGAGACTACAGCCTAAGGCATGCCTTTGGAAAGGATAACAGTACAGCTACTGTATAAGGTTTAATGATTTAAGATTCAAGTAAATATGTGCCCCGGTTGAGCGGTTAGAATCTTTGACCCTAACAAGAAGCCGTGTGGAAAATGGATGCCGTGAGATTGCGTGCTGCTTAGTGAGACATACTCGATGTGCTTGCGTTCCTGTTACGTAAGAGGTTATTCTTATTTTTTGTCGTATTAAGATTTCATTTGAGCTGAAGGCTAACCTCCCCACTCAACTCTGCAAAATCTATTTGTGGAATGGCCGCCCTCCACATGTAAAAGTCATTAGCGCAAGCGCGTACACGAGAATGCGTGTCGGCGTACCTGCTCGTCATAGCGTCGGCCGACACCCGCCGCGCCGGGGCGCCATCTGTGGTCCACTCCATCATGTTGTGGGTGCGTGTGTGCGCACGTCTGGGAACATGTCAGGGAAGTAGCAAGATGGATGGATGCCCCCCCTTTTGCTCCTGTGAAACGGAGATGGCAAAGTGTCACCATCCAAGTGAGCAGCACCTTTTGTTGGAACATAACTTCACAACAAAGTTGTTGCATGTTACTTGGAGAAAATCTCTGCTCGCTTAGTGATGAGTTACAATATTCGGTAGACCTGACCTGCACTTCAAATGTTCTTGAACACCTACCGTTCAATGACACTAGATGGCATTTTACATTTGAGCTTGGCCAAGGCGAAATGGATGTGGCGTGAAGGTACTTGAGGGTCTGCGTGAGATTTGAAAAGAAATTCTCCATAATTTCATGTCAATGGAGCAGCTACATTTCAAAGTGGTTTGTGCAGCAATGTGCAAATCCAAAGTATCCATCCATCCATGTTTTATAGTTGCTTATCATCACAAGGGTCACTAGTGTGCTGGTGCCTATCCCAGCCGTCTTCAAGTAGTAGGTAGGGGACACCCTGAACTGGTTGCCAGGCAATCACAGGTCACACAGAGACAAACGAGCACTCACACTCACAAACACACTTAAGAGGAATTTGAAGTGTCCAATTCATCAACCATGCATGTTTTGGGGACTGTTGGAGGAAACCTGCGTATCTGGAAAAAACACGTAGCGCTGGAATCAAACCCAGGGCCTCTGAACTGTGAGGAGGACATGCTAACCATTCTGCCACCATGCCTTTCCAAATCTAATGTAATGCTTTATTTTCTTTTCTGCCGTTGTTTCCATGACGACAGCAAGCGATTCACACTCGTGTGCCCCCTCTAAATTATCCATAGAGGAAACCAGCTGTCGGACAGGAAGGGAGGGCGGAACAAAAAACGTCCAAGGTGAACGACTCACCGGACGCCACTCAGGAGGGGCGGAGGGGCGGAGGGCCCTTTACGGGCCTGCTGGCGGCTTGACGCCCGGACCGGCCCGGGCGGGCGGCTACGTTCCCATTGCACCCGCCGACAAAGCCAGATGTCCGGCCAGGGTGACGGGAGCATTTCCAGTTGGGAAAGCCATCAGGCGCTCTTTACACGTCTGACCTTCATGTGTCTGTGTGCAGTAAATAAAGGGGGTCTCTGGATGAGCCCCAGAATACCACAGGGACCAGGGTGGGATGGAGGGGGGGTGGGGACGCCAAGAGTCCCTGGGAAGAACATCTGGAGGTCAGCGAGTGCTCGCTCAGCAACGGCTAGACTGCAGTAGCGCGCTGCTCCAACAATTGCGCTTCGGTCATCGAACGGCACTCGGGCCAGCCCGGGACGGACCGCCAGGAGGCCGCAGGGCAATTCCAAAATGGGCACAAAGCAAACCGGCAGCCGCTATAGAGCCACCAACCAATGTCCAATAAGCAGAGATGGCAGATCCAGGTTAACCGGCTCATCCAAACACCGGTGTCTAAAGCCAAGCCGTGGCCGGATTTTTACTTCCTGGAAATGGATTTGATATTCTTGGCAAGCTAGCAACAGATGATGCAACAAATGGCCAACTCTCTAACCAACAACCATAATAATCACATCAACCAATCAAAGTAACCTACCGACCAGCCAAAGCCAGCCAGACAGACAACCAACCCACCAACCAACCAACCAACCAACCAATTACCGACTTCTTTTTAGTTTTGTGACCAAAGTTTTCAGTACGAAACATACAGTAATGCAAGTGGACAAGATAAGAATTCTTTAAGTGATAAGCGACACTTAAAAACCCATCGCAGCCGTACTGGAAGCCAATGCGGGTTGGCTAGTATCGAGTTAATACGATCGATCGTTCTCGTGCTCGTTAAGTATCTTACTGCTGCATTTTGTACTGACTGCAGACTTTTGACGCCAGACATGGGAAGTACAGACACCAATACGTTCCGGTTGTCTAGGCGGGTCGTAATAAGTGCATGAATTCATGTCTCAGCATCGCTAGGAGACAGGGTTATAGGAGAGGAGGGTGAATTTTGGCGATACTGCAAAGGTGAAAAGAACTTAATATGCATTGGAAATAGAGGCTTGATAGTTGCCAACAATATCTGTTTGACTGGGGTTCAAAAGCAGACAAAAGGAAGAACTTGATATTTCTTGCTGCTTAATTCATTTGAACCCTTGTTGGGTGCTAGCTCCTTTGCCCTTGGTCCATGCCAAATTTGGTTGGACTATTTGGGGCAATCCCTCACCATTCATGACCTCGCCCAAGCACGCAGAAGGCGCCCGAGCTCTTCCTCCCCCGGCCTGGTTTTTGTCAAGGACGATGCGTTGATCCTCCTGAGCCAAAGAACAAAGTCGTCATTTCAAAATTCCACCTTTTTCATTTTCCTTTTCATACAGAGCGCCGACTGCGCCCGGCAAGATTGTGACGCTGCCATCGCGGTGTTCCGTCTCGGTGTTATAAAACAAGTCCGGCCAGCGTGGAAGAGGGGGTGCGGAGTGACGGGGGGGTCCGATCTTGGGGGTCCCCCTCGGCAAAAGCCGGCAGCTTGTTCTGATCCAGGAGCAGCTGTGGAAACATGCCGGATCAGGATTTTCCTCCAAACAGCTGGACAAACAACACACACGCACACACAAATACACACAAGTGACCGCCATTTGCACTATTTGCCACAAAAGATACTGTGTGCATGCGTGAGCGCGCAAAGTGTGCCGTCAGCACCTCGAGACGGACGAGCGTTCATCGGCTATCGTTTCAAACATTACAGCCCTTTCAAGTGACACATTAATTAAACAAGCACAGCCAATGCTTTTCATGTCCAAATTTGGACGTCAATTGCAAATCTATTTTGTTGGTCCAGAAACCACGTTCGTAAATTTCAAACCATGGCATTGCGGCAGAGTTTGGACTCTCTGGCCATGGATTGGTCGCCAGAGGTTGCTCGATTTTGAACATGTTCAGAATTTGCCTGTGATGAGAGCGCCCCGAGCGTGGGGCTGAATGGTCATAATGGGCCATCAGACTGTTTTATCCCGCCACAGACCATTGTCCGTTGCGCCAGCGAGGTGGCGAAAGCTCTCGGCTTGACACGCTGGCACGGAAACACAAAGCCTGTTGTAATGAACACATTAGCGTGCGTGGGCAATGGCTCACAGGCTATTTTTAGGTGGGCCGCGTGGATGTGTGTGTGAGCGTGTGTATACGTTGGGTAGCTGGCGCGCGTGACCGTCGCCGCAAAAAGCGCACGCTCATCTTACAAGGTAGGGCAAGGTTAGCTGACTTTCTGGAAGAATTCCACGCTTGCCTGTCCAGGAAAAAAAATGGCATGTGTCCCAAAAGGTCACCGTGAGAAGTGACCTCCCCCAAAGCACAATGGTCCATCATGTACGATTTTGGCGTCAAAATTTCACCCTGATATATCTCCGCGGGAAAATTGAGATGATGGGAAAGCTGATAGAATATGTACATGTAAATTTAAATGAAGAAAGAAGATAAAAGAACATAGACATTTACCAAGACAATTAGATAATTTATGTTGAGCTGGACTATTAAAATTAAATTTCAACTACTTAAACTAATATACTAATAAAAAAAAGGGGGGTCTGAGTCATATAATACGTCAACTAAGACAATATTTTAATAGGGAAAATATATTTTGTAACATTTTAATGCATAGCAATAATGTTGTGGCAAGAAGAATATATATATATATATATATATATATATATATATATATATATATATATATATATATATATATATATATACGTGTGTGTGTGTGTGTGTGTGTGTGTGTGTGTGTGTTTTGTTTTGTTTTTTTTAGTGGGGAAAATTGTCCAACACTATATTTTTCCATTAAAAGGAAATGTTAGATCTTTTAAAAGAACATTCACATCCATATTTTAATGTATTTTAAATTTTCATCGTATGTATTTTCTGGATGTGACTTCTGTGACACATATACTAAAATTGAAACGATACAGAGAAGATTATCATGGATGGATAAACGTATTCAATTAATTTTTGTGTAATACACACCAATAATGAGGGTGTTATCCATAACACAATAATGATTAAAAACAATCATCAATTTTGCAATTCCTGCAGTACAATTTGAACGAAGTACGAATGCGGCCGTGCGTGCATCTCCGCTGTCTCCACACGAAAATCTTCTCCTACTGATAAAAGAAAGCAACTAACGAGCAGGATGGTGGCTTTTTGTCACGATTTTTGGGAAAAAAACAAAAACAAAGCAAACAACACGTATAATGAGGTCATCTGTTGTCAACATTTGCGGTAATCCTCGCTCGTGTTTCTTGCTCGCGAGCGAGTTTGCGGCTTGAAGCTCAGCTGGTCGCTCATGTCTGTCAACGCAGCTATTACTATCCCTGACACACACACACACACACGCGCATGCACACACAACCCCCTTGTATGTGTGCGACCTTGAAACTAATGCTTGAACATTATACCCAACACCTTGCCGCATGCATCAATGTTAGGCCAGAGCTAATGGCGCTTTTGGCTGCTATAAAGTCTGTAGCTTTAACGACAATATACAGTATATGTATACTGCCTTGTATGCATTTGTACTTTTCAAGGCCCCGCATTGACGTAGCGTAGCTAGGCTAGCATAGGACTTGTAGGCCTCTCTAGAAAGGCGGATTGCTGGCGTTTTAACTGCCATTGACACAGTGTGCTGCCAGTGGCTCCCTCTAGTGGTACTGAGGCAATTGAAATGAAACCGGTGTTTCGGCTTGAATAAGCAACTCAACTTGACCTGAGTAATAAAGTGATACTTATAGTCTTTCCTTGCTCTCATATTATTTGATTATGTTGATGATATTATTCAAAACACAACAGAAAAAAAAATATTTAGAGACACGTTATCCGATTAACATAAACTTGACATTCACCGTTGGTACAAAAAATAGCTAGTCATAGCTCATGCATAATACATTTAAATGTCTCGATTAAGTAGTTCACACATATATGTGTGGGTGTGTGTGTGTGCGAGTTGCGTTATGACAAAACAAGGCTCACATCACAGAATTTAGTTTTGAGTTTTTCATGAAAATCACATTTTTGAGAGAGATTTGGGGATTTCTACAAAAATAACCACAACAACAAATAACTTATGTTATTTACATAAGTGGAATTTGCACAGATTTCACTATTAGAATTAAACAAGCAAAATGTACTCCCTGGCTTTGTTTTGTTTTGTTTTTTTCCCTGCGCAGAGCTGGTGTCACAGTGCTAAAGCGGCTAGGACAATGCGCTAATGCTACAATGGCTTGCTAACGAGAGAGAGCCTTGTGCTAATTGCCTTGCAGAACAAAAGGCATAGCAGGTGTGTGCGTGTCTGCGTGTGTGTGTGTGTGTGAAGTGAGACACTTTTACAGAAAAAGAATACGCCAACTCAAAACGCTACTGTGTGCATAGCTGCCATGTAGCGCAACGTTGTGTATGAGTGTTAAAAATGTTGTGTACAAATGTGTGTGTGTGTGTATTGGGATATTCACAGTATGCCCTCCCATGGGGGTGGGGGGGCAACAGCTTGAACGACAAACCAGCCGCTGTTTCACCGTCCCGATGAGCTGTCGCTGCGAGCTTGGTAGATTGGTGGAAGGTTAACAGTTCACAGGTAGCTTGATGGATTGTCGCTAGTAGCTAGGTAGAGAGCTCATAAGATGTGCAATATGTAAACTATTAAGGGTATGGAGGTAGTGTGTAGAACTGTGTGATAGACGGATAGATTATTGGAAGGTTTGATTGGGTAGCAGGGTTGTCCGGTCGTTGGCACGTGGTAGGATTGTCAGATGTTAAAAAGTAGCCAGATTCAAGGGACAGTGTGTAAGATTTAGACCGTTTTTCATTCAAAAGGAATACATTGAATGATTGTACATTTTAAAAACTTGCAAATGAATGTGTTCTTAATGACCGACTGTATGTTTTAAATATAGGTCTAGTTATCATGAAATTATATTACATGGAGGGTTGCACTTCTCTGGAGGCGGCCATGTTTGTTATAGACACGGACAATAGTACTTCCTGCTGTCCGTAATGAAAAAAACGTCTGTATCTTACGCACTATTCCTTTAAATAAGAATACTATCAGAATGCGTGTACCTGTAGCTCAAAGGATTATCAACTTGTGGGTTGGTACTGGTATCATAGGTGGAGAGATTGCCTGAGGTACATAAGACGATCGTAGACCTGTGGGCACCCTCAAGGCCAGGAGTCTCAGTTTTACTAGACTTCAGTCAGGATGCGTCCAGGCTTCAATTGAGTCCTTTCGCATCCCCGTGACGACAGACCGACACCGAGGACCCTCTCGCTCTCTGCGGCCGATTGCAGGAAGGAAAACGCTAACAACTCTGATGGTTCGGCGCTGATCTCGGCAGGGGAAATTTAGAGCGTGAGCATTGGTGGCGCTGCCCTTTGGGAGCTTCCCCCTCGCAGCTGCCATGGAGAGAGCCGTTGGGCTCGCAGCGTAGCGAGGACCCCCGCCCGCCCATGTTCTGGAAGAACCATCTGGTGTTCGCACGCACCCGTGCGATCTTCAAGGTCGACTCCAGACGTTCACAAAGGTTGATTTGAGATTTGACTTAGAAGCGGTCCCCCCGGGTTTGGGTCTTTTTTTTTTTTACTTTTTATTTTGAGGGGGCGTGTGGGGACGAGCTGTTTTTCCCATTGACATTAATGACACGATGAACCCTCGAGGAAGTTGTAGCTGTTGAAACGAAACCTTTGGCTGGCGAACTTCCAGAGGTCACACTTACTGCTCTCGTGGAGGGGAAGACGTGAAGCGGCCCAGGCCGAATGTTATTAGGCGGGTCCGTGGAGAAAGGAGGAAGGTGGCTCGAAAAGTTGTCGGAGTTCCGTCAAGTACACCCAGGGGTACTCGTACCCCAATTTGAGAACCGCTGATCTAGATAAATTATTGGATGGAGGGAGGGAGCTATTGTAGATCTCAGATAAGTACAGCATAGGTTTGATGGACAAAAAATTGTTGTAAGATGGGTAGCTAGCTACTGTGAGTAACCTAAGATTCTTGAAAGGGAAAAGATCTGACAAGAGATAGATCTTGTCAGTATGTAGGTCATATCACACAAAGTAGACAATTGGGAAAACTGGGATTATGGGTAGGTGGTTTTTTTTTTTTTTTCCTTTTTCCGATAGGTACATTGCGTAATTGTGGGAAGGTAGTTGACTGGTTAGCTAGCTTGAAAATTTCTCAAGTAGGTCAACTGTAGGACGATCGATCAGAAGTTTTGAAAACCTGCGGTACGTATTGTCGGTCAAATATGGGATTCTTGTCAGGTAGATAAAAATGGTCATATTTGAGTTATTTACATTGGTTGGTAGACTTGAAGAGAGCTAGGTAGGAAGATGTGTGGTGGTTAAGTGCCTTGTCGTGAGCAGCAAGACGGCTTTTCTTGTCGAGTTGAAGCCGACGTCGACGGTTTCGCTCCGCTCGCATCGAGTAAGCAAGATGCGCCTTGCTCTGGATTAGCTCCCAGCTGTCCCCCTCTCTCTGACTCACTCACGGAGGGGCTAACGTTTCCGTCCCTCGGGACACCAGATCGGCCCCCTGCCCTCACCCTCTGAGGAATTCCCTGAATGTCGGGCGTCGTCTTTGAATGGCGTTTATTTGTTGGCACTCGCCGATGAAAGGCTCACTATCAATCGCTTGCTCATCTTGCCTTTTTACGTGCTGCCGCTTGTTTTTTTGTCGTCTGTCGTCTGTCATCTTTTGCCTCGGCATTCCTGCCGCCGCATAAACACAAACTCGTCAGTATTCTGCCCACCTACAAGCGAATGTATAGTTATGAGATATCGACCTACATCTTTACAAAACCAAGCATTCATTCTACCTGCAGACAATCTAGCAATCAATCCATCTACCTACCAACAACAGTCACCTAAAATCCTTACCTATTTACTTTCAAAACTGGACCTATCAAACAACTATCCTTCAATGTACTCCCAAAACTACAACTGCAGCAGCTGTCTACCGACCTATAATAAGTTCCTACCGACCTATTTTCAATACGGTACCAACCAAACAGCATTCATTCATCTGACACAATTGATGAGACAGCAATCTACCCAACAACCCACCTACCAAAACTACAGCTAAAACCTCAATTCCTACCCACCTACTTTTAATACTTGTACGTACTGATCAATTTTCATTCAATCCACCCATAATCTACCTTCAAGAACTTGCAATGTTCCAGTAATCTACCCGACGACATACCTGTTATATAACCAAAAATCTAAGGAGACAACAATCTACCCGGCTGTTCTTTTGAGCAGAATGTACAGTCCGTGCGCACGCTCCAATCCACCTAGCTACTTTCGTAAGGTTATGCCAGCACGGCACGCTTCTCACGTCGTCCCCCGCTAGCGTGTTTTTCCTTTGACCGCCTTGAAGAAAAAACGCATCGGCTCGGATGCGTTTACGACACTCGTGCGATGAAGCAAAGATTTATGCTGCCGCGTCAAAAACTCGGGTTCTATTTTCAGACACGGACGAATACGAAATCAAACGCGCTACGAACGCGGTGAAATGGAGCCGTCGGCTGGGGGGGGCTAAGATTTACAGCCCGAAGAGACGCGTGTTAGCTAGGAGAGCGTGACGGTACAGGAGAACGGCGCGCAACGTAACATGGAGGGGGTGAGGGGAAGAAGAACGCAATTGCGGAGTCTACTGCATACATCATTGGGAAGAATTTGAAGGGGCATGAGGCACACTGTCCAAACGAGATTTCACGCGATTGCTTGGAGAACGGCAAGCCAGTTCGCAAACGTTTTGCCCCCCAGGCTAAGAACCTGAAGTGGGAAGGCCTGACGCAGGTACAAGGAAAAGACAACAAAACGGCGGAGGCGGCGGGAGGCCACACTCGTAGCCCGTGGACCAAAACAAGAGAAAAGATTTCAATTGAGTTAGTGCACTTGGGAGTCAAGAGAACGCTTTTAACTCAATTCAACGCTAATCAGAAGCAGTCGCTGGCCACACATTTCCACATTTGGCCTTCTTCTACTCCCTGTGTGTGCACGCACGAGTTTTGTGTGTTTCTTTGCTGCGGCAAAAATCTTCATGGCTCCTTATGACCAGCTACATCTTTTGTCCATTTGAAAAACGTTTTTACGCCGTCCTATTTTTTCACCTTTGAAATATTTTCCTCTTTTTTATAAACGGGTTCATTTGACACGTTGATACTTTAAAAATATGTATTTATTGTTTTGTTTTGAACTATTTTACTGTAACATTCGAATATCATTTGTAATATATACACAATACTGTAATAAAAAAAGACCTGCATGTTTTGTTTTGTTTTTAACTTACTTCGGTATGACATGAGGGTTACTTTGAACACAGAATGTTTTTTTTTCTTTTTTATGTTTATAGTTTGGGTGCACACACTTCGTCTTTTTGTTACATTAGCTAAAAAAAAACAACAACAAAACAAATATACTGTATATCAAGCCACAGCTTTGATTTTGCTACATTTAAACAATAGTTTTTTGTTTTTTTTTTGGCTGTATGTATGTATGTACATCTGGCTGACAACATGGAAAATGCCAAGCAATTGATGTATGTGTTTAATGATGTCCTTTTGTGTGCGTTTTTTTTTTTTTTTTTCCTTCATCTTCTTCTTTTAATGAGGATGTTTTACGCTCTGAAGATCTCCTCGGATTAGTCACAAGAACACAGTCTGGAGCTGGACTAGACCGGGTCAGTGGGTCATGTTTGGGCTGATGTTAAAAGTTTGTGCATATGTGTGTGTCTGTGTGGGTGTGTTTGTGTTGCATGGCTTGAAGGCTTATAATGAGGCCTGCGCTCAAGCCTCCGTGCTGACAGACAACTTTGCCCCGGAGACACACACGAGGTTTGCGTTGATGCGCGTGTGTTTATGATGACTGCTTGAAAGCGGTTGGCTAATTGAATTAGCTCACCTAAAAGTGTGTGAGGAGACGAAATTGATGCCATGAGACACGTGTGTGTGAGCAAAATGAAAGGAAAGGCTGCACCTAAGTGAATAAAGTAAGTCAACAAAACATCCAAATGATCAGTGAAATTAATGGGGGAAAAAGCTGGCGGTAAAATCAAACGCGCTCTTGTTTATTCTCTGATGAACTTGATTGACAGCCTGTGTCTTTCTGGGTGGTCTGCGTGAGCGTGTGTGTGTGTGCGTGTGTTTCAACGTTAGCCTCTCAGCTATTTTTCAAGCTTCTCACAAACCTTAAGAAAATATACGGGACTATACGGTCAGAGTGGGGCAGCCCCCCACCCCGTGTGCAAATCGGATCAATTCCACACATTTCTTCCCAAATCAACAATTTTGGTGTGGCCTGACGCCATCTCCTATTTGTGTGTATTGTTAAAAAAAAAGCCTGAGAAAAAAAAAACAACTAATAAACAAGTTGAATTGTCCAAGAAGCTTAGTAAAACGTATTCTGCTGGATCTACAAGGAGTCCACGAGACTGCACTATTTCACGTGTGGTCAATGCCCCTCATAAATTAGTGCTGTGAGTTTGGGGCCATTTTTGATTCTTTTGCTATTGACGGTCTAAAACCAAGCTCATCAAACCAAAATTGCAGCAGTATGTTTTTATAGAGCATAATATTGTAGTGCAGCGCTTCTAAAATTTTACTTAAAAAAAAAGCGCATCTTATACTTGGGGGATTCCATTAGTCCATGAGACATTTTTTGCGTGAGTTCGAACAAGGCCCGGTTTCAAGCAAGTGCAATGACTTGTTTTGTTCTGTGCAAGCAGGCAGCGTAGTTGTAATTTTAGATCCTTTGATGTCCACGGATTCCCAAATTTGTTCTCAACTTGTTCCGCTGCTAGACTAGCGTCAAAGTCGGTACTTGAACTGGAAAATGGACGGCTTGTTTTCAAGTGTGTGTGTGTGTGTGTGTGTGTGCATTATTGATGAGGTGTGCCTGGCACGTTCCAAATAAATCATAGGTGAGGGCTAGGTTGTGCGGATGCAGTTTATGGATTTTGCCGGGAAACGGCCGGTCAATCAAACTGTTTTTCTTCAAGTGAGTGACACTTGTCTGACGTTTTCCACTCACGCTTGTGACTATTATTTTTCTATGCTGTCTTTTGTTTCTTTTTTTTCCCCCCCTTTGGAGTGTTTCCCCCTCCGCGTGGATTGAGTGAGTGTTTTCTCTCACAGGAAATTGCAAGTCTGTCGGGGGGGATTTTAGCGCAGAGTGGCCCTCGTAAATCAAGACTTTTACAGCGAGTGACTCCTCAAGGACTCAAAGTTAATTTTGTGGCCAGCATTGGCAAATTGGGACTTGGTGATTCGAGATGCGATTTGCGGAATAGGGATGCGTGAAAGGTTAGAATTAAGGCCAAGGGTTTAGGAGTTGGGTCTTCAGAGTAGGCTTAGTTTTGGGGTTGCTTTTAGGAACCAGGATCAGGGTATCTCCCGGACCTTGACTTTGACACATGTGACCTGACAAGACTCAATAGGTGCGGCTGCTTCGGAGCGCCTCGTTGTCAGCCATGAGCGTGTGTGCGTCACAATTAAATAGGCGGCTACATGTGTCGTTTAATTTTAAAAGTCCAACTTAACCGCCAGTGAGTGGAACTGGTCTTCGGGGCGGGGAACCTTTAGAGCGCCTTGTTGTCGCTGGGACACATTCCAGCCGCTGTAGTCTTAAAGACGGGTGCGCACGAGGCACCATCGGCGCTCACCCGCCGACTCGACTTGGTGGCATATTTGGAACATGTCATCTGCACGGAAGATCAAACCAGTGCGATAATTTGATTTGTCTACGACGCATGCTCTTTCATGTGAGTATATTTCGGAGGCTCTCCTGGGGTATAAACGAGTTAATCTTTGGCGAGGTGACACCCGCACAAAAGCGACAAGGCGATGGAAGAGCTGGTTTTTGGCCTCTGTCAACTCGGAGGCGGTCAAATGATCCCAAACACATGCTCAAGGCAACGCCCAACAAGGTGGTTGGCGTTTGACATACTTTGCGTTTTTTTAAATTCATTTAAATTTGGCATGGCTGCGAAGGGCACGCCTCTGCATTGTGCCAAATTTACGAGAGGGTTATTTTCATTTTACAGGGCCCTGAGGATTTGCGTCAGTGCTCGGACTAAATCGGTGGCCTCTACTGCCCTCTGGCCTTCAGGTGGGGCCGTCTTTGGCTCCTCGACAGGCACGTTGAAGCCCTCCACCTGAGTTTATTGGCACGTCCTTCTGCTAGCGAGCAGCTAACTTCCTGCCAATCGGCTTTTCAGGCGGGTCCGCCGCCAGCCTCGTAAAAATGTGTTTTTGGAGCAAAGGCGTGCCATTTGCTGTTTATTTTGGTGCCTTGAACAGGCACGAATGAGGGGCATTGTGGGCCGTGACCACACAGTGGCATTATTGTTTGGGGGGGGCTCGGCGAGGGACTATAAAAGTGCAGAATAAGCAGCCGGGGCTGGCAGGCGAGGATTGAATGTCTGTTTACGACTTGTCGTGTGAAGTGCCGCGCTTTCAAAATGGCTAATTACATCGGCCATGTGCTAGCTTGTTTGCGCTAGGACAACCACTTTCTTACTGGACTTGGGTACGACATTGCTCACCTTTCTCTACTTTCCTTGAGTATTTTGCTATGACGCCCCCTCTCTCCCGCTTCCAAAATCAAAAGACATTTTTTGAACAAAAGTGTTTGGCAGACGTTAAAGGGTCTATAACATGATATCTTATTCTTTCCCATGTAATATGTGTATAAGTTACCATTGGCACATTGGTGATTTAAATTCTCATGAAATATGAGTTTTATGGTACCGATGGACCTAACCTGAAAGTAAAACACCTCATATGTGGAGACGGTACCTCTTAGCGAAAGGCGGCCTTCATGTTGTAGATCAACGGCGGCGGGCCATGCATCCATCTTGAGGCTCGCTGGGGACTATTCAAACAGCGTAAATACGGCACCAAAACAGGCATTTTACTGACATTAAAATGCAAAAGGCTGTTAATACGCCACTCTCGCTAACATGCGTTCCTCTTATCAATTCAGTCCCTGCGGGAACCCAATATTCATAACAATAGTTCCGCCCGCAGGTGAATATTTTTACTACCGATTGTAATTGTCCAAATGTGTGCTCCCAAACGCACATTTTGGCCAATAAATGAAACGTTGCTGTTTACTTGGCTGACCCGGTGCAAAATCTCTCCTCCTCTGCTCCAGAACAAAAACGAAACTAAAATACGTGAATAATGTCGGCGTATACTTTCCCTTGCGGTGAGGGGAGGTGTAGGGGAGTTGTGAATTGCTCCTGTCTTCATAAGCGCACTTCAAGCCCTTTTCTTCTGCATGGGTGGGGCCGGTGCAAGAGCACAGAATAAGCCAGGAATGCTTCGAATTATATCGATAAAGTAACAAAACTTTGGCAGTGTTTAGGGTGAGAAGCCAACATTGAAATTTGGTTACAAGCTCCATAATGATACAGCCTCTTTAAATTACAGGCTTGTGTCCCTGAGACGTTTTTGTGTATGCTGTTATGATAGACATGTCCACCAAATTTTATGTTATCATCTTTTTAGTTTTTCTAAATGATCAGTTTGTACAAACTTGCGCACACGTAAAAGTGTGTGTGTGTGTACTTTTTTGCTACCTCTGATGGTGGGGGTCCTTCACCCAGGTAAAGGTCAAGTGTGGTTATCAAACAAGTTTCCCTCTTCTGCTCCCATGATAGGAGGTGCGAGGCCCCTCCAAGTCCCTAACAAGCGTCACGCACCGACCACTTTTTCAACAAGCCATCACTCGGTTTTGAAAAGAGAAAAACGTTCAGAATGGGTAGAAAAATGGCTGTCAACTAACTAACTTTAACCAAGGCTGGAGAGGGCTTTCTTCTTTCCATTGTTTTGAAAATGAGACTCACACTTGTATTTCATCAAATGTAGTAAAATGGACTTGGGACCAACAAGTCTCTCAGGGGTTGTTTGCGCGAAATGCAGAGGCTACTCAAGGCTTAAGTACACTTCCTTCAGGCTTTTAAAGGGAGCGAGTCAATGGGTGAAGATAGGGTTGGTTGAAAAGGAGTTTTAGGGATTTCTCTCACAGAGTATAATTAGGCAGGAACCCTTCCCAAAAAAAATTTGAAAAATGTAAATCAAAATAGAATTACAACATAATTAGTGCAAAGATGAGGCAAGCTCTACAGCTAAGGGCTTTGCGTTTCCATTTTGCTGATGTCCAGGCTCGCTACACTCACGCCGCTACACATGAGGAAATAAGCTTTTATAATAATTGGATTTTTGGGATTCTGTGACACAGCTGTAAGGATTTGTTGCACCCCCGCCGAGCATCACCGAGGACGGTTATTGGCACAACGTATTTGGCCAGGTTGGAGGCGGGTTCATGCGCCGTTGCCCGCCACCTCATCACTCAAGGCGCCGGCAGCTGCGATGGAATTGCCCGCCGCCACCTCATATCTCAAGTGCCGCATGTGCTTTGAGTCATCTACTTCGTCACTATTTCAATGTTTTGCTTAAGGAAACCTAACATCCGTATTATATTTGTCATACGCGTGCACTACACCATGCACGGTAGGAAAATTGGGCACTCCGAATTGCCCTAAGGTGCGTCTGTGAGTGTGATTAGTCATTTGTGTGTGTGCCCTGTGATTGGCTGGCAACCTGCATTGGGTGTACCTTGCATGTTGCCCAAAGTGATTAAAAAAAACCCTTTAATTAAATAAAACTAAAGCAAAATATTAATAGAATAAGTGATATAAAAAAGAATTATTTTGTACACATTAAAAAAAATTGCCTTGTACAGCAATTCTTTTGAGTATGCAGCAATGGTTTATCAAAAGTGAGGTAAAATTGACCGATTTTTAAATATTTATATTAATGAGAAATAGATAGCCTAGAGCAGTGGTTAATTATTTGCGCAGGCCTTGTGGTTGATTAATTTAAAAAAAAAAAAAAGATACCATTTTAATCAATAAAATTGAAATGCAATCAATTATTTCAACAAAATAATAATCAGTCTCATTTTTAATACACAATGTAAAAGGTTAAATTGTCCAAACTAGTAACCAAATCATCTTCCATTTTTATTTGAGCATTATCTGCCCTGTCAATATGAATAATATGATGGAAATAACTTTAAAATCCACTTTAAGGAACATAAAAAAATAACTGACTGAATAATGGAATGTCTCGTTGGAGTCCAAAGAAGCAGAATTAGGACGTGAATTATGTATGCATTGGCAAGGGTTAGCGGTGGGCGTCCATCTCTTGGCGCACTCACTCTACATAAGGCGGCCGGTCGGTCACGCGGACGCCACAAACTTGATCCGAGAAAACAGCACCTGCTGTCAATCAAAACGCCACCCGAGCGCCGACGGCCAAGACGACGCGAGAAGGAAAAACACACTTTGAGTGACAGGTGAAAATTGAATTGAGCCCAGAGCTCCTCAGGCTACACGCAAGCATCCCATCTTTCCGAGTAAGGAACGTGTCGCGAAAGGGTTCCTAAAAGTTTGTTTGGCGTGAATTCTGCAGCGATTACTTTTACCGGGCCAAATTTAAGCAGCATCTTGGTTCTTGGGTGAGCTTTTCCTCAAGAATGTTTTCACGCCAGTAGGTGAGACTTTAACAAGCGTCAAGTCCAAAAGTCGTCCTTAAAAGAGCTGCTGGCTGTGTTTTAACTGCTCTATAAATACACTTCAGTACATTTTTGGCCTGTTTTAGAGGATTGTTTCAAGGCTTGTGAGGGAAAAAAAAAAAAAGTCAAAAGATGAATCCTTCCTTGCAAATAAGC
This sequence comes from Hippichthys cyanospilos, assembly GCF_059441005.1. Lineage (NCBI taxonomy): Eukaryota > Metazoa > Chordata > Actinopteri > Syngnathiformes > Syngnathidae > Hippichthys > Hippichthys cyanospilos. Next base: position 15,032,343 of record NC_142373.1, on the reverse strand, counting down.
CTTGCTTGTAAATGGAGGTGAAGTTACAAGCTTGTAAAGTGTCACTTTCAGGACTGGGGGTTGCTTGCAAGCTGAAAGGCCAACATGGCCCCCTTCAGGCCGTTTGTTTGTCTGTAATCCCATCCTCCTTGAGGCAAAGCCCCCACCCCACCCCCAATTCAGAAAACTTGAAGGATGCAACTTGGTTCACCTCGTAAGCGAAGGGATACCAAGTGATTGAACTTAAAAGTTGTTTTTCAAGATACAAGCTGTTGATGGACTTTGACTCATAAGTGCCCTACAGTACAATGGAACTAAACTCGCTCAACAATGAGCGGCACTTAGGAAAACAGCGGAGATAACGGTCCATCCGAGAGGCTTCGAGGTGTTTGTGCCACGCCCAGGTCAACTTTGATCTAAAACTGACATCAAACATGCAGAATTACTTAGCAATATAGACCCTCGAAACTAAAGAAAGGCCTCACTAGCTTAATGCTAGTGCAAATTAGCAATACGGGGCTGTAAACCTTCAATGCGGAACCCAAGATAAAAATGCAAAGGACAATGCAAGGTAAGCGCATTACCTGATGTTTTTTTTCGGGTATCCGGGACGGTACACCATCAAAAGTTGATCAGAACAGACGGGTGCGAGATTTTGCAGTAGGATGGGGGACTAGCACAGACAGCTTTCTTTTTTTTTTTTTTAATCGTATTTGAGCTCCAAAATGGAATTGGTATGGGAGTGGGAGTTATTGTGAACAGGATCTGGTTTTTATTAGAGTCATTTTCAGAAGGGACATGACAGGATTTTTACAGGATCACAGGATGAAGTCATTTGAAAAGATGTCCTTGGGGTTCTGGGGTTTAAGACTTTCTTGTTACTATAAATGGGGTAGAAAAAAAGAAAAACAAACAAGGGTCTACTTTGCAATGGCTGACCATCAGGCAACGGTGAGGACAACCCTCTCGCGCTTCCTCCGACGTTTGTTTTTGTCAGCCAGGCGTCCCGTGGCATCGGCGAAGAACATCACTTCCTCCTTACTCTCCAACTCGCGCTGCAGGAACTGCATGGCGGCGCTGTTGAAGCCCATCAGGTCCTGCGTCCAAGAAGGAGAGATACATGATGCCCATGACCATGACGACGACCACGCGGAGCTCGGCGTGGTGGACTTACGCGGATGTCTTGCACTTTGGACATGGTGTTGCTGCGCAACTTGTCCATGATTGGAAGAAGCTTCTGACTGCCGCAGATTCGACCAAAATGAATTCTGAGGTGGGAAAGAAAAAAAAAAGAGAGACCTTTCAAGTTAAAACCTATTTTGTATAGAAGGATTAACTGAAAAAGACATCTTTAAAAAAAAGTCTCGATACAGAATTAGAAACCAGCAATTTGCAGTACTTTTTGCCAATTCTTAGGATTTTCTACTTCCAGGAGGTGATGCCAAACAATATAGCATTAAAAAAAAAAAAAACAGAAAAAGCACAATGCCTTATTTGCCCCTTTCACATGAAGCCATTATGGGAAAGCCAGCATCATGCCGCTTGTGTTTTGCTTATCGTGCTGGCAGCAGAAGCAAGTGCGCTTATACTGACTTGAGCAAGAAGAAGAGACAGCGGCACACCAGCTCCACCTCCAGGCCTTGCTCGATGAAGCCGTTGAAAAGCTCCAACAGCTCTGGAACGTAGGGGAAGGGCAGCACCAGCAGGGACACCTCCAGCTCACTGACATGGCCACCATCCCAAAAAATACAACACATTAAAAAATTACATTTGAAGCAGTGCTTCTCAATTATATTTTGCCAAAGCCCCCCCAAACAGGAAAGAGAAAACCTTGGAATTGAATACACTAGAATTGAATCTGCTTTGAACTTTTTTTTTTCAAGGGCACGTTTTACTTTTTTTTTTACTTTGGAGCAATATCTTCATAATGTTAGAGCAGCTTACAATAATGATGTAATATAATAATAATATGTATATTTACAATAACAAATATATGGCTTAGGAATCAACATTTGTTAAGACTTAAGCCTATTTTGCAAGCGTACTTTAATGTAGATCATGCAAGTGCAGGTTTTATTTTTTTTTTTTGAGTGACACTTCTCACCTGGATCGGACTTTCTTGATGACATCAAGAACGTAGCAGGATGGCTGCAAGCGCAACAAATGACAACAAACACACAATGAAAATGACAGTCCCTGGGGTGGTCAGACGCACGCAATTCAAAGCAGAGTCCCAGCCCAGAAGAACAAAAGTAATACAGGACATTAGACTGGACCAAAAAAATTCTGTGAAAATTGGCGTTTTAAGTACATGTATTGGATTTTTCTTTGGCATTTGTTATCATAGTTGAGCTGTACGTGACACACTGTTTTACCAAGCAGTATTAATATTGCAGAACACATCTTCACACTTGTTGGGCAATAACATAAAAAAAGGCTGTAAAGGGGCGAAAAATTAAAAAAATAACAAGACCCATGGACTAAATACAAGGAAAAAGTTAGAATTGGGCAAAAAGAGGAAACGAGTGAGGTGGCATTAAATTAATGCAAGAAGAAAAAGGAACAGAGTAAGAGAATGGGTTAAAAGAGTACAAATAATAGAAAGGGCAAAACAAAACAAAGGGAAAAGGGCAAGCAGATGTAGGGCAAAAACAAAGAAACTAATGGAGCAAAGAAAAAGATCAAAGAAGATCGGCGAAAAAAGTTGCATAAGTATAAATACGAAGGAATAATACTTCAAATATTGCCAGCAAAGCTATTACAAGAACATGCTTGGACTATATCCACAGTTGAACCTTGGAAAAGATCATTATTTCCATTTCCATTCCATATGTGATTAAAAGAAGAGAAAAACCCTTACAGAAATGTTTCCAAAGGCCACAAGGATGGGATTTGGTTCAGGGAGCGCCAGCTACAAGGAAAACGAGAAGGCATCAACGAAATTGTGGCTTTGCACATATCATGCTTGACTGCGATCGAATCACAGGCCGTGGGCCAGGCGTGGCAAAACCGACGGCCAGCCAGCGTCAGCTCACTTACCTCCTTTCCGGCTCGCTGGCAAGCGTATTTATGTTCCTCCATCTTCCTGTTCTCCCCACGGAGAAGCTCCAAGGCCTCCATGATGCGTTCCGCCTGGTACCAAATACACATTATTAGCAAGCTCGCTATTAAGAACGCAAAGTGGAAGGCCGCACTAAGTCAACTCACAGCTTTGACCGTCTCCACCGTTTTCTTGCCGGCTGGCGCGGCTTCACCTGGAGTCTCTCCGGGCACCTGCGGAATTGCCAAGAGATCGACTAAGGATCGACGCTAACCGTTAGCAAGGCAAATTAAGAGAGCAAGTTTCGAAAAACATTTGAAACAATCCGCCTTAAGTTCTCAAATCAGGAACCGAGAAAATGCTAGCTAGCACGCTAATGTCTCATTTCATCAGTGACTTTGCGAGCAGCCGCAGAAACGCCGCGCAGAAACACGTGACTGTGTTGAATCTGAATATGATAACAGTTTGTGTCCTAACCTCAGCTTGCACATCGCTGCTAAAATGCACAAGATGTCAACTTACCACCGGAGTGTCACCCTTAGCCAGGCTCTCCTCAAACTCCGCCTCCCGCTCCTGTCAAATGACGCCATAAAAAAGCTCTAAACTTGCAAGAAACTTCCAAAGGTAATGATGATAAAGCGTTTTCCATGCTGTTCCTAACCATCTCGCGTTCCTCCTCCAGGATGATTGGCTCCCTGGTCCTCTCCCACAGGCGCAGTGACTTGTCATGTGACGCCGACACTAGATGGTCGCCGTTGGGGCTGATGCTCAGACACCACACCTCGCGATGGTGGCCCTTGATATACAAGCGTCAATATTTGTTGAGAAATCCGCTATGTAGTGAGGCCGTGAAATTTAGAGATATAGCTTTGAATAAAAGGTGCTTGAAAAATGTAAACACATTTTAACCAGCGATAAGTAGTATAAAGCATGGCTAGGGAGCATTTAAAAAGGGGAATTCGACTGTTGACTGTTCTAGAAGGGAACCCCGCAATGGAGGACAGATGACTGTCTCTCCAAGTGGTCTCATTCGCTGACTTTTGTCTACAAGTTGACATATTTCAGCAACGTCAAGTGCTTGAAATGTCGCGACACGATAGAAGGACCCCGAAACCTTTTCGAACAGGGACTGACCTCTAAAGTCTGAATGTGTTCAAACTTATCGGCATCCCACTGCTTGATCTTTTTGTCTTTTCCCGCCGTGAAGAATAAATGCGTCTTGGGGACGAACTGCAGGAACATGACGCTGCACACAGCCAAGTAGCCAAGTGAGTTAATCGCGAGCGCGTCGGATTGGAGAACGTGCGAGTGTGCCGTCTTGCGTGCTACCAACCTGTCATCGTGCGCGAACATGGAGCGGTGGCAGTCACCAAAGTCCAGTCCCCAGATCTTCACGTTGCGATCTGCCGAGCCCGTGGCTATCAGCGTGCTGTCCTGGAGGAAAACAAAAACCAGTAGCAACTTTTTTTTTTTTTTAATAACAACGATCGTTAAGGAGAAATAACATTTGCACCAAAATGTTTACAAAAGTTACCAATGTTGTTTTGGTATGGTGAATACGTGAAAGCACACTTAAATTTATTATTGTACAATAGATCAATGATTAAAAAAAAAAAAAAATCTTAATCTGGATTTCAAAAATTTTATTTTTTTAAATAAGTCAAGAAAAAAAATCCAAATCAAAAAATAAATGAAGTTACCATTTAAAAGTAAGGGCTGGATTCCACATAATAATTATGGTCCACTTGAATTATGGTCCTAATTCAAGCAGCAACCACCTTGAAATAAAGTCTCCCCATTCTAAAGCAAATGCGCGCATTCCATTGTGGCAGCTACTCACATGTGTGATGTCCAGACAGAGAACGGGCAGCTTGTGTCCGTACAGCGACAGGAAGAACTACGGACGAGCCATGTTGAGCAAGGTCATGTGACGGCCATTTCTAGACAGCACCTCATCTCCTTCCCCGGCGGGAGTTTACCTTGAGTGTGTCCACGTAGAAGACTTTGACCGTGCAGTCCAGCAAGGAGACGGCCACCAGCCGCTGATCAGGAGAGAACTTGACACACAAGACGTCTTCCTCCAGCTTTAATGTGCGCGTGTGTTTCAATGTCAGCCTCCTGCAATGCATGTGCAAACTCATCAAAAAAGAGATAAATACAAACAAGAGGTAAGAACTGAAGAGGTGGGTAAAATGCACAATGGGGAAAAGAAGAGGAAGAGGGAAAATGAAAGTCTTTAAAAAAGAAAACTAAAAAAATACATTTAAAGCAATATGCCGTTGAACCACAAGATGGTACAGTCTTGCATCTTTTCTTTTGAACAAACTTTTGAGCATTAAAAGTCATTTTGAACCTTACTTGTGAGCATTTGTCTCATCCTTCACCAACTCAAATTCCCAAAACTTCACCGTCTTGTCTGCACCTCCAGTCACGATGCCTCTCTACAGATATGCAGAGAAAATGTATTTATATATAGAAAGGCAGACAAATAAACATTATGGTAAAAAACAGAAAAGATTGAAAAAAATATTGTTAAATTAGGCCAAGGTGGGCGAATGGAGAAAAAAAGATGAAAGAAAAAAAGGTAAATCATAGGAAAGTAAACCAGGTGAAAAAAGTACAAAAACAAAAAGTAGGGTGGGAAAAGGTAGATGCAAAAACCGAAAATAAATAGTAGGAAAGAAAAGAGAAAATGAAATGAGCTATTAACTGGGAAAGGTAAAAATATGAAGGAAAAAGAACAACACAAAAGTGTTGAATAGAGAGAGGATTCCAAAAAAAAAAAGCAAGGGATGGGGGGAATACCTGGTCGGGAGCCAAGCACAGAGACCACAGGGCCCCGTGGTGGGCATCCAGCGTTTCCAGCAGGCTTCCTGACGCCAACTCGAAGATTTGTAGGTTACCATTCTGAGGGAAAAAAAAAAAAACCCCGAGGCGCGTCAATCCTTGCAAACCAGCATGGGAGCGACCCAGCCGGCCGGTTCACCTTGGTCCCGAGGATGATCTGCCGGTCCCCGGGCACAAAGAGAGAGCAGAGGGCATACTCGCACGCCATGGTGCGCACCACTTGCAGTGTCGACCTGAAACACAAACAAGTGAGCGCTTTGACTTTCATAACCCATGTTTTATTTACATTTATTCATTTGATCATGACGATTTTCATTAAATTAAAAGTAATATTTTTTGGTATTTTACAGAATGAAGTGTTTTAATCACACATTAGATACTATGTGTTAGTTAATTTACTGAATATTTTGTTTTGTAACGACTATGAATTCAAACATTTATCACACCGTTATTAGGTGAATTTCATGATACAGTGGGCCCCCGGTTAACGAGATTAATCCGTTCCGTGGTTGGGATCGTCACTGGAATTTGCCTTATGGCGGGCAATCCAAACCTATGTTAAATAGTGCATGCAAGTAAAACCCCAGGTAAAAACATAAAAATTGTATATACATATTAAAAATTGGAATCAAAATAGTAGACTAAGTGCTACGTATATGTATGCACGTAATTTACTGTTATTCAGTACACTTGATGGTTTAAATAATCTCATATTATTTTAGTATGTGTAATAGGCAAGATTTTATATAATGAAAGTGTTAAAAATAGTTTTAGTACCTTTTATATATTCACTGGTCACAATCAATACTTTCAGTATATGAAAATGAGTGTAATGAAGAATTTGATCAATTTTGTCAATTATATGCAATATCTTTCAACAAGGAACGAGCAGTTGTGAACAAAGGTGAGAACATGAGATATGAGTCATTGTGATGTCAGCAATCCCGCTGGCTTTACCTGTTCCAGACTTTGGCGGTGTCCCCGGACGCCGAAAGCACGGCCAGGTTGTCGGAGCTGAAGGCCAGCGTGCGGACGTCGGTGCGATGGCCAGCCAGCGTCAGGCGCGCCGTCTTGCTGGCCGCCGGCGCCGCCTTGTCCCGCGTGGTCTTCAGGCTGTACGTCTCCACCGTGTTGTTCTGCAGCAGCAGCGCCACCTTCAGCTCGCCGCCGCCGCAAGACAGGCAGTCGGCCCACCTGCGGCGAGGGATGCTTTGCTTGAATCAAGTCACGTGAGCCCGAGTCCCATGGCCCGGATCCAGGCCGTCACCTGATCTTCGACGAAGCCTTGATGTTGCTCAGACGGACGATCTCGTCCTTCAAAGTCTTCTCCACTTGCGGCTCCTCGCCTGTGTCGTCCTCTGTTGCCCTAGAAAAAGAAGGGACACCACGTAGCCGTTATTATTAGAAAATATTAGGCGCTATACAACATGACGCAGGGCACTCAGAGCAACCACATGATAACTCAATTTGAAACATTTTCAATGCTGGAAAAAATATACAGTCTATCACTGTCAATCTAATACATATTTTCTCCATGGTGATTTGAATACCCCCCTCAAACAAACAAACAAACAAACAAACGAAGGAGGTTAGATTTGTAATTTTTGGTGAAAAGGATGCCTACTTTGCTGCCTTCTTCTTGGCTTTCTTGAGCTTCTTGGCCATCTTCTTGCGCACTTGGCCCTCAGACAGCACAGAAAACACCTCCAGGAGCGAGTCGTTACCCTGTGCAATCCCACCAGAAATCATACTTCTGCTCAAGTACAGATTCCACACCAGAGCAGCCCATTTTGCCATGCAAAATTCAATACACTTGAAATCTACACCAGGAGCCATCTACCACTTGTGAGCATGGCTGTGTCAGTTTTTTTTGTTTGCTTTTTTTTTTTAATTACAATTGCTAACTCCACCATTTAATTTGTCTAATCAAAAGTATTACTTGTTTTTGTGGGCATCATGGCTTTTGCCTCAATTGATGGGAGTCCTTTTAAAGGGAAGGCAACCCTAATTTTTTTATTTTACAATAAGATGTCCTATGCAACTGCACTAGTCTAAACAAAGTATTATTGTTAGTGTTACATTCGTAGATTATAAATTAAGCAGCAAAATACACCCAATTAAACCCATATCTGTGTGCAGCCAGTTTGCCACTTGGTGGGATGAAAATGACAACCAATCACGGCTCAGCTTGCAAATATCACATGACCAAACTTCGAGAACAGATGAGCCATGATTGGTTGTTCCCTGACCTTTGAGCAACTGCAATGTCAATTTCGGTCAAAGGTAAGTGGCAAAATGTCCGACCCCGGAAATAAGTAAAAACGGTCCTTATTTTGCTGCTTACTCAATATTATACAAACGCAATATTCATCAAAATGTCATGTTTAGACCACATAGAACATATTATTAAAAGTAAACTTTTACTTCCCTCTAATTGCCAAACAGCTGTTTTCTTGTGTGATCAATTTCACGATGGTGCACTGCATTTGTTTTTCACTGAAGACATTTTGGCACTCACGTGACAGGCGAAGACTGTGGCCTTGCTGTCGGTAGTCATAGACACAACTCGGTCTCTGGCCAGGCGGAGGATGGACCCTGCTTTCTTGCAGGTCAAAATACGCTAAAAGGCGGCGAGAAACATCACACGTCAAGCACACGCTCCAATCATCAAAACCTTAGGAAGGCTCCCCTTACGTCTTGTGGACTCTCGTCGTCGGCGTCCTCATCAACGTCGCTGCTGCCGCCGCCAGTCCCCTCGTCATCACCCTCCAGGACGCTTTTGCCCTTCTTGACCTTGGGCTCGCCCTCGGCCTGCTCCTGGATACAAGCAAATACACACACGCGCGTCATCATCAAGCGGGAACCGCGGAGAGCCACCATTCTGTTTGCGGTCCCGGCTCACCTCCTGTAGGTATGTGACGTCCCACGCTCGAAGCTCACTGTCGGCCGAGCCCGTCAACAACCGCCGCTCATCGTTGAGGAAGGTCATGGCCCACACCTGATTAAAAAGTCAGATGCCATCTCATTTCAGTCTGGAAAAAATGCCTGCTGTAGAATTATGCAAGACAGAGCAGGCTTTTAAATTACAACATTTTCATCCATTTTCTAGAGCCGCTTATCCTCACAAGGGTCACAGGCTTGCTACTGCCTATCCCAGCTGGCTTCGGGCAGTAGGCGGGGGGGGACACCCCGAACTGGTTGCCAGCCAATTGCAGGGCACACAGAGACAAACAACTACTCGCAGACCCCACCACATCTAAGGACAATTTGGAGGGTCCTATACACTACTAAAAATGATTTCAATTTTCCCTAAACGTATGAAATCTTCATTTATAATCCCTCATGTGTTTGTTATGATGGCTTGCTCAGTTTTTGCAGGGTTTTGAAGAAGCAGACAGTCGATGCTTGCAAGCGGCAGTCAAGACACACTTTGCACTTTGAACTTGATGTTCAACTTGGAATGAGTATATGTTGTTCTTCAGAGTGAAAGTGGCGGAAGAAACTTAAGCAAACAAATGATGAAGAGAATGCTCACCTCACTGCGGTGGCCCACCAAGGTCTTGAAGCAATGCTGTGTGTCCAAGTCCCACCACTTGACAAAACTGTCCTTGGAGCTGCCCAAAACACAGGATTTGGGTTCATACACTGTGAATAAAAAGTCTATACACTCCTGCAATAAACAAGCGAGATATGTGGTGTGCCCCCCAGCTCCCAGGGGACAACTAGGCATGTGGCCATGTTTTATATGGGCCAATCACATTCAAGTGTCAGGTGTGCCATTTTGCAGCCCACACCTGCCACCATTTTCAAGCACTTCTGATTGATCCCAAATAAAAATAAGCTGCTCTACTCGCTCTTCAAATGACACAGTACCTAGTCACCAGGAGATTCTTGTTTTTGAGGAAGAGCGCTTGCGTGACCTCATCTTTGTGCCCCCGCAGGCGGAAGAGGCCGCATTCATTGATGATATCCCACACGATCACGTCTGTATCCTGCCAAGCAAAACGACTTTTAATTCATAGCCACAATTCAAAAAGTAACCTTTCTACAAACTTATCGGCTAATTCCGGTCTGTGGATACATTAACCTTGAGTTTGGGGGTGTGGAGTGGTCATCTAATCAATTCAATTTTCCCACATATAAAAAGGACATAGGCTCTTCCTAATTTTTGTCTAACTAACCTTGGAGCCGGTGACAAGTCGCGCCCCAAGCTCGTCATAGCACACGGCCGTGACGGCTGACTTGTGTCCATTAAAGCAGACGTTGCTCTCTCCGTTGAGCAGGCTGAAGAGGCGCACGGCACCGTCTTCATAGCCCACGGCCAAGTGGATGCCATCTGGCGATGGGCATAGGAAGCTCACCTCATGTTTCTGGCCAGCGAGGATCAAAACCTGGAGCAGGAGAGGAGAACAACAGATGAGCAACACAGACCTTTATCCCCTCTTTATTGTTTATTGACCCAGAATTATTTCTGCATGTAAAACTTGTAGAAGGCCAACTTCAAATGACTTTAGTTAAAATAAAGAGCAGATAAATTAAGAGCAGCGACAATTTAGCCAGAGTTGACTATGATTGGCGGTAACTGCAATTGCAGCACTACACAACGGTGGCAGCAACACTTTTAAGTCACTTGTAAAACATTCTTTCTTCTCACTTTCTCCGCCTTGCGGGTGTCCCAGATGAAGACGTGCTCGCACGCCGCTACAGCAACGTGGCGGCCGCGTTCGCCGCCACGCAAAGTGACGAAGCAGATGTTGGCTTTCTGGCTGCCGATCACGCCGAACACAGCACCCGCCACGTAACGCAGGTACTGCTTGGTCAAGCCCATGATGTGACGTCCGTAGGTGGCTCCGGTCTCTGTAGACACAAACCACTAGAATGCTTTTGCATTTCTTGACAAATACATCCTAGTGTAAGCAACTGTTGTATTCATATTTTATTTCTTAGAAAATACCACTTCCCCAGACAAATAAATGATTTGTGACCAAATGTATGTAAGTATGTAACGTTTTGGGGAGGAATATTGGATTGCTGTTAGCAAATGTTGTATTTTCACAGCTAATGGCTGCATTTATGCGAGATACTACAACTTTCGAGGACAAATAAAACATCGTTGTGATGACAGAAATGCAATACAGGTAGTAACCAAACACACTATTTTTTTCTTGCAGAGGCAATAGTCATCATTGGCAATGCTAGATAAGTGGCCACCCAAAAAAACATCTTGAGTTGGCCGGGAAGGTGACAGTCACTGACAAATTGTTATATTTTGCTTTAGAAGGGCATTTTGCTTTTTTTTAAAAGAATGTATATGGAAGAGAATCTATAAAATGTCCTTGCAGAGTACAGACACAACAGAACTGAGTACAGCACTAATATTTCTGTGACTAACGCTCGCGATGGCCAAATGTTGCCTTTGGTAATCAAATGTTGTTTTAAGCGTATCTGCACATCTGCGGGTACCCACCAACGCACTTAAATTACAGAAAGCTCATTTTGATTTGGGAAATAAAACTAGATCATCGTGTGGCGTGTCTGGGAAAACACACCTGTGATTTATTTGACTACAGTCAAATTGCGACAACTGATACACGACTTATTAAACGTAATTCTTGTAAATAGTGAATAGAATGAAGTGCATTTGCAATTATAAATTTGTATAATTTCATAAGCTACACTTAGCCGAAGGCCGAATGTTTCACTTTACGACCCTTCCCGGGCGGGCGGGGACACAGCATCCGGAGAAGGAAGCGCCTCTTTACGTTGCTAACCCCGGCCGCCCGGCTTCCACTGTAGACACAAATAAGCAAACGAACGACACGCTTGGACCCACGTGTCGACGTTTCCGACTCGATAGGTCACATAAAGCAACAACCACGTCAATTAAACGATACTCTAGGTTGCAGAACAACATGAGCGCCCGCGTTTTAATGAGTGCTTCACGATTTGGGCAATTTTGACGTCTTACCTCTGAAAAGCCGTAGCGAGCCTGTTCATCCGCTGTTGTGAAGAAATTGCTGCAGACTGGAGTAATCGATCACAGACTTGCATCAGTATTGTTGCTGCTAAGAAAACATGAAACAAAAGTTTTTGAAAAATGTGATTTTCAGCTTTGTTAATTTCATGATATATTTATAAGCAGCACACAGTGACTTAACGAGTTTTTATCTGTGCATTTTATATAATCTCGTTCGCTCTACTACTTTGGGCTGCCGTCCAAAAGAACCGTGCTTGGAAGAAAATATGACATAAAAAGTCTAATGACTTAATTCAAGAAAAATGCCAAAGAAATACATATATTTCATCATTTAAGTTAATCTTATCTTACGCCCAGAAGAGCCCAGAAAAATCAACCTCAGAAGTGTTGAAGCAGCCTACCGCAATCGACAAAGTTGAACCCGGAAGTAATTTCCCATTGCCCGTAGCTAGCTACTCATGGGTTAGCTTAGCATCGGCTACTCGCGTCGTTCACCGCTTTCGGACTTATAACTACTGCTATTCTTATTTAATAAAAAAAAAAAATGACGTCAAAATTCACCAGTAAGGATCACAATTTCAGCGACAAGTCCACCGAACGCAAGGAAGAATTGAATAAACAGGTGCGTAAGCTTCTATGCCGAGTACAAGCTAAGGACAATACTAATTTTGGACGAAAAAGTCTGAAAAGTAGTAGCTCTTCTCACTCTTAAAAAAATAACATGCATATTTGTGTCATAACTTATAGATCAAGGAGCAAACGGTGGCTGTAGATGAGCTGTCCAACATGAAGAAGGATAGGGTGAGTGCGAACAAATCATTGAGTTTCGTCCGATCTTGAATGTGATATTTGAACGAGCGTGAATTGTTTTGCCTTTAGAAAGTGTATGTCCAGCAGAGGAACAGCAACATATTGTTCTTAGCGGACAGGAGTCAGACCTTGAGTTCATGCAAAAGTAAGTTATTCACTGGATGCGTTGTGCTTTTATGAAATATGCACTTTAAACACTTAACCAGTACAAGCTAACAGAATTGACTCTTCTTCACAGAGAAATTGGACAGCTTGACAAAGGAGTTACAGAACATGTGAAGCTGACCAATCCTGCAATCATGTGTGGCATCTTTTGTCTTGTGAGTCCAGTGTCTTCTCCAGTCATGTGGGACAAATCAGTCTATGAAAATTTAAAACGAAGAGGCCCCGACTGCAACCAGGATTTAATAGTTTCGAGCTCCAAGCCTCCCTATCATTGCTTGTTCTCAGCACATGTTCTTCACATGAGAGGTCTCCTTACAAGTCAGCCACTCCAGGACTCAGCTGGCAACATCCTGCTCTGGAACGGGGAGGTGTTCAGCGGTTTACAAGTTCTACCAACTGAGAATGACACTGCTGTCGTTCTGAGGCATTTGTCGTCTTGTAACAACCAGTCTGACGTTTTGTCTGTCCTGTCCACCATTCAAGGTCCCTGGGGGTTTGTATACTACCAAAAGAGCAAAGACTGCCTGTGGTTTGGACGAGATTACTTTGGGAGAAGAAGTTTGCTGTGGAAGTTTGATCAAACTCTGAAGGCCTTGACACTCAGCTCTGTGGGATCCAGCCCTGGTGGACCTGCTCAGTCTGTACCTAGTCAGGCCATCCCTAACAAATCAGATTCTTTTGTATCTGACGAGTTCAGTACGTGTGGACACGCCCCCTTTGGACCCAGTCAGTCTGCCACCTGTGAACCTGGTCAATCCGACCCGTTTCAAACCGAACAGTCCGGCGCTAGTGTATGTGACCCATCTAATTCTTGTGAAGCATTTTGGTCCTGTCCTTTTAACCATAGATCCTGTGTATGGCAGGAGGTTCCTGCACTCGGTGTGTACAGGCTTGACCTGAGGTCATTTGTAGAATCCAGAGCGCCGACGATAGAACTTTATCCCTGGTCTCAGGTTGGAGATAATCTGGTTTCCACCTGCTTGGAAACAACCCAGCTTCCTGGCCCGGGTAGCTGCATCATACTGAAGAGCCCGTTGAATCTGCTCAGATCACCAGTTATTCCTCTCAATACGACACTGAATGATCACCACATGAACCCGGAGTCCATGGTGGAGGATCTAGAAGAGCTTCTGGACAATATAGAAAAGGATGAAGCAGTGAGAAGTCTGATCGACGTTCTGAGCGAAGCAGTCAGGAGACGTGTCCAATGTTTGCCTGATGAGCCGCAAGATGGCCAACAGTCCAGAATCGCCATCCTTTTTTCAGGTGGCATCGACTCTATGATTCTGGCCGTCTTGGCTCACCGTCATGTACCTGATTGTCAATCTATTGATCTTCTTAATGTGGCTTTTGAAAACTACCGGGCTCAGAACGAGCTCACCAAAAGACAAAGAGCAAGTCAGAGAAAGTCCGAAACCCAAACGTGCCAACCATTCGATGTCCCGGACAGAATCACTGGCAAATCGGGCCTTAAGGAACTCCAGGCCTTGGCTCCAGAAAGGCGATGGAACTTTGTGGAAGTGGACATCACACGGGATGAGCTGCAACGAGCGCGGCGCGAACACGTCGCCCACTTGGTACACCCGCTGGATACCGTACTGGACGACAGCATCGGATGCGCGGTGTGGTTTGCGGCCAGAGGCCAGGGCTTCCTCCTCCGAGACCTTGACCGGAGCAGCTTTGTCTCTAAGGCCAAGGTACTGTACAATAAGGAACGAAAGTCAAAGAGTGCGCAGTCACTAATTGCTGACTTGCATCCAGGTCGTTCTGACGGGAATTGGAGCTGACGAACAACTGGCGGGTTATGCCAGACACAGAGTCAAGTTCAAGACGTCTGGACACAAAGGACTGGTCCAAGAGATAGCCATGGAGCTTGGCAGGATCTCCTCCAGGAACTTGGGCAGGGACGACCGAGTGATTGCAGACCACGGCAAAGAGGCCAGGTTAGGGTTCTTTTGTGCGTACACCTGGACAATCCGGTGCCAGTAGACCTGGCCAGTCTAACCTTTGTAGACCTGCTCAGTTCAGCCCTTGCCAAGCTGCCTGCTTTGCCACTTCTGGACCTGCTTGTCAGTTGGACCTTAGTGATCCTAGTCAATTGCTGAACTGACCAGAGATGACAGACTCCTTGAAGGCTTAACCTTTGGCAACCAGATCAGCCCAACCCTTGCGGACCTTTCACGACCCGGACAATTGGGCTATTCTGGGGAAAAACGCAAGCATGCATAATGAATACCAGTATTTTATTTGTGTTCATTATTAGTCATGACATCCAAAGTTTGAGCTTGTCTGCTATTAAAATGTGCGTCTGTGCCATTAGGTTTCCGTACCTGGATGAGAGCGTGGTGAGCTACCTGAACTCCCTACCCATGTGCGACAAGGCCGACCTGTCCCTCCCGCGGGGCGTGGGTGAGAAGCTGCTGCTGAGGCTTGCAGCCCGCCTGCTAGGATTGGGGGCCTCGGCCGTCCTGCCCAAGAGGGCCATGCAGTTCGGGTCGCGAATCGCTAAGATGGAGGACGGCCGCGAGAAAGCCACGGACCGCTGCGGCAGGCTGCTGGCCCAGTAGGCCGGAGACCGTCGTGGCCGGGGATCAAGTTGCGCGATCAAAACTGAACGTTTGCTTTGTCTACATCATGTACGTATGCACATCATGGAGTTTGTCTTTGAAATACTGGTCGCAGTCCACGTATGACTGTAAGTTGCCCACGTCGAAACGCCCACAAATCTCATGGACGTACACCGGTTTTCTGTAAAAAACAAAAAAAAAAAAATTAAAAAATATATATTGTAATACGATTAAATGTGTTCTCATCCATTAAATGGTCTCATTTGGTCCCTTGAATGGTGGTCTATATATTAAATTTACATTTGAGAAATTACATTTTAAATATAATCATTATTAATTACACTTAACTCATTTGCTGTCAACTCATTTAAAATATAATTTTGATATCTGTAGCCATCAATGACAGGGAATGATTTCATAACAGATAAATATGAAAATAATACTTGGGTCCCTTTAAGATGCAATGTAATCTATCCATGCATTATTTTAACCACTTGTCCTCACAAGGGTCGCGAGCTTGCTGGTGCCTTGTCCAGCTGTTGTTAGGCAGCAGGCGAAGGACTCCTGCGCTGGTTCCCAACAAATCGCAGATCACACATAGACAAATGGCCATCAGTCACAAACACACCTAAGGACAATTTGATGTGTCCATACACCTATCACACGTTTTTGGAATGTGGGAGGAAACCGGAGTACCCAGAGAAAACATGCAAACTCCAGACACAGAAAGGCCCAAGCTGGGATCGAACCCACAAACTCTGCGTGTGTGAAAAATGTAAAATCTAATGATCAGAAATATTTACCTGGGAATGAGCCAAGCCACAAAGTTCCCAGGAGCGTCTTTTTCCTGCATAGCCGCATCCTGCCGCAATGAAAACATTCATTCCTTCAAATAAAAATTGCTGATTTTGGGCAGCACCAATCATTAGTGTTACCTTCTTTTCCAGGAGGAAAGTGTCCAAAAGAGGCAGGCTCTTCTTGGAAAACACGTAGAAACAAGGACACTGGTGGGGTGGGTACAAAACAAGTAACTAAAACAAGCTACAACAGCCTCTGGAGCCAGTTTGACATAGGCATACTGAGCAAATTTCATTTTGCTAACTTGAGTAGATCAACAAAACAATATCTTAAGAGACCAAGTCTATTAAGACAAAAGAAGTCTGCCATTTTGTTGTGAACACTGCCAGTGGCCTTTGAGAAAATTTAGCCCCCGAAGCCACTTAACCAAAAAATTCTCATGAGGCCATAATTCATATTGATCATTCAAAACTGCCATTCTTGTTTAAATCCTGCTGGATTGGTGACAAAATTAGCAAATAAACTATAAATTTGGGGCGAAACTCCAATCCTAGAGTTACATGCTGCAACACGAAACTCAGTAGCCATGTCGAACTAAAATTGACCTGCAAAAAAAAAGTCAAGAAGCCATGCCTTCAAATGCACAGCAAGTCTGACATTTTCATTGGAAGCTTGTCATTTTTAATATTTAAAGTCGCTTTTAGACTAAAAGATTTGTTTTTAATTGTTCCAAATTTGAACTACATGCACTGAAAATGGTGACGCACCAAACAGGAAGCTTAAAAGGAACACATTGGGATCAAACATACCGCTCTCCTTGATGCGGTCTCTGTTGGTAGCGGCTTCTCCTTCATACACACGGCTCGAAGCTCATTATCGACTTCCACGATTCCATATTTGGAGGTTTCTGCATAGGAAACAAGTAAGGAAAAAAAGCACTTACTTTTTCATAGAATGCAGTACAGCAAGTCCCAATTCTCACCATCATCCTTGCACTGGTAAGACAACACCATATTGTTGTCCTCACATCTCGCTTGGAGTTCACAAAACCTGGACTGGATTTGTGCCAGGCTAAAGTCCTCTTTGAAGAGCGTGTCACTATTTACGATGCCAAGAAAAAAAAAAGGTTCTCTGAACAAAATGTTAGTCAGATAAGACATTGGTTCTCAAATGGATACAGTACATTGCAGTACAGTTCTCTTTTCAAATTACGAAAATTATGAACAAATTAAGTGGAACATTAGTAACGTATGGCTCAACTGTCATTAAAATTTTGACAAATTAGACATGGATAGCACAGAAGCCTTTTTTTCCGTCATTCGAAACTACCAGTACTTTGCGCTGTTGAGAGGGTACTTTATTTAAAACATTTCACAGGGAGGTACATAAACGAAGAATGATTTTGTACCAGCAGTATTGGATAATAAGCTCACCCGCCAATCACCATGATGTGGTCCTGGATCTGGAAGTGCTTCACCGCCAGTTGAAGGCAGGCCACAGCGCCAAGACGCCCCTGTTGATTTAATAAAAAACAAAAAGAATAACGAGGAAAATTAAGCAACTGGCCACTAGAGAGGACTTTTGGACTTGATGAGTAACCACTGCATGCAACACGAACATGGTTTTGCTATGCTAATGGGATAAGCGTCAATAGTGGGTTGGTGATGATGAGCTGCTAGCATCTGTGAAAATGTGTCGTTATTGTCTTAAATCTGGTAAGTTTTTAACCATTTTACCCTTCAGCATAGGCGAAATAGGCAAAGGCACGGATAATGTAAACATGCTTCCATGAAGATTCGTTTATATTTTTACCCGTGGAGGCTGCAAAAGTATTTTTTTCCATGCATGTCATTGTTAAATGTAAAAAAAACAAAACAAAAAAACAACAAAAAAAAACATTTACATCATTACTTGTGGTCTGGTCACAGACGATTTGAACAGTCGGAAAGTGTGCGACCCATTCTTCAAATGCAGCGAGGTAAAGAGCGTTGGTCTGTGGACAGAGAGAACCACAAATAAGGCAATGTTTGAAGACCCGTTCCACAGATTTGGTGGACTTGTCACTTAAAAAAAAAATGTTTAAATGACCCAGCAGGAGGTCTTCCTGTAGTCGACCTCTGATCATGGTTTCATGACCCAAACAGCACTCTTGCCCTCTATGTGAGCAAAGTCCGTTTGCAGGCGTAGTACTCACCACGACGTAAATATTGTCCAGGCCGTTGGAGGCGGCCAGTGCTCGGATCCAGTGGCTTAGGAGCGCACGGTTACCTATCGGTAGCAGCGGCTTGGCGACGCCGAGCAAGTGGGCCGAGCGCCCGCTTTGGTCGGCCGCCACGTCCCGCTGGAGCCTGGTTCCATAGCCAGCGGCCAAGATCACTGCCTTCATCGAAAGTCGGAGGCTGACTCTCACTTCTTGTTGGTGCAGAAGTTTGGGTAGTGTTTTTGTTTTTTTAAAAAAAAGTCAAGATGATTGAACCGAAGTAAAAGTTCAAGTGAGTTGCAGTCGGCTTGACAACACTTCCGCCATGTGTCACGTGGTACTCTTATAACCGCGCCTCTTTTGCGAAATGCAAGCTATTGCAAGTGAAGCCACTGGCGGCCATCTTACGTTGCCGTCCGCTCAGAAGCCCGCCAAGATGAGAATCAGGCATATACAGTGCTTCTCTTGTTTTGTTTATTGTCAAAAGGTACAAGGAAAACGTGGATACCTTCCAGACACCAAAATCAGTATTCTACAAATACAAAAAGAAGAGTGCGAACATTGCAATCCATGAACATTATCTAGGTTTTTTTTTTATTTTTTTTTTAGTGCTCTTTATTCAGCTTCTTCAGCACCACTCCCAATGTCCTGAACGGTGTCGACGTCCTCATCCACTTTAAGCGTCTCCTGGGGTTGGGCAGGTACTGTTTCAGATGTCTCCATTGGCTCTTCAGCTGGTTCCGGTTCTAATTTGGGTTTAGTTTCTGGTTCAGGATCAAGCTGGGGTTCAGTTTCCGGTTCAAGGTCCTCTACCGGTTGGGGTGCCTGTTGGGGTTCCGGTTTAGGTTCCGGTTCCGCTTCAAGTTCAGGCTCAGGTGTTCCATCACTTTTGACCAACTCCACCTAAGAGAAATCCAAATGGATTTAAGTCTCCTTTTGCAACACAGATCACTTCCATCTTCACATTAATTGAAAATGTCTCGATGGACATAGAGTATTCGTGAAGAAAAGGTTGGAATTTCCTGCTTTGCGACACTTTTGGTTGATGTGAGTGATCAACGATAACTTTTTTTTCTTGGTGATACTGATTGCATTTGCATGGCGAAAAAAATCCTTCACATTGCTTGGTGAGAAAGCAGACGATTTGCTTATTGCCATGTTAGCGGACTTTACCTCCAAGGGGGTGTTAACAGTTTCCTCCTGTCTCACTGGGTCTGCTTGCTCCTGCTCCATGGGTTCCTCCTCGTCCTCTTCGTCTTCATCTTCCTCCTCCTCTTGCTCCTGCTCTTCCACCTCCACCTCCACATGAGTGGCAGCGGCGGCGCGCGGTTCCGGTTGCTGCGCTTCCGGTTGTCGCGTTTGCATTTGTGCCTGCGGTGGCTCAACAGACATGACGGGGACCGGCGCCCTCTCCATGCGGGGCATCTCTTTCTTCACAGGCTCGGCCGTCTTGGCTTCGGCTTTTTTGCTGGCTTCCAGAACCGCCATGACGGAGGTTGGGATGTGTGCTTGCTGTAGGTGATAATCATTAGATCATTCTGTGTTGTGGTGTTAAAAGTGAATATTAAAAGTGGTTATTTAGAAGTATCTAAGAGTGTTTAGATGTGACATTAAGAATGATATTCTTTTAGTGTGTCATCGTGTGGTGTGGTGCATGTCAAAATTCTGCGGCGTGGGGTGCGTTAAGAATTATTATAGCAAGTGATCGCACGGGAAAAAACGTCCGAAGTGGTTTAATCAGAATAACTTTGGAGACAACGGCTCTTGCCTGATGCGGCGTGAAGGATCGGACGTGATGTAGCAATGGCTCCCTCATCTCAGGGCACCGTTCAAAGACGCTGGCGAGCTGGGCGTGAGGCAGCTGCAGTAGGACGCTGTACGACTGAGGTCTGGTTCTCTGGCAGCATTTGACGAAGCCCTCCCACACCTTGGGGTACTTCCACACCTGTGGGGGCAGGATAAATTGCCATGTCACACGTTTTATCATGTGGGTCATTAGTTCATGAGGGGAAGGGAGATAATAGTGGTGCAACAATTGATCAATTAACTAAATATTTATCCATTATCAAATTAACAGACAGTTATTTTGATAAAATCATTAAATGAGGAATTAGTTCACTAAAACACTCTGATTACAGGCCCTCAACAGTAAATAGTCCCACAAGAAAGTAGATTGTGATTCCCTTTGCTTGTTTTTTAGGGGAGACAGGCAAAGTCTTTTGGTATTTATCCAGTATGATAAATTGAGAAAAAAAAAAAAAAACAATAAATATTGAATAGATTAAGATTAAGCAATGGCTAGGATTATTAGTACTTTGGACTGTTTTTAAATTATTTTAACGTGGAGGAAAAACTCATGGTGCGGCGAGAATAGTCATCCCGAGCACCCGTATTAGAACTGGACCGGGCAACTTTTGAATGGTCAAAATGGATGCGGGCAGAAGTGGCAACCTGCTTGACGATGAGCCTAGCCAGGATGTTCATGACAAAGCCACACAGTCGCGGGTACATGGTGAGTGACTGGATGACGGTCCTCATCAGCAAAATGGGCAGAGGGCTCTGCTCCATCAGCTGCTGCATCACCACAGCCAGAACCTCCGACGTGTACACGTTCTTCTCGGCGAAACACAAGTTGGTTGCTAGAAAAAAAAACAAGAACAACAACAATAATTCAGACATTTAGGTGAATATCTTTTTTTCTCCAGTATTTATTCCTGAAGTTGAGCATTTCCAGGATTCCATCCACTTCTAACCTTTAATGATGGACTTCATATCGCATTTGGCGGAGTCGATGTTGTGCAAAGCGATGAGCAGATCTCCAGGCGTCAGAGGGGACACGGAGGAACTTCCCTCACCTGAAGGACCACACAAGCGATCAAGTCTGGCTTTTCATACGAGTCTGTTTTGGAAGAAATCCAAACTTACTGTGCTGGGTGCCCAGGAGCCGATTGAACACCTCCTTGACCACGATGGGGTTGAGTTTGATCAGCTTGGGAAGCGCCTGGACTACTTCAGCCTTCAGCAGCAAAACAAATGAACAGGTTTTAGTGCTCCAATGTTGTGCTCCAATAACCCCCCCCTCCCCAAAACAATTATCTATAAAAGGTAAGATAAATAAATGTTACATTTCATATAGGAATTACTTGGCTGGCCAACATTTCCCTTGAGCACCAAAGTTTGCATTGGGAAGCCTCCCATGCCATTACCTTTTCTAGCCCGTTGATGACTGGGATGAGGAAGCGAACATCTGGCACACGTTTATGGTAAAGGTCCCGCACCCTCTCCACCAGCTCCGGAGATGGCGGCACTGTGTGACGACAGAGGGAAAAGACACTTTTTAATTTCGCAATACCACTGAAGCAAACAACAGTTCTAATTGTTCAGTTTACAGTTGGAGGTTACCTTTATCTGTCAAAATGTGCAGGCAGCGAGTAACGAGCGTTTCCGCACCCTTGGGGCAATTTTCCACCAGAAGCAGAAGCTCGGGAGAGTTCATTCCCATTCCACGGATCTGTCAGAAAAATGCAGTTCAAAAGAGACATCTTTTGTATTCAGTCTTATCAGCATGAAAATGATCGCCACAGTAAATCACAATTCTGGCTTAATACCTTTGGTACATACATTACATATGTCTGTGAGGGTTCCAAGGTTTAAAAAAAAAAAAAAAGACAGCACTTAGCACTGATGAAACCATAAGAGTAACCGTATATTTTTTCTGGTGAAGACAGCACTTCATCAGCAAGCCAGCAAATTGCACTTTGTCAAGTGATGGAGCGCAATGATAACAGCATGGCATAGACTTTTGGTGGTGGTGCTGTACACTTGTGAATACACACTCGTGGATGAAGAGCTACTTACGGGAAGTTCGATGGCTCGAAGCACGCTGCGCTTGATGTCAGCAATGGCCTCAGTGTAGACGGATGCCAGTTCATGCACTAGCTTGTGGTTCAACGGCAGCAGAGACAAGTAGAGGAACAGGCACTGACGCACTGTCTCTTCAGTCCAGGGGGATGCCACCTCTGTGTGCCCAAGCAAGCGCGCACCGTCCACCCTGGGTTAAGTAGTGCAGGGTACAACGAACCTTGATGTGCGGCGGGTCCCAACCTGTGTCTTTATCAGCCCCAAAAAGCAGCGACGGAGGGTTGGGATGCACCAGTAGTTGCATGTAGTTCAAGGCAAACTTCTCTATGTAGTCCCGAAGGTGGTCTTTCTCGTACATGCGCTTCAAGAAAGCCAGGGCTGTGGAGCGCACCTGGAACGGCATCATTTATCAATGACAACTACAGCTTTAAGTGCTATTAAATAGTTGGGAAAGAGAGTGCAACCCCCTCATCAGACAATGTCAGAAAAGCCCTTTTGTCAAAATATTCCCAATGAGATACATAAATCCCACCCTAAATCTATGCCGCTTTGTAGGGGTTAGGGTTAGATTTAATATGTAAACAGGAAGTAACTACAAATTCAAATGTAACGTGTCATAAAACAAAGAAATAAGTAAAAAAATAAGGCTGGCAGCAGGACTTTTCATATTCACCCATCGCATGCATTAGCTGGGTTAAAACTTTTAACCTGTTTAACTTGAGGTGCAACAATTCATTGATTAATCAACAGCGAAAACATTGCCAAATGATTCAATAATTATTTCAAAATTAAAACCAAAACATGATTTTTAATTGACATTAATAAGTCGTTAGTTGCAGCCTTAATCCTAACTTAAAAGACTTGGCAACATTTGCCAAGGGTTTTGGACTTATTCAAAATTCTATCATATTTTCCAAGATGATCTGTAAAACAAACTGCTGTCTAACTTTCGGGTGAAAGATGATTCCCACCTTCTCTTTTTCATGGGAGCTGAGATCTAATAGCACATGAAGGTACTGGAATTGCCTGGAAGGCCGCTTGACGATCAGCTCCTTCAGCGTAGTCATGCCTAAATACACGCGCGACTGCAACAACAGCACAACGTTAACAGTTGAGGGCCACGTTCAGATGACGTAAAGTGGACGCTATGGGTGATGTACCTCATCCTCACAGTAACGGCGGATAACTTCCAGCGCTGACTCTGTGATGATGGGAGCCTCCAGCACCAGCTTCGTGAAAAGTCTGCCACACAACAGCAAAGGTCACTCAGGAACCACTCACAAATCCACCCCCAAAGCGGAGTTTTTTTGTGCTCACCCATCTTTCTGTTCGGGCTTCTCCTGCAAGCCGGAGAGCAGCGTGTACAGACACTGGTCGTAGCTGTCCAGCAGCCCAGAGGGCAGTTGACTCAGGTACGTGTTGTACTCTTGATAGAGCAGTGAAAAGGCCAGCTCGCTGCGCGAGCGGATGTCCTCCAAAATGAAGCGCAGCACGTCCTCTTTCATGATGCCCTCAAACTGCGTCACCAGCTTGGACAGGAGCTTCACTCGCACCTGACAAAAACAAAACAACATAAAACAGGTTTCAAGACAGCTTTTTTTCCCCACCCAGCATTAATGACTGGGTTCTATAAAAAAATACCATCTAAGATTCCAGTTAGAAATTGAGGGAGCTGAATCACTGCTTTTTTTTGTAGTAAAAATGGACCACATTTGATAAGGATCGGCGCGTTTTGACAAAGTGATGCCGTCCACTGGGCTCGTTTGTCATTCAGAAAGTTAAAAAAAAAAAAAAAATACATGGATGGGGCAGTTCTGGTTGCTAGAAGCCACTTACATGGGACATGCCGCTTTGAGTGATGCTCTTCTCGGAATGAAGGATGCGGTTGATAGTCTTGGAGGTTAGCTGTTCCATTTGCGTGTCCGATAAAGGCTGGATCACATCCGACAGTCGGAAGACTTTCTTCCTCCCGCTCAACCCTGCCGATCTGAGAAAGAAAGACAGCAAAAAGGCGTCCTCAAAAGTTCATCAATTGCAATTTTTTTGCTGTGGTGTGCGGGTCTGACTTGGTTTGCGCTGAAGGAAGGATGGGCTCGGGAAGCCTTTTGACAGCCAGGTTGGGAGGCTTTTCTTTTTCAGAGTAGCCCACCACGGAGATGGCCTGGCCCACCATGACGGGGACTTTGCGCTTGATGAGGATGTCCTTGGACTCAGCCTCGTCTTCGTAGACCTCCTCATTCTCTTTGGCTTTGCACTGCTCCAGTCCTGTATGAAGTGCAAAAAACACCACAGTCATATCATTGAACAAAGACCCGAACCAGAACAAACTTTTTTTTAATGTTTGATAGGAGAGCTTTAAAAGTTTGCTTAGCCAACCTGGACCAATGCCTGCCGCGGTCATCTGCGTGGCCATCAGTCGGGCCAAATGTTTGATTTGGGCGTCAGTGCCCGCAGATTCCACGGGCGTGTACGTGGCCTGGAAGGATGCCGGCATGGTGTCGGGCAGATATACCATGCTGATCAGCACCTGCTCAAAAGAAACACAATCGCTATGCTCATCAGGTGCAAAAAACAAAGAGGAAGACAGGCGCTTGCTAGTCGCTCACCAGATTGGCGACATTCTCAGCGTTGAGGAGTGGGCACAGGAAGTCAGCGGTGAGGTCAATGGCAGACTGTCCCACTGGGATTGGAGCTGGTTTGGGGACTGAAAGGGGAGCCGGCTCCTCCTTGTCATCATCGTCTTCTATGAGGGCTTGCTCTGAACACACGGCAGAAACAACGTCATGAGCGCACTGCAAGCACCAGAGCAGTTGCACCCAAAGCTATTGGCACCAGCATACAGCCAATTATGTCGGCGCACTGAGCCACAAGTGCACCCACCAATTTTAACCTTCTTCCCCTCCGTATACTGTTCATGCCGTCCCCTCTTGCGCTGCTCCCGCAGCGATGGCGTGGAGCGCGTGATCTCGCTCTGGGGCATTCCCAAGTCCAGCAGTAAGGTGCTGATTTGGCTCTGAAACTCCAGACTGCACGGGTGCTTGAGCACAGCCACCAGGTGCAGCTTCAGGTTTTTTCGCACACTGCTCACCTGAGACTTGGCCAGGGTAGGTGGAAGATTAGCTTGAAATAAAAAACAAACAAAAAAATCAACAACTGCGTTTCATGGTGCCATATGGTAAATTTAAGGTGTCCCTTCACATTTGATATGATACACATAACACAGCCTAGACAATACGTTCTCAGCAGGAAAAGTACATGCTTTTATTTTTTCTAATAAAATGTTTAGAGCGACTTAAGTGATACCATTCAGACAACAATACAGTTGTCAACAACAGAAGCTATAAGAAAATAGGATCCATTTAATCCCAACATCTGAGTTACATAAATTCAGCAGTCTGGAATAGACTACTTGTAAATGATTGCAAACCCGATACAGCATATCGGTCCAATATCAGCCAAAAAACAATAGGGGATTATATGGAGCTATATCCAAAACGCCCAATATTATCATTTCCACACTTCCACTGACAACTAATATCCCAATCGGATTGGTACACCTTCAGTAAATTCCTCGTTTCCACACTTACCATGTAAGGTCTCGTACGCCTGCACAACCTTGGACATAAACATGGGCCTCTGGCGGGCGATGGTGGCGAGGGAGCCCAGGGCAGTAGTCAGGTTAATGCTGGAGATGGCAGGATGCACCATGAACTTCAGCAGCTTGTCCAAAGCCAACTTTCCTTCCTCACACAAAACATCTATGGAGGAAATGTGTTTCTTGAGATGAAGAATACATTACAGTCAAGTAGTAGCCTTGCATTTGGCTGCTGGGCCTTCAGGGGAGTAACCCCAGTCAATCCACCTTTTAGTACCACAACCTTAATGTTGCAATTAAAATTACATTCCAGAACACCCTGGGGGATCCATGCTATTTGCGAGGGATAAGGACCGAGTCCAACTGCAAATAAGGAAAATCTGTGGAATATCTGACATATCTGGGGGGGGCAACTGGATTTGAGTATTCTTAC
Source organism: Hippichthys cyanospilos (assembly GCF_059441005.1). Taxonomy (NCBI): domain Eukaryota; kingdom Metazoa; phylum Chordata; class Actinopteri; order Syngnathiformes; family Syngnathidae; genus Hippichthys; species Hippichthys cyanospilos. Next base: position 15,006,071 of record NC_142373.1, on the reverse strand, counting down.
CGTAGCGGATGTACGTGTGGTCTTTTGGTACTTTGTCCAAGCTGATGTCGCTCTCCTGCCGCTTGGGCACATCTGAATCGGCCACACGAGGCGACAGCGTGATGATGAGCGACTCTGTGAACTTGATGGCATGAGTGCGCACGCCGTCGTTCTCAGAATCCAGCAGTGCCAGGACGTCGCCTTTCATCTGCGTCACCATGTCCCAGCAGGCCTCCTGCATATCTGACACGGCTTTGGCTCGCACCAGCCACTGGTGGGGAAGAAACAAACCTATTTGTTCCATATAGTAAAGCGAACATTTACTTGGAAATACGCTTGTGATTGGGGCTCACTTGAATGTGTTCTCGGGACTTAACTGTGGGTCTTGTGTCAAAAGACTTACTCTAGTTGTAACTAGTTTAGACATGCTTGCAAAAAGAATGTGAATTTTCACTCATACCTGTGATGTTTATGAATAAAAAGAAGCCATTTCTGTACATAACTTACTTGTAGAGTAACTTTGTACATCTGCGTGAGTGTGAGAATGGCTTTCTTCACGACGTTGACGCTCTCGTCCTTGAGCAGCATGTTCAAGTTTGCAATTAGCCTAAGGAGCAGCTCATTATCACGTTTACTGGAAAGATAAAAAAGAAATGTGAACACACTGCAAAACTAAGTAATGTTTTCCAACTGCAATACAAGCACCCACCATGCCTCCTCGATGAAGCCAATGACAAACTTTCTCACGTCGATGGATTTATCCGTCTGAAAGGCAATTATCTCCTGTGAGGTAAAGATGGAAAGAAAACCATTATTTCCTGTTGTAATCGTGATATGTGCATAAAAGTCCATGCTCATGCATGCTCTTACGTCCAGGAAATTGTCAAGGAGAGACGGATCCTTGTTGATGATAAGCTCCTGGACCTGAAAAATTGAGGTAGAAGTGTAAAAATCAAACATTTGTTTTGAATGCAATACATACAATGATCGATTACATTAAGTATCAAAGTATAACCCGGGAACTTAATGGTTAAACATGCACATGTCAAATTTCATATCCATCTAAGAACATGACAAATAAAAATGATCCTTCTCATTCTTCTTTTAAAGCAAACCAGACACTGAAAGAGCCAGTTCCAGTCTTCCAAAAGCGGGCAAGTTCAACCACATTATGATAAGTGGGTGTTATGTGCTGTAATATGATGTCGTGTTCTTTATCACTAAATCTTTACTTACATTTTTAAGGAAGGAACTTGTGATCCAGTTTAAAGCATGAGTAATTGTTTTCTCTTTTCAAGGGAAACACATTTTAATGTTAATTTAATTTTTAGAAGAGAACACACCTGTTTGAGCACAGCGAGCTTTTCATCTGTGGGTATAAAGGCAGCCTGATTCAAAAGATCCACCACCTGCAGACAGATATGTAGGTTATTCCATGTTCGGATACATTCTAGTATTACTGATCAATGGACTCATATTTACCTTTTCACTCGTGGTCATGTCCATGACATGAGGCGTCTCTCCGTCTTGTACGGAGAACTCCATGAAGTTCGACTTCCTTTGTTTACTATGTGTATAACAGCATATCACCAAATCTGATAGAATAAACATAAAAACGATGTTACCGACAACTGTGTGTAATATTAAGACAACAACAAGCAGGAAGTTGTACCAAATGTAATTTTGTTTACGGCTAACATGCTAACTAGCGCCATGCTAAACATCGAGCACACATTGCAAGAAAGTCAAAGAGAAGAGTGTGACAGCTATGGATCCCTAAATAACACGTTCAAAAGCTTATGCCGGTACATATACGACGTTTTCATACACTGTAAATACATACACAAATGTCAACGAAGCTTAGCTATATGTGAATGAAGCAGCAACAGTCCTGAGTAGCGGATTTCTTTTCTTCTTCGTGTATTGAAAACCTGAAATTGCGGGGCCACGCCGCCCCCTGCAAGAAACGCCGCTCATTGCTACCATTACAATACAGTATTGTATGACACCGTGTGCTGCATTTTTGCGTTGCTTGATAAGTAAATTGCATGCATTACCTAAATTCTCTACTGTTGAAAATGTAACAGCCTCATTAAATTGATAAATAAAAGCAATAAAGAAGGCAGTTGTTCTTCGACAATATCTCTACATTTCTGTAAGGACGGGAAAATCCATATGGGAAACAGTGCATTGCCCATATAAATTGACGATATGATTTATTTTGAAGAGCTATACCGGAAACCAGTCTCTTTACAGCCACCCGACTCTCACATACTTCATTTTTGCGCTGTATTCGTGAAACATTTTCATACCCGAAGAGTGCTAAATGACATATTATCCTCGATATATTGTAGAAAGTAAATGTCTATCAACGGAAATTTGTGAGACTTAAACTAAAACTTAGTTTTATCTTGAAGGGGATTTTCCAAAAGTCATCTCTCGCCGCTATTGGTTACCTTGACAGACACATCACTCGTCAAAAATGGCGACGATAGTCGCCTAAGGAAGGAATTCTGGTGTATCCTAACTTAGTTTTAAGAAACAGAGGACACGCATTTTGTTTGTAATCTGGCGAGAAACATTTTTGCTTTCCTATCGTGCCTATAAAAGAGAAGACGACGTTCAACGTGAGCAACAGCAGGCTTGGCTCGCGTTTGTTTTGCTTTTAGCTCTTGTCAACAGCTGTGTTTTGAACTGTTAATGCAGTTGTTTTTGTTTACCTCTTTGTTTAAAACAACACGACAACTCTGCTAACTTAGATTGCTGCATCAGTTATCGTTAAAAACTATGCCAGAGTGTGTTGTCAACAGCACGCTTAGTAAGGAAGTTATCTGTATGATTACCTGATTATCTGTATGATTAACACTTAACAGTCGCTCCGTTTTGTTGTTTCTAAGATGTTTTTGCCCATGTTGTTTGCACAGAGTGGCGATGGAGTGCATGTTCATCATGAACCGGATGGGCTCTCCGGGCGGCTCGGCTGCAGCCCAGCGGAGGCGTATGGTCTTAGGGGTGGCCATCCTGCTGCTGGTCGACGTCATCTGGGTGGCCTCCTCCGAGCTGACATCGGCAAGGGCCACATTCACAACACGACGCTGACAGCGAAAGCTAGAGATTGTGGTCAAGATGCCATGCTATCAACATGAATTGCTTGGATGCAAATCAAACTAGCTAACATTATACTCCCCCCAAAACTTAGTTGATCTGCTTATGACGACTGCCTTACACAGAAATACTATCATGTTTGAGCCAAAAGCCGGTATCCTTCATGTTTTAAACCTTCTTCTCTTTTACGCACACCCGATTCAAATGATCAGGATCATATTCAAGCTGCTGCAGGGCTTGCTAATAAACTAATCATTTGAATCAGGTGTGTTGAGCAGAGGAAACAGGGAAACATGTATGATACTGTGCCCTCAAGGACTGGAGTTTGACACCTAGTAGTGTTATCTTTAATTGGCTGAATGGTGAAGTCCTGCTTCCACAAACCCAAACACAATCAGTGCTTTACTGTCTTTGGACTAGCAGCTGCTCCTCATTTTGTTGCAGCCTTTTTGCAGTGCCTTTGGTCATCACGATGACCCACAATCTCTCTCCACACACAATTGATAACCGAATGGATACCAACCCCACCCCAGTGAATGTTTGTTTCCTCTCCGTCCCCACTGCAGTACATTTTCAGGCGGCAAGAGTACAACAAGCCCTTCTTCAGCACCTTCACTAAGACATCCATGTTTGTGCTCTACTTGCTGGGCTTCGTGCTGTGGCGACCCTGGAGGCAGCAGTGCACCGGCTCGCTCAAGCGCCGCCATGCTTCGCTTGTAAGTATAAACGTGTTTTGGGGTGAAAGGGCCCTGCTGCTGTCAGTGAAAATCTCAAAATAATGAACTCCCTTCCCAAAAAGGGATTTGTAATTACATGTACATGTGACAAGATGGTGACACAGCACTTAAACAGAGATGATCATAAAACACCATGTATGTATCTGGCACGCGCACACAAAACCATGTATTTACCTCCAATGCGATATTAATCACATTGCCATGCTTAGATGCATGGGGGCATGTATATGTGCGCCCCCCAGTAGGCTTTGATGGGATCATCCACTAAATGCCTTGAGATAACTTTGCTTTCAATTGTATCTTTATTAAAATTGTTAAAAAATCTTTTGTATTTTTAAGAAGGAAATCTCTCCACAGTTTGCTGAGGCAGAAGCTTACTTTGCTCCCTGCACCAATGACACCACTGTGAACAACCGTTTGGTACGTATTCATTGGAACAATGTAACGCATCCAACAGAGTCAGTGAGTGTTCCATTTCTGCTAGTGTTGCAATGAGAAAATAACTGTTTTGTTGTGCTGTTCTGCTTCTTCTTTGGCATACCAAAACTTGTGTCGGTGTGGTCATTGTGAGATTAGTCATTAAAGTGCTTTGCAAGATCCAAAACAAATGAGAAGAGGGCAGCAAAGATGACTTTGCGTTTCAGGTTTCTTTAGGACTCTAACATGTTTATTAAGCAACTTTTCGGATTTGAATTATGTTTTTGTCTTTACTGTTTGACATATATTCAGTATCGTTGTTGTAAAATTTAAACGATTTGAGGGAGGATTTAAGGTTATCAATATCCTTTTAAAAGTTACATAAAAATGTAAGTCAATGGCTCCCTATATATTTCTACGTATATTTCTAAATAAAAATTCAGAAAAACTAAAATGTTCAAATTTCACTGAGACACAAAGTAACCAGTCAGGTCTGTTTTTCAAAGCAGAGCGAACCGCTGTACGTGCCCGTCAAGTTTCAGGACGTACCCGACGCCAGTTTGGCCAACTGCTTAATCGACGCGGATCGCCAGTCATGTGAGTGGGCCTTGTTCACGCTTCTCATCCCTCCGATACCCGTGCAAATTCACACTCGTCACCTTTGCGTGTCCCAGCGGCGTCCAAAAAGCAGCGGGTGCGTTTTAGCAACATGATGGAGGTGCGTCAGCTGCCCTCCACGCAAGCCCTGGAGGCTAAACTGTCCCGCATGTCCTATCCGGCCGCCAAGGACCACGAGGCCATGCTGAGGACAGTGGGCAAGCTCACCATGGCCGACGTTGCCAAGATCAGCTTCTTTTTCTGCTTTGTGGTATGTCCTTCCCACTTTGGAGGCTTTGCCAATTGTCAAATGAAACGATCCGTTTTTTCGGTTGGCCGCCGACTATTGTTTGCAAGCGAGCTGTTCTGAAGTATTCCCAACTGTCTCTCGTCTATGCGGGGTGTTTGTTTTTCTCCGGCAGTGGTTCTTGGCCAACCTGTCCTACCAGGAAGCGCTGTCAGACACACAAGTGGCCATTGTCAACATTTTGTCATCAACGTCAGGTGACTCCTGGTCAGCGTGATGAGATCTGGAGCCTGTGCACACTCACTCCCTGTTTGTCCATAGGCCTCTTCACGCTCATCTTGGCTGGTATCTTTCCCAGTAACAGCAGCGACCGCTTCACTTTGTCCAAGTTGTTGGCGGTGGCGCTGAGGTGAGTCATGCTGAAAACATGTTTGAGCTTTTCTACGTTTGGCCTACTGTGGTTTTTTGCAATCATCAGTCCACCTGCACTATAGCCAGTTAAGTGTAAAAAGCGGGCCAATTGTGTACAATTTTGTGTTACAAGATTAATACAATTTGGAATGAGTCTGTAAAATGACTAACCCTAAATTGAAACAATATTTTCTTAAAACCTGATCTTTTCCCTTTAATGCCGATTGTCTGAAAATGAAATAATTAGGCCCCATATCTGAACACGTGATGAGGTTCAGGACATCCCTTTTCGTCAGTTCATGCATGTAAACAAGTTTAAACTGCTTTTTTGAGGGGGGGATGAAACCGTCACCACTTTCTTTTTGGTCAATTTGGTGCATATTTGGTCACAGAACTCAAAATTTTGTGTGTTTCTTTTGTGTGTTTCTTTCAAGTGGGTTTTTGTTCTTAAACGGTTCCTCTCTTTATCCAGCATGGGAGGTGTGGCCCTGGTGAGCATCTCCAGTATGGAGCGGCCCGATGACAAAGGCACCATGGGTAATTGCCAGCGGCACCTGGAAAAAGGAGAGCAATGAAATGCATCCATGGGTGGGCTAGACTCTCGCGTGTTGTCCGCTCCCTGCGCAGGTTCCTTGTGGTCCCTGGCCGGGGCTGTTCTCTACGCCGTCTACATTGTGATGATCAAGAGACGGGTGGATCGGGAGGACAAGCTGGACATTCCCATGTTCTTTGGTATCATCCGAATTCTCTGGCGCCGGACGGCCCGAGTGCACGTGTGTGACTTTTGCGTGCGTTTGTGCGCATCAGGCTTTGTTGGTCTGTTCAACCTGCTTCTGCTGTGGCCTGGCTTCCTCCTGCTGCATTACACGGGCCTGGAGGCCTTTGAGCTGCCCGGCCAGCTGGTATGGATCTACATCCTACTCAACGGCCTAATCGGGACCGTCCTGTCCGAGTTCCTCTGGCTATGGTGGGGAACGGGGCCCGGCGCGCCTCTCTCTTTCAAAGGTGCCCGGATTTTGCCGTACTCATGCAGCTTGTTTTTGCCCTGGCAGGGGCTGCTTCCTCACGTCGTCGCTCATCGGAACCTTGGCGCTCAGTCTCACCATTCCGCTCTCCATTTTGGCCGATATCGTCATGCAGAAGGTCCGTTACTCTACTTGCTGTCCAAAAATGGGTGCTTTTGACTATTGAAAGCTTGTTTCATTCAGGTTTCCGGTAGTGTTGCACTTCAAAAAGACACATTCATTTGGGGATGAAAGATTTTATTGCGGGGGCAAGAAGACAAAAGCCGACGTCCTCCTCGTTTGTGTGCTGCAGGTGCGTTTCTCCTGGATGTTCTTTGCTGGGGCGGTGCCGGTCTTCCTGTCCTTCTTCATCGCCACGCTGCTGTGCCACTACAACAATTGGGACCCGGTCATGGTGGGCCTGAGGAGACTCTACGCCTTTGCTTTTAGAAGACATCGTATTCAGAGGTGCGTTCGGGGGTTCTCCTTGCATTCACAAATACAGCGCTGCTCACCGGTCCTCAGCGAATTATTAAAACTGGAGGCGGCGGGGCTACCATTTTTAGATTTATCATAAGCCATGAGATTAAAAAAAAATATAGAACGTTGATGGAATCACTTACTTGAAAAACAGCTCCTACTACAATATTGATTGTGCTCATGATAATGGCGTGCTTGTAGTTTTTCTTGGGGTGTGATGACTGACAGGACTTATTGCTCCCTCCCCAAGACTCCCCGAGGACAATGAGCTGTGTGAAAGCCTTATACCTTTACACGCTGTCTCCCTTGACCAAGAAAGTCTGAGCTCATGATCTCCACACACGTAAGTCCTTCTGTCTCACTTGCTGACTTAAACCAAAAAAATGTTGACAAATGTGCACATGGCCACAGTCACCGTCTGTCCTCCTTACTCACCACCGCACGGTCTAAACACGGAACACATGAGTGTGTGTGGAGAGAAGATCGTGCTGATAATGACATGAGCAGCAGAATCATCATGGCTAAAGTATTTCTCGCCGACCGGGGACAGATAGGTCTCGAAAGCGCTCTGGGCCCGCTTGAGACGTTTTCAGTCGTCCTATTATGTTTGGACTTTCAAAGGACCTAGATCGTGATATTTTTACACTTTTCCACAGTTTAATATATGCGCTTAAATTACATATGGCACATTGGTGATTTCATTTCTTATTAAATGTGAGTGTTTTTTTGGTACTAATATCTCTAACCAGCAAGTAAAACGTGCTTCTCACCGCTGCCATTATGATGTCGTTCAATGCCGCCAGCCACGAATCGACAATCCAGCAATCATCTTAACCGCTTATCCTCACGATGGAAACGGAGTAAATGACGGTGCCAAAAGCAAGCGTTTTACTGACATTAAAATGCAAAACATTCTCTAAATTGCACATACTGCCATGTTCCTCCTATCAGATCAGTCTCCATGGGAATCCAGTATTTATAACAACAGTTCCACCTGCGGGTGACTGACTTGAATATCCGGCTGTGTGCTCCCAACCGCATATTTTTGCCACTTTGGAATTTCTACAGTAAAAAGTTGTGACTCATAAATGACACGTTTACTCGGCCGACTCGGTGCAAAACATTTCCTCCTCAACTCCGGAACCGAACCAAAACTTACAGGACGTAGATAAGGAGGCGGTGTAGAAGAGGTAGAAATTTCTTCTAACATCCTAGGTTCTTCTCAAGTCATGTACTATAGGTTTCCTGGGGCGGGGCCGTTGTGATAGCGCAGAATAAGCAAGGAATGCTTAGAAATGCATCAATGAAGGAAAATAAAACTTTGGAGTGTTAAGGGTGAAAAATCAACATTTTAGCATGGTTAAAAAGCTTCGGGGGCCCTTTCATTTCAAATGTTTTGCAGAGTTTTGGGCATGGTTTCAGCTGTATGCTTGACACTTTTTTTCCCGTGTTGCTGTCGTAGGGTCCGACATCTGGGACCAGTCCGAAGCCACGACCCACCCCGTTGCCTCCTCATTGACTTGATTTAGCGTGGCTGAGGAAATCCTTTTTTTGTGTGTGTGTGTGTGTGAACAAACTTGAGGTGCTGGACTTGACCACTCATTATTATGATGATGATGATGTGAGGTGACCAAATGAAGAGGTACGTTTCAAGTTGACCGCAGTGCCAACCGAAAGAATATACCCGCCGTCGTCGTGCATTCCGACACCTTGTGCACTTGCTCATTTGTCTGCCTTTTCTTTTAATGCCTAGATGAGATTGCAGACGGACGATCTGTTTGTAAATATTATCAGAGTTTTATTCATGAAGCTTCCGGTTTGAAAGTATATCACAACACTATGTTGAACCTCCGTTTACATTGCGGGTCAAATGCGCCCATGTTCAAGTTTAAAAAAAAATGCTGTTTATGTTTTGTTTTTTGTTTTTTTTGGGGGGGCTAACGTCTAGTTAGCTTGATCAGTGTGCTTGACATGTGCCACAAATGTTTCTTGGTTTTGTTTTCTGATAGTTTTGGGTCCCTGAACACACTATGGGTCAAATTGACCTCTTTTCACTTAGAAAATGTTTGGGAACGTTCACATAGCCTCATAAGTATAATCTAATGGCCCAAATGAGATACGAATTTAGAATGAGAATCAGGTACTTATGTAACATAATGGAGTCCATGACTATCAGTAAGCCTTCAGTCAGCACTTACTTCATCATATCTCAATGGATCATTGTCAGCTTGACCTCTACAATTGCAGTCATTGGCCATTTTTAGTCATCCAAAAGGTATCAGAAATAACACCCAAAAAATCCTCAAATTTCATACAGCACACCGTAACCTCGATGACAACCAATTTCTATGCGCATTTAGTGGATTGCCATTGGTAAGAAATCTCAACAAACGCTATTGAAATTCACAAAAACAAACTTTTAACCTACATTTGATGAACTTTAGAGACGAGTGACTTTGACCCACTCTCACCCTAACCCTAACCCTAACCTTAACCCTAACCCTCCCCTTAACCCTGCTTGCATGATAAGCTAGATGACCCGTTTTTCTACGGTAGTATTTTTGCACCACTACACTTTTACCCCATTGATTTTCTGTGTGTCTGCAATTTAGGACTTCCACAATAGCCACATATTTTTTTGTTATTTCCCGGGAAGGCAAGGAGGAAAAGATTTGTAAATTTTGCTGTTATTCTGGCGGTTATTTGAAGACACAAAATTGTGGTCTATGCTGTGCCAGCACGGCTTCATCAACAGCTTCAGCACTTTAAAGACAAACACTTCCCTTCTAGTCTGGTGTTGTCTAATCAGCCTCCAATCGGTTTAATGGCTTGCGTTATGTGAAAAACATGATTATCTTTATTAATGGCCTTTGATCGTTCCATCGTTTTGTTTCCCGTCTCAGGTACTTTGTCTTAATTGTTTGAAAAAACAATGTATTGTGAAGCGTTTAAATGTCCGCGGTTTATTGTTGTCGAGGATCTCTTGGTCCATTGAAATCATTTTCTATTTGACATATTCTCTTTCCTGGGTTGAATACACTATTAAAGACATCTTTTAGATTTGCTGTAAATGGTCATTTTCCCTTTCTCGTACTTGGGCTCTTATATTGATTATGCTGTACTGCAAAATAATCATCAAAAGACATCTGAAACAAAGGCTCGTTTTTGGCAAATTTTATTGTTTGCCCCAGTAAAGTTTATCTCAAAGTGTAAATAAAACAACATTTCTCTAGATAGATTTAAGGATTCCACAGGTCATAATAAAACTGAAAAAAACACAGCATTCCCATTAAAATCGCTGGAATTTGAATCCTCAGTAAAATGAAACCAAATTTGATGAAACAGTGTATACAATTTGCAAAGTGAATAAATAGAACATTTTTGCCCCATATTATTTAAACTGCCCTTGTCAGTTTCACTCAGCTGAAATGAGCCAGTGGTGTGCAAGTGCTGGACTTCTTCATCTCACATGGATACCAACACTTGGCGCATCCCCAGCACTTCCCGTTTGGAGCCATTCCGTAGTAAGGAATGATTTGAAGCAACTTTAGAAGAAATCTCAACATACTCATTGTCAAGAAGTGACGCTTGCGAATCCTTTCAGTCCAGCGACTATCAAGCCAAGCCCATTAGCGCTAATGATAAGAACGAAGAGCAAACTTACGTTACGGAGTTTAATGTTTAACTCGCTGCCTTCGTGGAAGGGAGGAGGACTTTTGTCTGGGGGAAGCCCCGCTTTTTTTTTTTTTTGCCTGAACAGAGTCTAATAGTTGAGAGAAGGACGCGTTGTCAACTTTTGGGGGCTCCTCGATGAAATCTTCCTTCTTTGGAATGATGTAGGAAAAAAGCGTTGAATTTCTCGGTCCTGCTTCTAATCGCGGCGACTGCGCCCACGAACTGATAAGACGCGGTCGATACGAGCAAAATCCAAGCCGGCATGGAAAAGGAGATAACCGATGACAAAGACTGATCGCGGCTGCGGCTCAGCTGCTCCCGTCTTCCTCATGTCCTTGTCCGGATATCGCAAAAAATTCCATCAGCAACCCGGACCTTGGCGGACCTTGCCTGTCCGGCGCTAACGTCCGCCGTTGCGGGAGAGTCCGAAGCTATCACTGCAGAATTCAGACAAGTTTGAAAAAAAGTTCCCTTTTTTACAACTTTTGGTAAAGCAAACCTTTGTCGAAAGAAGTGAGTGGGCCAATCCTTTTATCTGTTGGCCAAGTCGATCACAGGGAGTAGAAAGGACTTCTTAAAGGTTTTGTTTGAAACTCCCTGGAATAAAAGGTTTGTCTTGAATCCAGCTCCTAAGAACCCAACTCCTAAGAAACTCCTAAGAACCATTTGCTCTTGGTTCACCTGCCAGAAACTCATCAGAGACCCTTGTGGGCAACATGGACAAGGAGATACCCGAAGAGAAAGATTGGAGGCAGCTTGAACCCAACCGTGGCGTCAAAATCTTCCTGACCATCTTGTACACCCTCATCCTGGCGACGGGCATCGTGGGCAACTCCGTCACCATCCGTGTCACTCACGTTCTCCGTCATAAAGGCTACCTCCAGCGCAACGTGACGGACCACATGGTGAGCCTGGCGTGTTCGGATCTTCTGGTTCTGCTGGTGGGGATGCCCGTGGAGCTCTACAGTGCCATCTGGTTCCCGTTCACCTCGGCCTCCGGCGGCGACGCCGCCTGCAAGGTCTACAACTTTGTGTTTGAGGCGTGCAGCTACGCCACCATCCTCAACGTTTGCACTCTTAGCTTCGAGCGCTACGTGGCCATCTGTCACCCGTTCCGGTTCAGAACCCTGGCCGGGCGGCGCACGTCGGCGTTAGTGGCCTTGGCTTGGCTGGTGTCTATTCTGGTGGCGCTGCCGCTGCTGGTGGCCACGGGGACGCAGGGGCACGTTCCCGTCTCGTCACACGGGCCGGTCCAGAATTTGACCTTCTGTACTAATCTGAGGGAGCGCTGGCTGATGTACCGGGTTAGCATTTTTGTGGCCTTTGCGGTCTACATGCTGGTTTTGGTCGGCGTGGCCTTCATGTGTCGGGCCATGATCCTGGTCTTGAGGAAATCTGCTGGATCTGTGGACGGAAATCGCAATACGTCCAAGCATGAAAGTACAAAGATGAAGATGGCCAGGAAGCAGACTATCGTTTTTCTTGGTAAGATTTTTCCCTCATCTGCATGCTTGCTCGGGTTTAAATCTGGGGATCGACTTTTCCTTTTAGTTTCTGAATTTTTTTTGCATGTGTTAATGGCTTCATGACTCATTTCAGTCTCCTCTTGAGAACTCTGGAAGCTGACTTGTAGCCTCAAACAAGTAAAATGCGCATGCTCTATTGGGTTGAAGTTGAGTGTGACATGACGTCAGGAATTTGACAGCTGTTTCACGGTGTGTGGCGCCCTCTGCTGGCGAAGGTTTGCGTTACATGTCAGCTCCTGCGGGTTAAAATGTCCTTGAATTTAAAAATAATCTTGGCCATTGTAGTGTAGATATTCTAATATTATACACGATAAACAATATAAAACAGCCTTTTTTAAGCACGGTGTGGTTTGCAATTTAAAACGAAAGCGACACGTCTGGAGACAGGTTTGACAACGGCTGTTCCAAGGCCACCAAAGCAGTCAAGCTGACTGAGGAAAGGACCTGTTACATTTCTTTCATTTTCAGGCCTCATCGTGGGCTCCTTGCTGGTGTGCTGGTTCCCCAATCAGGTCCGTCGCTTGATGATGGCGGGCGCCCCCAAGTCCCGCTGGAGCGTGGCCTACTTCCGCAGCTACGTCACGCTCCACCCGGTGGCCGACACTTTCTTCTACCTCAGCTCAGTCCTCAACCCCTTCCTGTACAACATGTCGTCGCGACAGTTCCGCCGGGTTTTCGCGCAAGTGCTGCGCTGCCGCCTGATCGTCCAGCCGGCGCGCTCGCTGCGGCCCCTGCTGCTCAAATCGCTGCGGCCGAGGAAGGGGGCGCCGCCCGCAGAGGGCAAAGGGGAAGAATACCCCAAGCAAAGTGACTCGGGAGGGAATGGACCTCCTCACAACGAGTTGGAGTCCACAACGCAGACGCCCGTTTTGTCAGGGATGCCACCCTAACGCAGCCAAGTGGTTTCTTCACAATGGAGACGGACAACACCTCACTGGAGGCTAGCCAAGGGTAGCCGTGCATGTATCGTTCTGTCATCAATTAAGAGATTACATCTTCTTACGCGGTTGATTTCAATACATTGTGGCAGAGGATCAAGATTCCAAGAATACTGCATGCATGTAAAAATGTCTTGCCACGGTGCTAATTAATATGGGGTGTTTGAAATAGGAATCTGCATATTTTTTTTCAATTAATGGGCCGGTGATTTTGCCACTTGCTGTCACCTTGAAAATGACACCACAGTCGCCCAGGCAACGATCAATCATGGCTCAGCTTGCGAATGTTCCATGACCAGTCAGGAACGAGTTGAGTCATGATTAGCGGTTACCCGCAGCGATGTCATTTTCGACGGACGGCAATTGGCAAAATGGCCGCCCCAGCAGATGGAAAAAACAAGGCTTACATCATATTCCACAAAGGCAATAATAAATCCGAACGCCGTGTTGTGGGAGTGGTCAAGAAAACTTTTGGGTCGGCCTCCCCTTTTAATGGAGCGGACTGTTGGCATTGAGTGAAGCCAGCAGGAGCGGGAGGTGGGCAACGCTCGGCAGCAGGCGGAGCGACGCGGAAGCGGACGGCGGCGCCCTCTTCTTGCCGTTGCAGAGCGGTGCGTTGCAGCAGCTGATGCACACTGAGTTCATCTTGCCCGTGCAGAACTGCTGGTAGCCAGAAGAAGCAATCAGACAGGCTGCTGACGAGGCGCACGACTTGCGGTAGTAGATTCCTGAAACGTGGAGGAGCACAATGTGCCAAAAGTTGTGCAAGGGGAAATCATCGCCTTCTTATGTCATATCAACAAACATACATAATTGTATATAGGGTTACTAAAGGTGCTCTCGTAAAGTCCGCTTTTTTGATGTACGAAGTGAATCTCGCTTGACAGCCGTGCATTTGCAAAAATCTTTTGACCTTTGCATGTTTTTGAGAGCAAATAATATGGGCCAGATGATGCTTTGAACAAGTGAGTGCACGTACCGTCTTCCTTGACCAGAACCTCTTTCTGGCACATGTCCTGCACGTTGACGGTGCAGTTGACCACCAAGTCGGGCGAGGTGCAGTCGTGGCCGACCGCCTCGCACTGGTAGCACTCGATTTGGAGAGCTGCTCCTGAAAAGCGCGCATCCGCTTAAGAAACTCTTTTGGCAAATTGCCACCGACAGACACAAGTAACCAAAACCGACTTGACGCCGTTAACGCAACAATGTTTCCCTACACAAACAAAAAGAACAAAAGCAGATTCATCTCTCATCTATTAATAAAATTGAATAGGAAGTGAAGTTTGGTTGAAAGCAGCCATTTCTAATAGTTTGGGGGGGGGCATGCTAAGGTTTTAGCAAACAACATAGAAATAGATGGACATAGTCGACCATAAAAGTCTCGAAAACACGGCATGCCACGTCAAAAAGTACATTTTCCATGATGGGTGCCTGATAGGCAATATACAAAAATGCTCATACTAAATTATTTGAAGTGAGGAAATGAAAAAAAAATCTCCTCTTTACCTGCCTTGAAAAGGAAAAACAAGAGCACGGCAAGCAGAGTGCAGGTCCACATGTTCCGTTTCCACCAGAGGACGATGCATAGTGGAGAGGAGTGCCAGAGAAGACACCTGCTGGGACTCGCGAGCTCTCGCTCATCCTTCGTCATGACCGCGCAATCTCTCTCTCTCTCTCCCCCCATACCCTAAAACTGTTCTCGTTGATTTTTTTGTTTGTTTGTTCATTTATTAGCACAGTGTTGTTTTTGCCATGAAAAGTGAGAGGTTTGGCATCCTTTTTTCAGGCTTTTTGATGCGCTATTCTTGTTTTTTTCTGAGGAGTGTGCGCCGGACCAATAAAATCAAGGTATATACTTATATAACTTAACTTCAAATTCATTAGTATTTTTTTTATTACTGTCCAAAATAGTAAAAACACAACATCACTATCAATCTTAAAATATTAACATTATTAACAATCGTGAAACATTTCAAGTGTTCCAATTACTAAAAAAATTCAGCTCACTTTTATATTTTACAAAATCATCTCGCGGGCTGGATTAAAACCATTTGCAGGCCAGAACCGGCCCGCCGGCTGTATGTTGGACACCCCTGGCTTAGACAAACCTTTAACCTGTATAAATACTGTAACAAAAAAAAAGGACAGTAGTTAACAGCTGCTGAAAGTTTTCCTATGTTGCTTTTTCCTTGTGTCAATGTTAAAAAGGATACAATTTTAGCTGAACTTATGCAATTTGTATAAATAATTTGTGCGTGGCAAGTGGGGGGGTCACAAAATGTTTTCAGTTTCCTAGGGATGGGGGGCTTTGCAAAATATAATGGAGTAGCATTGTATTAACCCCATTAAATAACTGTCTGGATGTCAATAACATGCAAGACTACTGGAATATTTTTTGTTTCAGCAATATACAATTTATCAGTTGTCAGTATTAAATGTTTGTTAAAAAAAAAAACAGATAAAGTAAGATAATGTGTACACACATCCACATGCACACACACGATCTTATATGCTTTTTTTTTCTCAGAACTTTAAAAACAAACTTTGTCAACAAATGTGTCCTCTATTTCGGCCTGTACTTGCCCTTTTTTTCCCCATTACCAAGCGTTCACAAAGCTCAGTGGGGATGAATTGCCCCCCCCACCCTAAAAATACACGTCAAAATACTGAAATAGTTGAGTCTTTATTTGCTCCCTCCAACATAAAACAAAAATTTACAGATTCATAAGTGATTACCGCGAAGGAAACGATCACAACAAACATCACTTTGATTAGGGGATTCTCAAAAAACAAAAACCATCCAGAAGAATTACAATAAAATGTGCAATAAACTCAAAAGTCTACCAATCAGTGCAGCGTGTAATAAATAGGTAAATATTAGAAAAATACAATATGTATACTCAATATAATGAGCCTTTTTTTTCCCAACAACAAAGCCGAGGCGTATCTACCCGTAAGTCTGTGCTGCCATCCGCTTCCCTGATCAACAAAAAAAAAAAAACATCTCACACATTTACAAAACCGCTGCTAGTTTTTTCTTCTCCATCCGCATGCACATAGCGAGTGAGCATAGTTTGAACAAAGAGGTAAAGGAAAAATCTAGTGCTACACATTTTCCTCAAAAGATTTATATGGCTCAAAAACGACAGGGGTGATTAGGAAATGATGTGCTTCATTTTCTGCAACGCTACAGTGCTTAACAAAAGTGACGCGATCGCCAAAATCTGCCTCTTCGTTTTCTGCCACCTTAATTGTGATTTTTAGATGAATGAAAGAATTTCTTTTCACAGTTTTCAAAGGATGACTATCGGTGAGAAAAAAAAAATGCTTTTTTAGGCGGCATGTTTTTCTCCTGAAGCAGAAAAATGGACGCCAGAAAACAAACACATGAAACAAAGAAGGCACAGGGCAATATCAAAAGATTAAAGACTCCCCCATCCAAAAATAATCAATAAAATAAAAACAAGGTTGAAAAGATCCAAGAGACTGCATGAAAACACTACAGCAAACAACATGAGCAAAAACAAAAAAGAACAGCAGCCACGAAAAAGGCGCACTTAAATACAGGCTTGTAAACTGATGAGATAACCAGGCACACCTGGCCAAGACGCAGTTTGGAGAGAGCTGATTGGCCGACACAATTACCAGCTGGGAAAGAACACCTAATGAGTAGATGGGACACAGAGATCATACGGCAAAATTGGAAATATCAACAAAAAGTCAAGGGTGAAATGGAGGACCCACTGAACTTTACGGGGGCAGGTATTGCTCACGCGGCAGAACAACGGAAAAGAGACTGAACAGGAAGGGAGCCATTTTACGTCAAAGCGGCCCTTTTACTTTGTTTGAAACTTTGGATCAGAAAATCGATGAAATCGCTCTTCACTTAGACCAGTGCTTCTCAAATAGTGGGGCTGGCGGGCATCTTTTTTTCAAGGCACTTTGATGCACTTGGTTATTTTTTTTCTGATTTAGACTAAGTTATAACCCATATAAACACTGTAAAAAAATAAGTTGTTGAATTAATTCATATTGCTTTTTTCTTTTGTTTATGTTTAAAAGGATACAGGTTTAGGTAGACTTACATTTCAATAATAATAATCTTCTTTATAGTCAGTGTGTCGGGGGGGGGGGGGGGGGGGCGTGAAGTTTTCTCTTTCCTTGGTGGGGCTTGGCAAAATATAATTGAGAAGCACTGGCTTGGACGAACTTTTAACCTGTATAAATGTATAAAAAAATGTCGTTAACAGTTGTTGAAAGTTGGTTCATGTTGCTTTTTCCTTTTGTAATTGTTAAAAAGGATACAGTTTTTATAATTTTTGTGGATAAACTTCCGAGCAATTATCCCGTTTGGCAAGGGTTCGGCTTTCATTGCGATTATTGCTCAGAAACGTATAACCAAAAAGGGGAAATTTGCAAAGAACGGCAGTGAAACGATTGAAACGCCAAATGGAGTATGGCGCCGGACGCTCTTAACAAGGTCCATTTGTTAAGCACTGTTAGTAGAGCAAAAAAGGAAGTGGGGGCCAAGCATGTCAAAGTGGGAAATGAAATCGAAACAAGTAAAATGCACTCCAAACGACACAAATTGCCCGCCGGCGACAAAGTAAGCCGACGGGTCGGCAGGCGGCCTTCGGCAGCCGTCCTTTCAGGGCGGATGAGCCGACGTCGGCTCGGTCTCGCCGTCGATTCGGGTCGCGTCTTTCGACGCGTCGACGACCGGCACGGCGTCCGTCAGAGACAACGGTGTCATTTTCCCTGAGTCCTGACATCATGGATGTGGGACGACACGACCGATGCGCGCACGGCGCGTCTCGCACTTTGTGAGAGAGAGAGGTGAAGGAAAGTCAACGCTGCACATTCACCTCGGATTTGGTGGGCGGTCCATCATCTCATTGGTTCGTCGCCGACAGATGAAGAGAAACCCCCCCAAAAAGTAGCAACGGAAAAGGGGGGAGGGTTCGGTTGTCCGTGGTTGTTTTCGTCACTCGTTGGCAGAGGTGGGCGTTTGGTCGGCATGGAGTCGGGCGTTCCGTGGGTCCAACGCCGACGAACGTCGAAGGGGCAAAAAAATTGTGAACTGCCCAGGCTCTTTGCCTGCTGGGCCCAGCTCACGGTGATGAAGAGATAACAGAAGCGCGGGTAAAATAAAATGATGGAAAAATATATGTCATCTCATTTAAAACGCATATAATCGGTTATCAGTTTTACTCAGGGGGTATTTGGAAATTACAGTTTGGTTGGGCTTGAAAAAATAGCTAAGTGGCAATGATGGAAGGAGATCCGGGTCGTTCGCCTTTAACGGACCAGAAAAATTTGCATAGTGCGGCAACGGAAGTACTGGTAAAATATAACAGAAGGGATAACAGAAGGGAGCCCAGGCAACCCTCCAGCGGTGAATGACGGACCAACAAAAATTGGAAAAAAAAGCCCACCTCTCTTATTTTCCCACGCTCCCAATTTGGGACTTCTTCCAAAGGAACGCAACAGCAAGGAGGATGCCAGCGCAAGAAAACGGAGTACCGCCGTTGGATGAGGGGATTGTCTGCTCCCGCCTCTGGTTTTGTTCACATTAGATCCATATTTACATGGGGTAATGGAAAAAGATGAAGATCATAACAATGAAAGTAACAAGCAATGGCCGTTAATGCCCACTTTTTGATGGCTAACCCTCCCGCGCACATTGGACGGCGCCGGAAAAAATGGCTTCACAATTTCAGTCTACAAGAAGCGATTCCTCGTTTGCATTTGATCAAAATAGTGGTGCTTGAACTCAAAATGTCTAACTTCCTTTTGGACATGGCAAAATCATGCAGATACGTCTATCATAACATTGCAGAAACGTCTCAAAGCTCCATGCCTAAAATTGAGCAAGAATTCCGCCATTTAAAGCACAGCCATTTCATGTTAATTTCAGGGCCTCTTTTGAAAGTCGGGAAAGAAAATGGACCTGATTGGACATGTGCATATTAACGGAATAGACGAAAAGTGTTACGCAGCCACACCAAAGAGAGAGTTGTCCATTTTGGGTTGATGACGCTACGGGATTGGATGAAATGAGCCCAGGTATGTCCATCTCCTAGGACCTGGGCGGATGCACAATTTCCAAAACTTTTTAGCCACTGGCCCCTTCATGCGCTGGGAGGATTGCATCCAAATGTTGACCCATCACTACTTGCAGCTTTCATTTTCATATTGCTTCCAAAACACACCAGCAGAACATTTGCCATCAATGTACATTGAGTCAGTGTGAGCTCCTTCGAAGAAAAAAAAAACATCTTCCAGAGGGATTTGTTGATTTTTTTAAGTGTTTCCGGACGGCAAGAAACATGGCGCCCCTTGGTATCCTTGATGATGGAGGCTCTTGAAAATGTTCCCCGACTGACTTTAGCAGCCGTCCAGTAATTGGAACTAGTCAACAGAGGTGTGTGTGTGACCGTGCATGTTTGCGTGCGCTCGTCAAACCCCAAGCAGGCGGCGCGAGTGAAGCTCTGAGCATCGGGGGTCTTGCGCCACTCTGTGCTTCAAAAGGAGTGGGGTCCTCTTGCTTCGGGCTTCCGTCACCAAATGGAGTCCGAAGCTCTGAGGGGGAGAGACAGCGATCAAAAGCAGGCAAGCCGCAAGATGACATGCGTGGGTCCTCACCAGGCACTCCTGCTTTTTCTCATACTCCCAAAAACATGCGTGGCAGGTGTATGGAAGTGCTAAATTGTTCTTAGGTGTGATTGGGTGTGCGAATTATTGCTTTTCTCTGTGTGCCCTGCAATTGGCTGGCAACCAGTTCAGGGTGTCCCCCGCCTACTGCCCGTTGTCAGTTGAGAGGGGTACCAGAAGACCTGCAACCCTAATGAGGATAAACGGCTGCAACAAGCAGATGGACGAATGAATGTTTGCTTTTTTTGGATTTCCATATGTTGAAATGAAGCCAAGTTTGGCACGATCCCCAACATACCTAAAGGCTTACTAACGATATTTTAGAGAAAGACAATATTACATGTCCTCTCACTTCAACATTTTGACATGAATCGCAATGTATCGCTAATACCAGTGTTTCTTTTAAGAGTAAAACCACAATTGGCAAGATTTGTTATTCGTAGGGGTTGGCAAGAAGTCACAGCAAGCTGTTTTTGAATGTCTCGATTAGCACCCTGTTGGGCTTTCATGTCATGAGTATGAATGTTGGCGTGTGTGATCAGTTGCGGGTGTGAAGGCCTGAGGCTGATCTTTTGTGGACACCGGCGCTACGTGTTTGCCGTCTTACAGTTGGCCAGCTGCAGCCTGCTCTGCTCCTTGCGCTGGCTCGGGGGGCTTCTGCTCTTGCTTTTCACGTAGCTCAGCCTCTTTGCCTCCACTCCGCCTAGGAACAAGAAGCAAAAATCACCCAATTACTTCAGCTTTCCAGTGGACTTCATGTGTCGCTAGCGGTAGAAACCGCAAACATATAAAAATTTGTCATTTTCTGTCCAATTGCTCTGATTTGAAATAGAGTTTGTAGTCCACAGATTTATGATCAATCCATTGATATGCTGCTGGGGCCAGTTTTTGGAAACGGGCAGATCACAAGTGCCTTACATTCGCTCGGCAGGTACTCCACAGACATATAATAGAGCGATATCTTTTGATTTTTTTTCAGGGCCGATCATGGTTATTAGCAGTTAAGGAGGCCAATAACCGACTTGTGCTTGTGCTGACTTGAGAAATCCTATTGAAGAAAGACTTTCCCAACTTTTTTTGTCCTTTCAATTGACCTAAATTCTGTCAAGTCCCTCCCCCTTGTTTGGCTGCCTCCCTGTTCTGGGGAATGATGCAAGCCTCTTTGCCCGCGGGGCCAAACAGCAGCCTGCGCAGCCTGAGCCTTGTCTCTTCTTCTTAGTCAGCAGCTCAACTTACAAAGCTGGACACAGTCACCGTCCAGGACGTCTTCCTTTCAAATGTCTTGTGTACACAGAGTAGTGTCTCGAGCAGAGGTGAGCATTCGACGCGTTTTTGCTGGTCCGTCATTTCTCGTTGGTCGGCGCCCTGGGCGGCCTTCCGTCATTGTCACGCTGATGTATATTTTTTTTCAAGGTTTCACAGCATAAAGCAGACGCCAAAAATGTGGAAGCCGTCGCCGAAGACGGGCCTTCCATCCGCGAATCATCACTTTGCCGATGGAACGCCCAGCTCAGCGAGCCAAAGCGTGATGGTCCGTCCGTCTTTGTATTTTACCTATGCTTCCGTCATCATTTCATCATCACGAGGTGGGCGTTAAACACATTTTTGCTGCTCTGCCATTCATCGCCGCCCTGGGCCCCCTTCCGTCATCGTCATTCCGATATTTCTTTCCAAGCCAGACCTAACTGTCATTATCACACAGTTTTAGTTTACCCGCGCTTCTGTCGTCACTCAGTCACCACAAGGTGGGCATTTTACAAATTTTTGCTGGTGCATTTCTCATTGGCAAAACGGGCATCGGGAATTTGCCCTTTGCAGGTGAGTGACAAATACAATGACGGGTTCCATCACTGCTTAATTTGAGTTACTTTTTTTTAAGGTTTCTTGTCATTTGTTGGTGAGGGAGTGACGGACTCTCTGTCTCTACCTTCAGTCTCTAGCCAAGTTTGCAAATACGCTGAAAGGCTAAATTCTACTCAGTAGTTTTCTGCGTAAGTAGGTTAGAAGCAGCTCGCAGTGGGCAAAAAGCCAGAAAAGTGGCGAGCTGCGGTCACTCTTCCTCGACGTTACCTTGCGGGGTTGCGTGGCGGGGGTCACGCACACGGGCAGACGTCACAAGGGTTTGAGGTTGTCGGGGCGGGAAGGCCACAGTAGGGAAAGGCAGCGACTGGACGCGGGCGGCGTCCGACAGAGGGCGGGGGTGGTCCCGAAAACCCGTGGGGATCCTCCAGCGGGGTAACGGGGCCGCCTCCTGGCCGGAGGGGTCCGGAACGCGAGCCAGGGGCGGCTCGGGCTCCGGTTCGGGCTCGGGGGTTGATGAGGAGGACTTGGGGAGGAGGTGCAGGATGGAGGAGAAGAAGGAGCAGGATTCGGGGAGGGGGATGGTCCCGATGCCGCTGTCCAATGTTCGCATCTTGCAGCCGGACCCTGGGGCATAAGCACAAAAGTTGGCCGGCGAACGTGGCACGCAAAAGCTTTTGGGAAAACGCGCAGGTTTCAAACTTTGCCTTGCTTGAGCCCAGTGGTGATGACATTGACAAGATCAAGCGCTTTTGCATAGACGTTTTAACTCAATTTCTTTTTTCAACCAAACTATTTCATGAAAGTATTTGTACATAGATTTCTTGTCAATAATAAAATAAGCAAATATGATGTATGAATTGACAAATGTGTTGGAAATTTGGCATTCAATCTGTTAATATGGTCTCTATGAATAATATAAGCCTTAGGACATGAATGCAAATGAAACCAAAAATGTTTACACAGGTCTGTAACTTTTTTTAATTGAAAATAATTGGTTTGTTAAGGAATAACAATAGGCCAACTGTACATTAGATTTGACAAATACAGTTACATGTTTGTAAATATGTATGTACTGTATGTAGGCCTTTTGTGTATGAGAGAATTCCTTAATCAATTTATTGTAAATATAAAATGAAAACAGCAAAATAAGTGCAACTTAAATAAATGAATACAGCATTTTCCTGATTACAAAATGGGTTAATTAGTATTGTATCTTAGTAGTTAATATTATTAAAAGAAACAGCTTGAAAGGCTGCGCTTGCCCGTTTCACTTGGAAACAAGACATGCCAAGTGTACACGTTCCAACACGAGACGGGGAAAAAAAAACAACTCGCCAATTTCAGTGAGTCCACTTGAAGCACTGTTGTCACGTGATCAAGCGGAAGACATTCAACAAGCAGCATGCGCCCACCACACTGGCAATGAAATGCATCATGGGATGGACTGCCTGTGCCAATTTTATTTGCGATATAGTCAATCAACTGTTTGCTTATGATGCAGCTTTTGACTTTTAGCCAACAGTATGCTGAGAGCATAATATTAAACAGCCCCCCCCCCCGCGCCCTTCATTGCGGGGCCGGTGTTCCAGAACAGCCTTGCAATATGTAAAATTTGCAACATAGGGATGAACTATTTAAAATAGTCGCCTGGGCGCAACTTATTGCATTCGTGGCACTTAGGTTGCAATGGTACAATGGTGAAAGAACCCTAACGCTAACCCTAACTAGGAGTAAAAAAGGAGTACGCATTGAAGCAATTGGAGACCCGGATGAGACAAATGGTCTCCTGTGCACTTTTGAGTTGTCAAATGTAGAGTACACTTAAAGAAACGTGACATACACCGAAAAATGAGCATATAAACAGTCACTGGCGATCTAATTAAGATAATTAGATCCAAAATGGGGTCACCCTCTCAACACATGATGACAGTAATGCTGGCAGCGGTGCGATGCAGCATGAAAACATACTAGGGTTACACTCAATGGACTCAGTGCACACGTACGTGACCTTTACCTTCACAATGCAGACTGTCCGTACTGGTCCAAAGGGGCTCCTGTCACGATTACGGAACATCTTAAATATTCACAGAGTCTGGGCCGGGGAATACTCCGTCGGTGGCCCCGACTCAATTAAAAATAGCCTGGCTCAAATCGGAGTCATACGTGCGGCACAATCAATTATTCATTTGGATGTAGCGCAACAGCTAATGAGCTTTTGCTCCCTTGGAAACACACTTGAATGTGCTTTCAATATCACGACGATTCCACTGCAGCGATTTGGAACGATGCGTAAAATAGCATGGAAAAGGTTAGGTGAGTTAGTACTCAGTTAGGTCTTTCATGACTTACACATATATTTCATAAGTGGCCTTTACTCCTTTCTGTAAAGAGTAAAATGGCAAATAGAAAGAAAGCTCTTTTAAGCACTTAAATCGTGGCGAATCGTTTGAAGTGACAAAAGTTGAAGCTTACCCATCACGGCATCCTGAAGGCTTGTCTTGATAAGGGCTCCGTTTTCAACCTCAGCTCTCTGGCTCATCATCAATGTCATGGGTACACAACAACAACGATTGTCAATGGAGACAAAAGTAGATTAGCATCATTGATGCAAACAACTGCAATATAGTGTCATTGGCGTTGAGCAGAAATGAGCATCGCAGGGTAAATGCGATGGGTTATTCTTAGATGTGTTACTCCCGACATCATTTCCGCTTACTTTTTAGCATCAATAAACCCCATTCTATTCATGTCACCGCAATAATAAAATCATCAGTTTCCTCCTCACCCCAAAAGGATGGCTTTGTGTTGCATCTGAGCTTCACCACATTTGTTTACCCCGAGAACGGAATCAAAGTAATCAGGTTAAACTCATTTTAGCAAGTGGCAACCTAATGCCAATGGCTTTACATTTTTCTTGGGCCAATTAATGGATGTACCCGGTTTCGAAAGAGCATGTTCTGGTTTTTGCACGTGTTTACATAGCCTTTAAAAATTTGGGATATATTCAGGATTTGAAAAAGTACAGTATATACAGTCCTTGATGACCAATGCAAATCAGGTGTTGTATTACAGCGGCCAAAACCGAATTTCTGTCGCTTGTTGGCTCCTGATGGTCATACGGCAGTAATCCATGAAAGCAAGGCAGTGTACGAGTGTTTTTTTTCCCTTCACCTGCGTGTCCCCAATGATGTCACCATGTCCTTGCGTTTCAAGAAGCGAAATGCCCGGGCAGGGCATTGAGATGCATGCTCGCACTGCGTCGTGTGACTCTCTTCTTCCCACAGAACTGAAACAAAACAATGTTCATTAACAAATGAACCAACGGTTAATAGCTATTAATCGGATTTCGCTTTCAGATTTAGGTCGTATGGTTCAAGAGATTTGAGCTCATTCTGATTGTTATTTCACAAGCGGCACAGCCGAAAGACGGAAAACCACGGAATGGGTCTTACCAGTCTTTCCCGTCACTTTTTCTGCGGTCTCTCTTCTTGTCCGTCTTGGTCTGCTTCCCTCCAAGCAGCGACGTAATCTTCTGATCCCTCTTCTCTTCCTTGGCCTTCGCCAAGTCCGTCTTCTTGCCGCTCGCCGCAGGAAGCTTACCCTTGCGGAAACCGAACCAATTGGCCAAGGTGGATCCGGATTTCGACTTGACTTCACTACTCCTCTCCTGCTCTTGAGATTTGTGTAAGTTCTCCTCAATCCCGAGCATCACTTTCTCCTCAATGGTGGTGATGGTACTCTGCCTCTCTGGCTCTTCGCAGACGGGCTCTCCAAAAGCGCTGCAGAACTGTTGCTCGATCTGAAGCCGTCTGGCTTGCTCTCGCTGCAGTTTAAGACTCTGCAGTCTTTCGCTAGATGAGCCCAGACACGGAGGAACTGCCAGGCCTTCTTCAATGAGGAAGTTGTTCAGGAGCGATCGGTTCATGGGGCAGTGGTAGCTACTGGAGCAGCTCATGCTTCCCGGCAGAACATCGCCCAGGGAGTTTAAAGAGCTCCCAGAGTGCGTTTTGATCTGAGTGCGCACCTTGCCAGACCGATTGAAGCTGGGTCGGTCCATGTAGCGAGCCCCGAAGCTCTGGCTTCGAGCCTTGGCCCCATTCATGCCCATGACTGGCTTCAGCGGGGGTCTGGTAGACACGGAGACGGAACGCTTGAAGAGCCAGCCTTCCTCGTCGAAACCCCAGTCTAGCATCACGCCACCGTCCGATGCAACCGGAGCTACACAGGGCTCGGAGTCCAGAGAATTACAACGCGTCTCAATCTTGCGCCGGGCTTTGCCGCATTCATTCATCATCCTGGGGTCGCAAATGTACGTCTGGTAGGTTTGGATGCCTTTCGGGATTGGTTCGTCCTTATTCTGGCGACTGAACATGAGGAACGTACCGCTCTCTGCTCCCGATATTGCCTCGTGGGATCTGGCGTTTGCGGGAACAGACATTTTTGCGGTCCTGGAACTCTGAAAGTTGTGATAGTAGACGTTGGAATATGTCTGTGGCAGGACTTCGGTCAGTTTTGGCTCACTGATGCTCTGCTGAGACCTTTGCAAAGCATTCGGATTAGGCAATAAAGAGGGCGTGACCATTCCACTGTGGTATGCGGTGGCTCTCTCAGCAGCCGACTTTGAATCCTGCGTTTCTAAACTAGGGACGGCCGGCATCTTGGACGAATGGCCGTTGAAGACAACTTTGCCAGCTTGATTGTCTGATGAAAACTTGGTCTGGTGACCGGGCGGAGTTTTTTCCACAGTTGCACTCTGAGGACCACTCACACGTCCGGAGTCTGACATAGTTCTGAGCAGGAGCGAAGTCGTCCGACCCGGTGGAAGTGGGGCTGATGGAGAGGAGATTTCAGAGGAGTACAGGTCTGAGAGCTGCTCTTGGTGTTGTGTGTTATCGCACTCTTCACTGTTCGACACCATTTTTGCAGATTGGGGCTGTGTCGTTGGAGTCTTTGAACCTTCATCAAGTGCCACAAATTTTGTTGCTGAAGCACTCTTGACAGGCGATGCAAGAGGCGAGCGCTGCTGTACGCGCTCCAGAGATTTGCAGGTTGATGCAGAATCATCGACTTTTTCCGCCTCGTGACCAGAACTGTGCAGTATTCCGTGACTGGCCCTTTTGTTCGGGCTGCTGGATTTGTGGCCCAGGATGAGGTTTTGATGGAGAGGCGAGTGGATGTGTCTGTGCTGTTCCGGTCCGGCATCGGCGCTCTTGCTGCGCAGGATGAATGCTTTCCTGGCCGAGTCACAAAGTTGAGGTTTGGGCTTCAGGTTCCTTGAAACCCCACCATCCCTGTGGTGAGAAACCTCTGCCGAAGAGCTGCGCTGTCTGGCTTCGCTCATGCAGCTCAGAGCTCTAGTGGCAGAATTCTGCTCAGCTGGGTTTGCATCCCTGGCTCGGGATTCCAAATCCATGCGGTCCAGGCGGGACTTGCGGTCACTCGATCGCTCTTGGTTGTTGTTGCTATCGCTCAACATGACACCAGTGTTCTTGGTTTCAGCTTGTGAGTGGTCTTGTAGGATTTCTTTTTCCAGTGTCACCGGGGGGTCTGCTGAGAACACAAAGTTGTCAGAAACACAGTTTCCCAGAGGTTGTTTTGGCTGGTCGTCTGTCTGGTCTTCCCCTGACACGTCACTTGATTCCTGACTGTGTGACACGAACGAGGGGTTGCTGCTCTCAGAGTCTATGACGGTAACCTCATTCTTCACATTTTTGTTGGTCTTGGCTGTCATCCCCAACGGGTTACTCTTGGCGCCCACTGAGTAAATGCCCTCGTTGAAGGTCATGCAGTCCTTGCAGTGTGGTACGACGCCAGGGTAAGCTTTTTCCTTTGAGACGCCAGTCTGAAGACGCTTGAGGCCTTTCAAGATGTGGCCTTCCTTCCAGCTGAGGTCTGTCTGATGACTTGATACAACTCCCACGCTCATTCTTGAGGCGCACTGCATCGCAAGGGACGTCAACATCTATTGATCACTATGTTTACTCACAATCCTTTGGTGATCAAGAACATTTGAGATGAATAACTCACCTGTTTGGAGAGGCCTCGTCCTTCTGCCCATGTGTGCGAGCCGCTGGAGTATTCACTGCCAGCACTGGATAAAGACAGATCACTCCCACTTCCGCTACTACGTGGGCATGTTAGACTCAAGAGACTGGGCCACCTTCCCGCAGCAACACCCACTTTTCCATTTCTTTGCATTTCCTGGAGAAGCAAAAACATTTTGCTTTCAGGTAATTGCTTGGCATGACCTACCTGTCCAGGTCTTGAGGACGGCCCCTTCAGGGGAATTACCCAGCAAGAGTTTGTCGAGCCAAGAAATGAACCAGAAATGGTTCTTTAAAACCAAAACGTACACCTTCTTTTTCATGTTTGGGCATGGGTCATTTGGATTTTATGAGCGATCCTATTAGGACAGACGTGTCGACACAATAAATCTTGACTGGTATAACTGGAGACTGAAAGTGATTTGTTTTCCAACAGTTTCACCAATCAACAATAAATTAGCTGGAGAGGACAGAGCAAAAAGTCTCAAAGACCCATGCCCAGATTTAACAGCAAGGACATTTTAGATTTTGAAGCAGCCATTTTGGGCAAATTCCAAGGCACATAATTGACGTTTTGGCCAAATACGCTCCAGTCGCAAGCAGGTAACCTCCGCTTACGATAAGCTGCAATGTTGGAAAAATTGCAGTATTCCAATCTGTCTGCCGTGAGATGAAAACATGCCTGAATTGGCCCAGTGCCAGTGCATTCCTCCGACAGGCTTGTGTTTATTATACTTTGTGTTGCGGGACCTCTGTGGGACTAATAAAGGACGATCATTTTTGTTTGTGACTTCACAAGAGATGAGTACATTAAAAATTCAAGCCTCGGGTGTGAGACGATAATATCACATGCAGCATCCTCTAAAACTGGGGATGTTGAAATAAATCAATAATTGAATGTTTTGCATAACTTTTTTGTTTTGTTTTTTTTTATTCAGCCCCTGCAGCTAGTTTCATTCAGCATCATGAAATTTGGTAAACATGTTTATCATGCAGTCCTGGAAAAAAGTTTCAAAGGTTGAAGCAGCAATTTTAGGGTCATTTTGACTATTTTCAAGCATTGTTCAAACAGAAAAGCCAATAAAATATTATAATGTCGTTTTTGTTACTGCTTGTGGAGCAAGCAAATTCAGCCCCAAATTTGCCAAGGTTCCTTGAAACACCAACTAGTCAGTGAGATTTTGTGGAGTAGAGCAAGAAAAAAGGCCTTGTTTGTAAGGGATTTGAGCATTGTGGTGGTAATGCATACAGATGGTCTCACAAAGGCCAAACCTCTGTCAAGTCTAAAAGAATGACCTTTGCAGAAAAAGGTTAAAGACCAAAGCCGGCATTCCTTGGCCTGTTAACCGCATAGCATGCTAAAATACCTGGATGGCCAAGGAAGAATAACATCCTTGGATGTGGCCTGATTAAGAACGTTCTTCAAACAGGCACTGTACTGTATTTACAGCACGAATAAAAAAGTAATACTTAATAATATAGTAATATAGAAATAAACCAATGTAGCAAGATCGTAAAGTTGGGCAATTTCAAACAAGATTTACTGCGTGAATGGTTGTTTGTCTCTGTGTGCCCTGCGACTGGCTGACAACCAGTTCAGGGTGTCCCCCGCCTACTGCCCGAAGCCAGCTGAGATAGGCGCCAGCAAGCCTGCAAGGCTCTAGACTGAAAAGTTGCACAGATCAAAATCAAACTTGTTAAGAACAAAAAGAAAGAGGAGGTTCAAAGAAATGCCCTGTACAATACCTCAAGTTTCTCAGCTTCACGTAAAACTATTGTTTGAGAAAAAAAACAAAACAAACTTGCGGTCTTACCTGTGGAGCGGGACTTGGAGACATTCGGACTCGTTGTTGAAACAAGACGCTCAGAATGCGGTTCTGCTGTTCCAAGTCAAAAACGCGTGTACGCAGCTTTACACATTCCTCTTTCAAGTCCTGCAAAATCCACAGAGCCATGAGTACACAATGAAGAGGGCGTCATTTAACTCAACTATATAAAGACGTACCTTTTGAGTGAGGAGTGCCTGGACCACCTGGTTAGCCACCTGGAGGAACAAACAAACGGACAAATAAATCCCCACTGAAGTGGAGGTCACAATTCAACATTGTCAATCTGTCCAGAGGGAGGTAATGCTTCCAATAGACAACATTAACTTAAAGTACCAGGCCCAGAGTTTGTCCAAGTTGTCCAGTTGGTTGGAACAAAGACAATCATGAAGAAAATATATGTTCACACTTTTCTCAGACTCATAAGGAATTTTTGCAAATGAGTTCCAACAGGAATCCTCCAAGTTTGCTTGCTTTTTGGCCTACGCCCCCCTACCACAGTGTGATCATTTACGGTTGAGTTGATTGTGCGGTGAACGAAGTCAAACACTAAAAAGCCAAGTTAATGTCATCATTTCTTACCTCATCCAGGCAGCGCTCGTATTGCTTTCTCTGGTTGTCGTTTTCCAAGGACAGTGCAGAATTCTCGGCCTGGAAGACCCACAGTTGATGGAAAACAAGGAACTCAACGCCAAGCAATATCTGGCAGAGGCCAGGGTGAATACTGGTGCTCACTACTTAGGTTGATGATAATAGCAAAAAAAGTGTTTTGTCGTCTAACATTGTTTGGGGGGAATGTTGGCAGAGAGCATAAAAAGGTCACGCGTCAGCTGGAAGGCTCACCGTCAGTTTGGAAAAGGTCAGACGCGAAGCAAAGTCAAGTCCTGTGTGTTTACTTGAAACATAACTGCCCAAACGTTGCATGTGTTTGCCAATTGGCATTTTAGCCCATCTTAAGTTTAATGAGCCATCGAGGAGCACCAACGATCAAAGTCAACAAGTCAACAAATAAGTCGCACTTGTGGAGAGGCCCACACTTTACTGTATGTGAAATCTTTGTCCTGTTGTAATTTATACACTATAAGGCACACTCAAATGATCAGGTGATGTATGGATGTGGGCTTTTCAGTTACCGGTAGTTTTTGTCACCTTGTGTTTCTGTTTGGATGGGCTTTTGGCTATGTATTTACATTTGAGGTTTTCCGTTCATTTCTATTTTTGGGTTCTCGTTCCATGTCCTGTTTTGGTTTCCCTCGCGTTCGGTCCTAGTTAGTGTGATTTGTTCCACCTGCCGTCTGTGTGTACCTGCCCCTCCGTGTTTTCGTCCAATCCCCTGCCCTTACCGCTCCGGTAAGTTGCTTTTAGAGATTTTGGTTGTATGTGCTTCGCAAGCTATTTTGGCCGTGTTTATTTGTCCGCCTCCTTTTTGGTTAAAAGGAACCTGTTTCCGTGCATCTTAGGCCCACCTCCGCGCTGACAATGTCGCGTTATGACAGAAAATATGAGTTTTTCCTTCAAATTCCTTCCTGTGAACTTTCATATCGTGGTTTGAAAAAAACGGTCCTTGACAACCTTCTACAAATGATAACATATTGGCAAATATACAATCTCAATTTGGCTCAATGCCTAAGTAAAGTTGACTGAGATTGAACATAACTATAACTGCCTAATGATCAAATAGGGTCTACCAGAAGGTATTCGACTGGAGGTGGCATGGTGCTACCTAACCAGGGTTAGGAAGAACCACTCAATGAAAGGTTCAATCTGTGCATAATGCAACAGTGACTTAAAGCTCTTTTGAATCCAGTACAGTATTTGTAAAGTTCGGCTAAAAATGGTTTGAGGTATACTTGCTGTAATAAGTTAACAAGAGCACAGACTGATACAAACTGAATTTAAAGAGTAAGGAAGAAATTACCTCCAGCGCCCTGAGTCGTTCCAGCATGGAACTGCTGTCAGAGTTTTCCTCCGGCCCGCCACCGGCCACAAGAGAATGTGACTGTTCTGTTTCAGAAGCTGCCGGAGCCTCCAAACTGTCCTGCTGTTTCCACATTTCCTCCAAAAGTTTGTCCTGATACAATTGCAACAAAGCACACACGCGCTGGTGTTCACCAAAGGTTCCTCAACATCGTTATTAGGAGAGCAATATTAAGTCTTGGCTCTCTCATACCTTATACGCTTTCATGAGATCCAGAGGGTCCACCTTGGGGCCCTCCACTGAGTCCTGGTTCTGCAGTAGGCTTTGCACAGTCTCCTCCATCCTATATTTGGACAGAAACAGAAACAAACTGCTGAAAAGTATAGGCCTGGGAATTTGCTTATTAGGTTGTCCAAGACTTTTTGGGTCCAGGGAGCCCTTACAGGGGCTAAAGGTTCCCTAGGGCCACCTCATGCTCCGGGCAAGAAGCAAACATAATAACCATGTGTAGGCAGCCCTAATTAACATAGGAATTAAAAAAGTGGCCTACCCATTTTCAAGGGGGAAAAAAAAAGGGTTGTAATGTTATAAACACAGATTTGTATTTTTCCAATAAAAATAACAACATGTATGATCATAAAGATGCATTTTCTTAGAAAAGAAAATTGCACTCATACAAGAAGAAGCGGGGATCATAGGCTTGGGAAGAACAACTTCATGCATCGCTACACGGTTGTCATAATGAGATTAGCTGCCTTTGACATGACTGGAAGAGACAAACAGCCCACTAAAAGTACTGGAAGGGTCATTTTGGTCAAACGCTCGGGAGGTCAGTCCAGCCCGTATTACAGGGTGGTGACTCCACTTATTCAGGTGAAGTTTTGCTTCATCGCCATAGCCCATCCAATTCACTCATCCTATGCAACCACAAGCTTATCGCATTGCCACATAGGAAACATGTGCGTTTGTTTTGGTTTCGCGTTATTGATCCCAATACACTATACGAAGGTGACCCAACCAATCAGAGCATTAGGTCATTTTGCTTCATTATGTAACTACAAAAACTCTCTGAGGTTCTTTCCTACGGAATCTACTGTGACTGTTTTGACCCTCATTGGCCGGCGTTGCATGAAGCCATTTATTCTGATTAGAAGGAACCCAAATGATGGATTAGAACAAAAAGACCCCATATTAAAACCTCAATGGGAATGAAGAAAGACCAATCCTAAATGAATTCAATTGGGGTGACAGATTTCCTTTGCTAGTGGGAAGGAGTGCCAATCATTTTGTATTTTTCTTAGTTGGTTTGTCAGCCATCAGTGAAATGGATGAAATCTACTGTTCCGTCAGTCTTAGTCTGTGTTTTTTAAAATGTTTTTGTCATTCGCCAGTCCGTCAGTACCAATCAACCGTCCAACTCTGGCCAATCAGATTAATCAAATCTGCGTCTGGTTTGCCGTAAATGCGTCGGTGGCGAGCCTTTGATGTTTTGTTGTGCAAGACTTAAATCCTGCAGTTGCTCTGTTCATGAGAAAATCTGAATTCTCCTGAGTTGCCACCGTATGAATCACTGAGTCCTGAAGGGCACGGTATCACTCGGGAGAAGTGGCGTGCATTAAAATGAGATTAAAAGCACCCCAAACATTGAATGGAAGAAATAGTCGCCATGCCACTGGAAAACTCATTTTGCTTTTGGTAAGCCTCTACATTGAACTCATAATAAATGGTTCATGCATGATTGCACAGATGATGACGGGCGGACCTCATCTCACAGCTGGCTGAGCATTTGCACAGAAACTCGTGGAAGATCATCCAAGTGCCCCTTGTTTGCAACTCAACAGTTGCTTCTCATCACCCTTCATAACTCTGATGAGAAATCAATGCCGCCGTCAAAAACCATC
Source organism: Hippichthys cyanospilos (assembly GCF_059441005.1). NCBI lineage: Eukaryota > Metazoa > Chordata > Actinopteri > Syngnathiformes > Syngnathidae > Hippichthys > Hippichthys cyanospilos. The sequence continues at coordinate 14,972,809 of NC_142373.1, read as the reverse complement.
CGCAAACTCACATTGCGCTGCAATCTCTTTCCAATGTAGGGGGTTTTGGACTAATCAATGGGAGGCTTTTGATTAGTCCCCCCCCCCACTTTGCAATGTGTCCGTTTGACGTGGTGCATGGGAGGGGTTTTTACCCAGAGAAGTGCCGCTACAGTGTTAGTATGCACCAGAGCCTCCGCCACAAGTGGGTCTGCTTGCCTTGTCTCCAAGTTCACGCTCAGATGCTGCTGGTCCTCCGGGGATCAACGTGCCACCGAGGAGCAGGATGGCAATGGCTAGCTGCGGGACACAAATAAAAATCTTATTGGTGTTGATCTTCTGGTGCAGTCTTTCATTTCACAGGCAGTGAAATACACCTACTCTTGTCCCATCAATTTCTTTACGACTCAAAAATGCACTTGTGTCTTTATTGTTTTTTCATAATGGAAAGAAAGCAGATATAATGGATGAAATCTTGCATTTTTGTTTCATGACTTATATGAAATGTGATTGCAATGAGTTTATTGTATTTGTTGAGGAAGACGTGAAATATACCTGAGCTCATTTGAGCTCATGCACAATAGGCGAAAGCAAGGAAGTAGCACCCCTTGGCAAAGTTTTTTGCATTGAAGAAACAATTTTGAGCAGATTAAAGACCTTTCTTTTTGCTAGAAAATTACCAACATTGTAAATTAATAAATAAATCGGCCGAGACTTCACCCTGATCATCTTGAAGTCCATGGACGTCTATTATAGCAGAACAAATGAAGTACTTTTAATCCCTAAATAGCCCAAAGTGAACAAAAAGATGGCCTTGTTGGTTTAAAGTGAAGCCATTGTGAGTACATTCTAAAACTTCTTTGTTATTATAATTATTATTTTATTAAATCATCTTCCAACACCAGCATCACCCATCAATCCAACATTCTGTGGCAAAGTATATGCTAACAAGGCCACACCACAAAATCGTATTCCATAAACGGAACAGAAAGTTTTAAAACATTTTGCCCAAATCCAATTTATTGTTGATGCCATCATTATCCGAATTATACATTAATTCTCATTCAAAAATAACTTCAGCATGTAGAAAAAGCTAATTTTGCGCCTGGGTGGCTGCATTGACATGGAGAGGCCAGTAGAAATGTCCATTAACCGTGATAATAGTCGCATCCCTCAGAAGTAATTCAGGTCAAGTGTGCTGACACTTGCGCCTCTGGCCTCTTGGATCTCACTGGCAACACATTTAAACGCCCATGCCATCCATCTAAACAGTCACAACTGCCACGCAAATCATCACTACATTTGGGCAGAAATCCATCCAAAGTGTCCTACACGAATCACGAGGTATTGAAGTGAGTAGCATCTGTATGCTGTTTTACAGACTATACAGTAATATTGATCAACACTGTCATCTAGCGGCGGCTAGCGGAAGTAATCATGTGAACTCAACTGACTCTTATCACGGTCCTGCTAAAATTCAATTAATCCTGCGGTTACTGTTTTCTTCTTTTTTTTTTTTTTTTGAAGGGGGGTGGGGGTGGGGGGTGTACAGAAGGAACATTGGTCAATATGACCCGCCAGTGTTATGTTTTATCATCAATAAATCACCAATAAATGAGCAAAGCAAAACCATTAGCGACTATTCAATCAATAAAATGCATTATTTTATGTTTTGGCAGTATTGGATATTCCCTCTCCTGTATGTTGCGCCATCGTAGGTCACAATAACCTAACCTAATATTCATAATAGTCTGGCTGAGGCTGGTCTTATTAGTTTCATTATAAATATATACATGGTATATTTCTTTAATAAAAAAAAATACATTGCATAGCAAAACTGTTGGCGTATAGGATTTTCTGGGAGTGAAATAAGAAGCTTGGGAGGTGAAGAAACAGACTTTTTTTTTAACAAACAGTAGCGTGGGAATTTCCAAATATAAAAAAAAAATAATTATCAGAAATTTGACTATCGTCAGGCTGAAGAATTTTCATCCCATTTTGTGGTAACATTTTTTAGACGTGCTTTGTAGGTTGTCCAATTTTAAAACAGATGATTCCCTGCAACATAACAGGATGGTCGTGCTCTAATTTATGGTTGGATACTAATGCAAAGAAAGTACATTCCACCGGATCTTAAACTTCACTATCGTATAGCCCAAATATATATCTATATCTTTTTTTTTAAACAAACCTAACATGCACACTGTTACTGCATGGCAAAGCCAACTATGATCTCCAAATGTGTCCAGCAGATGGAGTTGCGCATTCATTTACACAACAGCATCATCATCATCATCATCATCATCGTCGCCATTTGTCAAGCGCCTCCATCATATTCCATAGCATTCTTGCATCTGTCTTTTTGTCCGTCATAGGAGGATCCCTCAATGTAGGCTACCACTGTAATACTTCGACAAAATTCAAATGGAGCTCTGGCACATCCATTTACATGGTGAATCTTCAAAAATGCCATCCCCTTTGTCATAAGATGAAGCATAGTATAAAAAGGTCAATAAAATATAAATGCACTCAAGCCAGTAGGAGCCAAAAGACTCATTTCCATCTGGAATAGAAGATGACTAAAGCAACAACAATATAATCACTTTAAATTGAAATAGTTTTACTAAGGATGTGGTAAAAATGTCCAGTGTCATATAGATATATAAATGATAGTCTTATCAATAGTGTCATTTTAAACATTGCCAATTTTTGTTTACATTAGTTTCATTTAATAAAGACACCCTGCCCCATCAATTTCTACTTGTCAATGACATAGTTGTAAACTTGACAACTAAATGTGCCACTCAATTTAATATTGAACAATTTAATCCAACTCATTCAGTGCCGGTGACGAATTTTGATGTCAAAGATCCATTTTTCCTGGGCTCCACTGGCGACTGGCAAAGAGACATTTGAACTGGGCTGTAAGTGAATAACTTGGCATTGTCATCAACGAGTCCAATTCGACCTCATTCGAAACTTCGCAGAATTTAACAAAGATTCCATTGGAAAGCAAAATTGCGGACAAAACGTTTAGGAGAAAGGCACAACTGGCTTTTGTGGAATGAGCTGAGCCGCAATGAGAGGTGATGGCACCGCCTGTGGCTTGTCTGCTTTTGACACTTGATGATTGTACGGTGCCAGCCACGACCCAGTGGACCGACCGGCCTGGGAGACAGTGGGACATTGACGCCGCTTAACAATGAGCAGACAGAGCGAGGCAACGCGGAGGGCAAAGGGCGCCAGTGTAAACAGCGCAATTAGCCGTCTTCCTGTGGGCTGGGAGGGGAACCGGATTGGCATCATGCAAGCGCCAACTGAGGCCCCGGCGCGGACCTTGGAATGCGATGGACAACGCCGTGGATCTTGTTGTAAAAAGTACGCTCTTACTAATTACTGTACCCCCCCCCCCAAAAAAAAACAAACCAGAAACAATGTCAGTCGTTGAAAAATGTCCACCGTTGTTTTGTCATTTAAACTTCAAATCCATCCTTCACGTCTATAGCCGTCAATGGCAGTGAATGAGTCTAACTAAATTGAAAGTTATCTTGTTTTCAAAGTGATTAGCATTCTACGAATATTTCATCAAGTCACCATGACTTGTCCATTTCCATTTCATTTGCTTCATATTTAGTTTCTCAAAGTACAAAGACTGACTTTGGTGCGGCCGGACATTTTGAAGCAGTCTTCCCTTACATAAATACTTTTTTCCCGGTGATATTCTTAGCGGTTTTTGAAGACGGTTGATGTTGCAAAGGTTGTGAGCCTGCTGAGACGATGTTACCATTCTGTCGCTTTCACCGTCTAATCTGGTCCCGAGGTGTCTTTTTTTGTCCTGTTTTTTTCTTTTTTTTGTTGAAGCGACGGGTTCAGTCTTTGAGCGAGAGCTATTTATTCCTGACGCGCTTTTAAAAATATATATTTCATTCTCATTCATCAGCCTGACAACAATCAGAATTATTTTGGATACAGACGACTAAAGCGTGTAATATCCCAGTGCTTATCGTTCGCTTTTAAATCAGTATGAAATTAATTATATATATTATGATCTTCGACCACATAGCCGAGATTTTTTGAAAGCAAGAAAACAAACTTATAAATTTGATTGATTTTGTGACAAGGAAAAAGAACCAAGTAAAACTACAAAAGTGTTTTATTTCTAGCTTTGCAAAAAAATTGGAATCTGACTTTGGCAAAGCCAAGGGGCAAATTGTGGTGTACACAACGAAACCAAAAGGTATATTTTGCAGGAAAATAATCATATTAAAGGATCAAAGAAAGCTATTACACCCATCCTGGAAAGAAATCTTTTTGATTTGGTTATTGTATGCTAATGCCAAGATTTTACAGAAGCAGACAGTAGCTGTTGAAAAATGTGAGTAATCGTGAGTCATGTAACATTTTTCAATTAACTGAATGGGTAGAATAGAACGAAAGAGAGAGATAGAGATAGAGAGAGACAGAAGGGTAGGCAAAATAAATTCAGGCTTAATTCTTTGAGGGCGATAAATAAAGTTGTATTATCGACAAAGACCCAAATAGAAATGTTGTGTAACGTAAAAAAATAAATCTATTGACATATATATGCCCATATATGTATATACTGTACACGTGTATATATGTATATATGGCTACAGCGTTTTCCATACTGCAAGCGAATGAGAGTAATTGTTAAGCGGGTGAATGGCGAATCGCGGCGCGGCATATGCAATGAAAAGCATCCTCGAGGCTTGCGGAGCCTTTGCATTCAAGTGGGACCTAAATGCTTTGTGTTTACCATGCGGAGGAGCTCACGGAGCCTTTACAAGCTTCTTGGCAGAGATCACTTGGTGGGACCCTCTAACCTCTGGGCTACTGCTGACCCCCTTTTCTTTTCTCTTTTTTCCCAACGCGGCCACACAATGGCGCTCGCATCTGATGCATTAGTGCACTTGATGGCGGATAATGTTGATCTCCTTGTGTGCTTTTGTGGAGGTTTGATCTAAAAGCGAAGACGCGGAGGCACCAAGGCCAGAGCGTGGTAGTACCTGGCCTCTACCTTCTCGGTGCTTCTTCACGCAGTTGCTGTGACAACCAAGCAGCAGAATTTTCCCCCCAAGTGCCCAAAGTAAATTTCAGTATGGTACAGTGGGCACGGTGACAGAAAGAAATGGGGCATCATTAGGGCTGAGGATGGAACGGAAGCTCTTCCATCGCGACTATTTCGTCCTTCTAGCTGACGTCGGAAAATAAGGAGTACTTCATGGAAATGGAGTTTCTTGGTTTTCTAAGTGTCACTGGAAACGAGAGGGATAGAGATGACGATGCTTTTGTAACATGAAAAGAAAACATTATTAGATGGTCGTCGTCAGCACCAGTCAAAAGTTTGGAAACACTTGTCTTTATTTGTTTCCCGGCATTTTAACTTGATACTAAAGTTATCCTTCAACACAACAGAGATCCTCTACTCAAGTTCAACAAGGTTGTTTATACTAAAATAAGTTTAACATTTTTCAAACGAGGTAAGATTTGGCACACCTTATTCTTTAATCAGCTTTATGATATGAATGTTGTTTTATGACCCGGAATGACTTTCAGTTTTACAGCTTTGCATTCTCAAGATTTGACCTCTTCAAGTGCTCGGGAGGTTCTGGATTTGAAGGTGTCTCGGCTGGTACAGTAAATATTTTGGATTATTTTGCAACTATATTCCCGTGTCTGACATGAGGTGAAATAGTCATTCATTTTATTGGACGGTTGCTTGGACCGTCCCCATGCGATAAAACGATGATGAAAAATATGGCTGTTTTGGGTGGCTGCGGGTGCATCATTTAGCTCGTCCCAGTTGGTGTCGGAAGTTGATCTATTTGTTTATTTTTCCAAGCTTTCTAAGAAGATAGGATTTTGAGATTTTGCCCAGAATCCTTTGTCCCACTCCCTGTTAAATTTTGGGCACAATTAAGCTTTTTAGGGCATGTTGTTGGCATCTAGAGTTCACGTCCAGATCATTTTATGTCAACTGGCGAAACTGAGGCCCCTAGCAACTTATTGAAGACAAGCGTGTGTTCCTTACGTTTCTTCGGAAAAGGAGTAGGTGCTTGTATGGCAAAGCTTTCCCGGAGCGCCTCAATAATAGATGCGGGTCTTAGCTTAGCCTACTTTCTCTGCCACTTGAGGGGAAGGCAGGCACGCTGACTTGTTGCCGTGCGTGACGCGTACCTCTCCCGATTACTGCATTATACATGGAGACAGTCTGCATGGCCGCCATCGCTTCACCCACATCTTGGACCCATGAAGCCGAAAAGAAAAAACTGCAATGGAGTCACGCAGTCCAAATAAAAGGGTTTGAAAGGATTTCAAGCTTTTTCTTCAAACTTCCTGGACCTCAATTGGACATATTGTAATGAGTCGACCATGTTGTTTAAGGGAACGAAAATGTAATCTTTAATCTTATGTGAATAATGTCATATTTTTCATGTTATGAAGTAGAGACAAGCAGCTCTTTACAAAAGGCGTTTTTTGACGTTTTTCGTAGGCTGTGAAACAATCGAAAGCCTATTCGACTTGAAAGCGGACTAACTATATTCAGTTTGAGTCAGTGAGATTACCAGTGGATTCGGTACGACTTCTTTTGAGAGGGTATGATGCAATAACTCTACTGCTGTCTTTCCCTCCAAGGTATAGTTCGTCAATCAAAGATAACTCGTATTTCGTTATATTTTCAACAGTAATGATTCGATTGCCTCAATTCAATGCACTCGCATTTTTCAATCAAAAAACATTTTCCGATTCAAACCGGTTTTGGTCACGCTCCTAAAGTGTAAACTTTTTCATCCCACTAAAATACATCTTTTTGATGAAACCATTTTTTTTCTTGGAAAAAAAAAACAAAAAACATGACAACTTTATGAAAAATATCAATTGTATCATTGAATTTTTGTTGAGAAAAAAATATTTTAATTCTGATACACTAGGTCTTTTTTGCATGGGTCTTTTTTGTGCAATCATGGACTTATCTTGAAAAGTTACAATTCATCTTTTTGTTCGTTGATAAAAAAAAAAACGTCAAGGTCATATTGTGCTTTTGTTTCCTTTTTAGGCATATAACTCGTGGTGGTGGTTCATTGGCGTTTTGCCACCCGGAAGTGCAAGTGACGCCACACTATGCACCTTTTGGCCTTGCTAAAAGATTTTGATGTGGTAACCAAGCCATATAGTGTGTGCCTCAAATCCGAGCTTTGAATTTTGCCAACAGCTAAGCTAAGCAGCGGCAGCGGCTTGAAATCAGGCAACGGGGTTGAGCCCGGAGATCCTTACCTCGCCGGAGAGCGACGTCACATCCCCGGAGCGGCGGCGATCGCGTCGCACTGAGGAATCTGGGTCAGCACCGGCGCCGGCAGCGGATCCATCCTGGCCTGCCCGCGCAGATCCCAGCATCCAGTCTCAGGAAGATCCAGCGGGTTCTCGCATCCTCACACACAAAAACAGAAGGAGGGGGAAAAAAAATGAAGAGGATCCCGAATCAAGCGCGCATCTGCCAAGGACTGGCCACTTTTCCTCTTCCTCGTCCTTGTCCTCCCCCCTCGCGGTGGCCCGGCTGCCTAATTTGCCGCTTTATGGCTCTATTTCTGTCTTCCTGTGATGCTCAGTCGCGTTTCCACCTCGCTGCTCTCGTGCACACTCTCTCTCTCTCTCCTCGCTCTCGGTCGCTTTCTCAGCTGCCTAAAGGATGCTGAACATGTGTTGGGGGGTGGGGGTGGGGGGGCACACTTCGTAGGTGTCAATGTGTGTGCATGGACCACTTTTGTGGGTGGGGGGGCATCAAATTTTTTTGGTTGTTTTCTGCATGTTCTTCCCCCTCCCCCCCGTCTCCTCAGTCAATTTTATTTCTTTGCTGACCTACAAGCGGGAACGCTGGCGAAGAAATCCTAACAACACTCAGTCTATGTCTTCAAGATAGAGTAATTTGGGGATTATATGGAGTTTGTTTCATTTCTTATTTCAATTACATGGTTTTGAAATAACATGCACGTCCCCTTTTGCATTGGTTTGCATTCTTGCACTCCTGGTTTGTTAGCTTCGTTGTTTAGTGATTAAAAATCAAATCTTACTTTTTTCATGGACAAAAATGCCAAATTGAGCCATGCACAAAACATTTGATGTCATTCTTAATTATTGCACAAAATTGAAACAAAGCTGACAAAATGCTTTTTTACATGTAAACTGCATTGCATGTTCTTTTCCAATTGATTAACAGTGTGTTATATTAACATTTTTGCTGTTTAAAATAAATTACATTTTCAAGTATATAAAATGCACCGGTGGTTTGAAGCAAATTGAATAAAAGTTTCAAACTGAACTGTCCCTGAATCATTTCGTACCTGACCAGTCAAAACAACTGAATAAAATTGTTCTTTTTCTGAGATGCTGACATCTAGATGTTCTTTATTTTTTCATTTGAAAACAGGAGTGGGAAAGTGTACCAGAGGTCGGCATCCTTGAATATTCAAAGAGCCAGTTTGACCCAGTTTCCACGGATAAGACAACACTGGAAGCCGCAAACACATTGTTGAACCCATGAAGATGATTAAAAAAAAAATAATAATAAATATATATATATATATATATATATATATATATATATATATATATATATATATATATATATATATATATATATATATATATATATATGAAACTTCAATTTTCTTTATATTTTTTTTAACTGTCTACTAACTGCAACATCCTCTCTTTAACAGACGGAACATGCCTGCATATTAAGTCCCGACATTATATTTATAGAAAATGGATGGATGTATATTACGAACAGAATACTGCGGCGTTAAATAGTAGTTCAAACTGGAAATCAATACTTCGATAGCATTCTGTCTCCCGTTGTTTAATTGATCGATTATTTTAGTGAACATTGCGCACTGCAGTGGAGAATCTCACGTTACGTTATATCAAATCGGAATTTTGAGATTTCAAGTTTTGTTTTGTTTTATTTTATTTTGTTTGTCTTTTATATGGAAAGTAATTTTCATCACATGAAGAAAAAAACCTGTACAGAAGCGACCGTATCTTGAGGTTTCACTGTATTTGATATTTAATCACAATAGATGTCACTCCCTTCAGTTGATCAACAAGGCACCACCAGGTTTTCACATAAAACTGACATTTGTGCTTTTAATCTGGAAGGCCTCGCTACACTTCCGTTTCCTGTTTTTACCTTTCCGAAACTCATTGGCTGTAATGCATCGTGTTTCGTGTCTCGTCGCACCAAACACGTCCTTTCGATATCGCAACGATCACTCAATCACGCAAACAGCATTGACTGCAATTCAAATGCATCGTTTGTTACGCCGTCCACGTAGTTGATCTGAACCAAGCATTGTTTATTTTCCCAAACCACGGAGAGCTGCAACATAAGGACGAAAGAGCCACATGCAACGCCGGACCCGCAGGTTCCCGATCCATGGGCTAGGGGACTCTATTTATCGAGACAACATGGACGTAGCCATACTTGTCAGAAGGGGGGTAGAGATGTGAAAGCACATTATCCACAGCTGCTATATCCTTCCACTGTCTCCCATTCAATACATCTTCCTGGTCATATAGTCTGACAAAATTGGAATGTTTTACAATATTCCGGATTCAATCTGAATGCCCTTTGGTCAATGTTTACAATGGAATATTGTAAGACTGATTCAAACTGGTCAGAATGTGACTAAGAAAATGCCGTTTGTTGAATGGGAGACAGTAGTAAGAAAGAGCAGCTGTCAACCATGACAAGTATGGCTGCACACATTTTTTTTTCCATTCCTTCGGAGCATCACAGGTACACTTTAAAGAGACAGTTAATTACAGTTGAAAGGGTACATACCCCAGCGCTCTTTTTTTTTGGCCAATGTTATCTGGAGTCTAGACATGCCAAACATTGCAGCACATGTGATGACAGGAGCAGAGGGGAAGAAAAGATCGAGTGGAAGAGCAATTATGAGGAAAGATTGGACAAACATGTGGGGGGTGGGGTGTTAGGATGTTGGGGGGGGCGGGGGCTGGCTTTGCAGCGCTACAACAGAGCAGTGCGTATTTATAGAAGGCTTGGCGGAGGCCGACGTGAGGAAATAAGCTCCTCTATTTTCTCTCCGCCGCCGTCACACATGTGCTTGCATCTCGGATGATACACTGCCAGGCGAAATTAGATCAAAGCAAGCGCATCACACACACGAGCGCAGCAAAATGCACTTAAGTGTCTCTTTTAGGATGGCTAATAATGACTCCCAAGCGCGCTTAGTCACAGTGGTCTTCTTGAGCCAAATCCCGAGTGGGCTAAATGAATATTGAGCGGCTTGCCGCCTAACATGAAGATTGGAAAGATGCCTTCATATGAATGCGTGTGCGTGTGTTGCAGAATACCTCTGGGCTTGTGCTTTGACCTAGATTAAGTGGTGATGCTCGGCAGGCTGACAGGCACTGTGTGCGCTTATGTGCGGGGTGCACATGCCAAAATTCGATGCAAGACTCATGAAAAGAAGCCGAGATGCTGCCGCGCTTGTGTGACCGTGGCTTCAGCTGAATGGCGGGCAAAGACTTACCGAGTGGGAGGCGGGCGCTGAAGATGAAGAGGGCCTCGGGGGGTAGGGTGGGAGCCATTTACGTAACGTGAAAAGCTACGGTGGAATGAAATTATTCATTAGTGGAGGAATCAATGCAAAGCAAAAGCGGACTTGAGGCTAAATCTTATGAGTTGACTCATTATACCTGAACTCCCAACCCCAGCCCCTTGTCCTATAACATATGACAATATAGTTTTCTTTCCAAACTAAGAACAAATGAATTGGAAGATGAAGCATATTGTTGCTCGATTGTGTTATGACTCTTTCGCAAAACGTTGTAGGCCTTTCTTTGGTTAAGTTTTACATGGATGAGCATTGTAATTAGCGATGATCGTGAAATAAAACAGGTGATCTATCTTCTGGAGTTGCTGAATAAAAAAAGCTTTGAGAAAGCATTAGAAAAGTAGCTCCTAAGATCTTCATTTTTATTTTTTTAAGTTGACCGGAAAAAAAAAAGATTCACGCTTTGAAAAGTAGGTTGAGGGCCACAACCTTGTTGAAAAAGGAGTAACAATGAGTACTCACAAATGGACACACATGGACCGAACTTACTAAACACGAAGTCACTCTATGCTCATTTGTGTACTGATGAGTATGTCACACAGTTTATCTCAAAAATGAAAGACCAATGTGCAATTTGTGCTCTTGAGATGACTCACGGGCAAACTTTTGGTAAACATTGTCATTGAACAACTGACAACCGACATGGAAGAAATGTCCATTTATTCACGCTAAAATCAACGCATAGCAATCTGACTCACACTCGAGTCCTGTGAAGCTGATCAAAGAATCGTTTCTTCTTGTCTTTGCGAACCTACAATGCAAAAGTTGACAAACATTGAAATCCAAAGCGAAAGCATGTGCAAAAGGACAAATTTGAACTTACGTGTGATATATTTCTTCTCAAAAATTGAGCCTTCTTTTGACTCACTTTGAATCATTTCAAAACAATGGACTTTGTGTCTGGTAGTTTAAAAGCTTAATTTATTTTCACATGCGCACTCTCTGTTGCTCTTTCCAAAATTCGGCGATCCCTTGAGACAGAGCCACCTCGGCCAAGCCCCGGCACTCGGTGGGGGTGAAACCCACCAAGGCGGTGCCCTTGGTGCCGAAGCCGTGACCGGCTGCCAGCTCGGCCACCCTCGCACCGATGAGAGACGCTGGAACGTGACAGTACGGCTGCCCCCCCACGCTGTAGCACGACCACGGCATCGTGGCGCTCATTGGGCCCGTCGGACCGCCCGGCACGCTCTCCACGTTGCAGGCGATCTCCACAGCGCCCTCGTGTGGCAAGGCAAGGACTTGGACGCCTGGGAGGCCGCCCGGCGTGGACTCTCTGATGGCAGAGGCGATGCGTCGCCCGACGCTCACATCGTGGGTGTCGATAGTCACGTTGCAGTTCATCACGTAAGGACTGGCCCCAACACCTGCAGCGTTGGAACCATACACAGAGAAGTCAGCCCTTAATAAAAGCTAACTTTAGAAACCAGAAGCTTGGATTGTCGTGAAAATGTTGGTCAATTCAGGAAAATGTTTGTACTCATTTGGATGGCGCATTTGTTATAGCCATGAAAAAAAACCTATCACATTTAGGAAAACCCATGTATTTTGCTGAAGATGTATTGAGGAAACTTTGCGATGGGCATAATTATCATTTGACGAGCAGAATAGTCATGAGAAATGAAACCGCTGAAGAATTCAGGAAAGGCATTGTACAATTTTGGAGAGCAAAATCATTTGCACCAATTACGGCGTATTAACTCATTCAATACCAAGTTTACGTTTTTAAGAGTCAGGACATTCAATCCCAGATACTTAAGTCTTCAATCGATACTTAGGTACATTAATTTCCAGATACTTAAGTATTAGATCAATACTTAAGTACATGAAGGACATTAATTTCCAGATACTTAAGTATTAGATCGATACTTAAGCATCTGGGATTGAATGTCTGGAATCTTAAAAAATTAAAAAACATGAAAATACATCCCTGGCATTGAATGAGTTCAGGAAAGTTGCTATCAGGCTAGTGTGTCGAATTAGGAGTGGAATAGTCATAGAAAATGAGAAAACTACATGTTGAGAAAATGAGCGTCTCTTGTGCTTGGACTCACCAGTGAGGCCAAAGCGTTTGTGCGGCATGGGCCCTACGCAAGGCCTGATGGCATTCAGATCCGGCGTTTTCTTGAACCAGCCCATCTCCTTCCTCCTCTGCGCCAGCCCCCGCTCAAGCGGGGTGTCCGCCCACCCGAAGAGGAAGACACTGGTGCCCGGGACTCGACGGGTTAGGCCCTCAGCGATGGCTGCGGATGCCCGGGATGGACCAAAGTCACAAAGGCATACAAAAGTCAACGTGAGGTGGACATGATCTCACCGCGAGACTCTCGGGCGCAGTCCTCGGGTCCCACGTCCTCCCCCAAGGGGTAGATGGGTACCAGGTCCACGGCACCCAAACACGGGTGGACCCCTGAGTGGGTGCGCATGTCAAACAGCTCACAGGCTTTCTCGCAGGCGGACAGGACTGCCTCCCCTGAAAGACGGTTTTATTTTTTTTTTCTGCCACTGAGGTGACACGACAAGGAGTCAGTACTTACCGATGGCTTCAATACTGGCCACAATTGTGATGACGGAGCGGTTGTAGTCACGGTCATTGAAGATGTTCAGCACCGTTGTTCTGTCTCTTACAAAACCTGCGGAACGGTAGACAAGGCAATACTTGCTCAAAATGGCTGCTTCAAAAACAAAATTGCGCTTTGGAGGCTTGGGACTTTTTGATGCATTCCCTTGTGATTTACTTAAAATGACAACATCATTGTCTGGACAATCTGCTCAATTTTAGCAATATGATAAACGTCTCCAGTTCCAGCTGTGTCACAGTTCGGCATGTATATGGGGATTTTGGACTCAAGTGCAGGCTAGCTCAGAAGCGAGGAGTACAGTATGTGCAGCAGGACATTTAAATAAAAAGCAAAGCGGGAAAGAGGAAGTGGATTAAACATGTGAGCAGCAGATTAAAAAAGACAGGCGGCGCGTACATGATAATGATCTGACAAAGAATGAAAGAAACCAGGGAACTAACTACAAGCCAAACTGACAAGCCAACAAGGAACATGTGGACACGAGACGATTGGTAGAGACAGCTGATTGGTTAACAGCAGGGAGCTGGTTGATAAGGACATGCGGACACAATTAAAACTAAACAAGACACCGACACAAAGGAAAAGAAAACATCAACAAAACCAGAATCCAAACCTAACACAAACCCAGACCATGATAATCTGTGGTGTTGTGGACTTGCCTTGAGAATCGTATAAGGCGGCCTTAGCCACGCTTTCCACCAGGTCCTTCCGGCGAGCCTCTGACACGTTGAGCAGACATGTCACCAGACGTCTTCCCAATGAAGTCGACGTCATGTTTCAGCAATAAAAAGTCTAACGACAATTTAATACCATTAGAGCACAGAACAAGTATTAACACACATGACATGTATGTATACAAGAAGAGATTTAATGAAATGGGAATAAAATGTAAAAGATGAGCAGGAGATTCTGAATTGAAAGACTCCATTTGTTGCAATTTAGGAGACTTTTCCAATTTATGACAGCCATCCATCCATTTTCTATAGTCACTTATCCTCACTAAGTTTGCTGCCATGCTGATGCCTATGCCAGCCGTCATCAGGCAATTGGATTGGGACACCCTGAACAGGCAGTTTTTGCCATCACATCAATCATTTATCTTCTAGCGTTTATTGTTTAGGACCATGGGATGACAACAGAGAATCCAGAGAATACCCACAGCTCAGGGAGAACAAGCAAAAGTGACAAAAGATAGGCCACAACCTGGATTTGAATCCACAGTTCGCAAATCGTAAGGCAAATGTGTTAACCAGTTGGCCGTAATGCAGAATAAAATGAAAGAATGCCCAAATAACTCCACTTAAACGACGTTTTCAGTCCTAAAACATTTAAACCACAATATCAATAATTAGACTTCATTTTAGAAATTCACATCAAAAATTGCAAAATGAATAGCTTGTTCTCTTTAGGAAAGTGTAACATCTACGTGACAAACCTATGACTTGTAAATTTCCTAAGGAGAAAACGCATTTCATTTTGCATGTTCCAACATGTAACTCAAACTTTTTTTATGTTGTGACTTCCTTAACGAATAATAACAATTAAAGCATTTTTTCAGTTTCTCTCCGTTAAAATGCAAATAATATTTAATGCAACAGCAAGTTTGTCTTTTCTTTGAGGAAAGTGCAGTCATCATTTGTGCTCTTTCAGAAAGTTTTAATTATTTTAAACAAAGCGGGAGAATAAATCTCTTTTTGCTGGACCGCAGATAAAATGTATGTTTAACACTTATTTAGTACGGATTGGTTCGTAACACAAAAGTCAGCTTTACCATTTAACATAGTTCCCTGAACCCCGCCCCCATCGTTCGCCGTGTTGTTTATGTTGACTCCTCGTCTCAATACGGAGACAAGAATTTTTCTTTTTGTAAAAACGAAATAGTTTATGAGATAGAATAGTGTGCTCGTGCTAGGGCGGTTCGATTTATTGTCCAGTACTTAAAATGTTCCGTGTTGGAACTCACACCGAATAGCAAAGCAACGTGTCAAGAGTGAAAATAAAGTTGCCCTAAATGTGACACTACGGTTTAACGCTAAAATAAATTTTATAGTCACCAAACGCTCGTGAATCACTTGCTGCTTATCATCGCCGGTGGCAACGCAGTGCACAAAGATCGGGCAAAGTCCAATCTGTCACTAAATACTACTGTGGGTTGTTCAAGTGGCGTGCAGATAGTACATTATATGTTTTAACCCATCTGTGCTTACAATTTTCGCAAATAGTAAATTTAACAGGTCCTAAATTACTAAAGGGGCCTATTATGTTAAACCAAAGATTAGTGCAGTACGTCTCAGTTGAACACGGAAAGAAAGGTGAGGGAACGCTCTTGGTTTGACTTGCACGCTTGCGCCTGCTCTGTTGCCATTTATCGTGTTTGTTTGTTACAGCTGTGCTTTGAATGTGGTTTCTTGTTCCCGCATAGAATCTTGTGTAAACAGAAAGCTGCATTCGACAGGAACATGGGCGCACGCCTGTTGTATTGTTGGCGAAATTGGCGCATTTTTAATCAACAGCGCCTCTCTGTGGGGAAGTCACAGGCAAAGCAGAAGCGGAAGAGAGCAAAATAACCTGTTTTTGCCCAATAGTATCCAATTGTCGCAGAACGGAACTACACGCTACACGCATTACGCAAACTCATTGGTCTAGAGATCGACACGGTACGCCCCTCAACAACGTCACGACCCCAAATGTCGCCCGCCCAGGTTTGGCGATCTACTGCTCTCACTTTTTAGGGCGTTCCCTGAACTAATAAGAGAGGTGACATCCGGTCAAGCGTTTAGTGATGTAGCGTTACATGGATGAAGGCCATCTTGGAACTAAATATGCTGCAATGCCTACTCAGGTAGCTAAACGCCTGCCTCGCGTTGGACTCGAGGTTTGACATGATAGCGGCAGCTACAGCCGAATACGCCACGATGACGACGACCGCGGTGCCGGTGTCGGCGTCGGGCAGCCGCCCGACCGGACTCGCCAAATGTTCGAGCGCGCAGAAGCTGCACAAGCTACTGGCCGTGCCCGGGTGCAAAGCAAACATGCTCAACGATCTGCTCCTCCTTCGGCCCGGAGATGGACACGACGCACAAGCAGACAACGGAGATGGGGGCAATAAGCATGTGGTGTTTTTCCACGGGGACATTCAGGTGAGCACAGCTATCCCACTAAACTGCATTATTAGCATAAGCCCTTCCTGCTCATTAATAATGTAGAATGAGAAAAAATGTCATAAATGCCCGTCAACACAGCACTACAAGATGAAGACTTAAACGGCCTGTATCATGTCAAGTTACTGTTATCATTAAACAATAACTTGGTCACAACGACCATTAATTTTTTTTTCTGAAATCTAGATTATCCTGATGGTGGCTATATACTGTATTTCTAACCCGGAAGTAAGACGCCCGGACACTCGCTGTGACGGCTGCCACGCCCCTTTTGTCTAAAATGAATCAAAACCACCCCTAAGTAAAACAATACGTTGAGAAAAATGTTCACTTTTCTTATTGAACAGAAATTCTGTTAGTAGCCCTTATCAACAGGAGAAAAATGCATGTTCCTTTGATCCAGAACTTTCAGGAGGAGATGTCCTCTCAGGCTGAATGCGCTCCCTGGTTGGCGTGGAGTCTGGAGCAGGTGTGCGTCATGCTGGGCCGCCGCTTCCCTGGGCACCACGTGTGGGTGGTGCGCGCCTCCCGCATGTACCTGCACAAGTTCAGCAGCTACTGCAACTTTGTGGACAGCAACATGTTCGGCGCCCCGGAGCACAGCCCCTACTCATCCGATGGAGGAGCCCTGCGACACCTCAGGTTGGTTACCTCCTTTTCATTGCCTGTCCGTTGCTTTCAGATATGTACAATAGCTGCGTGACAAGCAGAAACGCTATAGACAATCTAGGCCCCCCTGACAAACCTTTGACGCAGGTCTCTGCTGATCCACGGGATGGAGCGAGCCGGCCTTCCAAACGGCATTGCCGGCGCCAACTTCTCCCTGACCCTGGTGGGCTTCAGCAAAGGCTGCGTGGTCCTCAACCAGGTGGTGCACGAGCTGGCCGGCGCCCTGGCCGACACGTCTCTTTCCCACTTTGCCCGAAGCCTTTCGGACATGTTCTGGCTCGACGGCGGGCACCCGGGCGGAAGCCAGACCTGGGTGACGGACAGGGAGCCACTGGGCCAGCTGGCCGCCAGCGGGATCGAGGTCCACGCCCATGTGACGCCGTACGAGGTCCGGGACCCGGCGCGGGCCTGGGTGGGCCGAGAGCATGCGTCTTTTCTTCAGACCCTGGAGGAATTTGATGCGCGCCTGCATCATAAACTCCATTTTGCTGATCAACCGCCCTCCATTGAAAACCACTTTCGGATCATTCGGGAATTCTGAGCCCTTTACAGGTATATGGGGTATATGTACATCTTGACTTTAGTGAGTCCATCTTATTCACAAAAATTCTTGCAATCGCTGGTGGACTGCTTTTTGCTCCTAAATGCACATGGGTTTATTTCGCTGTTCCTTAATTTTTGCTTCCGAAAAATTAATGGCCTATAGAGAGGGTGGAGGGGGTACTAAGCATTTTGCAACGGTGTCTCTTGGCAAAACGAAAGATGTATTTCACAGCCACTCATTAAAACTCAAGTCAAACATTTTCTTTACTTTTAACACCTTCGTTGTAGCTGGGCCAGCGTAAACACAGATGTGATGACTATCGTGTTTGCGCAGTATGAATTAAGCTGCTTGCTGTCACCTGAAAATGTCACCATCGTTGCTCAGGGCTTAGCTAAATGACCAATCACGGCTCAGCCTGTGAAAACGGGTGAGATGTGATTGGTCAAGCAAAGTGTGACATCATTTTCATGTGACTGCAAGTGGGAAAATTGCCACCGTCGAGATGGATTTAAAACGAGTGAATTTTTTCAGCGTCATTTCCTGTTATGCAAACACTACGAATCAAAATGTTTAGGCTAATTGGGCCGCATAGAACATATTATTGTCAAGAACATTTTTGACTTGAGTTCCCCTTTAAGGAAATTGCTCTTTTTGCTAGATTGCTCTCAGGTTTTTGTTGTTTATAAGCTGCCTCAGTGACCTCAAATGGCAGCCCAATTTCACCTTTTTTGAGGATTCCGCTTAAAAAAAAAAAAAAAAAGTGCACGAGGTTGAGCTTTCATTCCTTTTGCTTTTGTTGGAATTTGTGTCTTGGCTCTGTGGAAAGTTGGTTTTCCAGGCACCTTACTTTGACCTATTTTGCCCCCCCCCCCCTTTTTTTTGTCTGACAATTCCTGCGTTATTTAAATTATAGCCTGTGTGTAAGACGTCGACTATTTCAAGGCGCACACGTGCTGAGTTGTGTTTCCAGCACGTTGGCCGCCTTGTTGTCTGCACTTGCCATTTGGAGTGTAACAGTAGGCTGAATAGACAAAACGCATGTTATTCTTGTCTTGTTTCACTCTCGTCTACGGAAAGCAGTCGTGAATGTCATCTCCAAATGGAAAAAGGAAAAAAAAGCGACTGTTCCCACTATCATTGCACTATTGACCATGGCCATCATTATTGCTGAATGTAACTAAGCTAAACATTCCATTTTATCGCCCCATTCAAAGACATTATAGCAATGTGAGAATTGAAACAATCACATGACATTTAATTAAAAATAAATAAATCCATAAAACCTGGCTTTACTTTATATATATTCTTTTTTAGTTTAACCTACTTGCAATGTCAGTCAAACTTTGAACCTTAAAATGTTATATCAAATTTATTTTCCATACTTTTTTATGTATTCCATTGAGCATCCTTGGGTTTTGTTTGATATGATTGCGGGTTAGAATGACCCATGAAATTGTTAGTGTATTTCCTTGAATTTTTCAATTTTGACTACAACATTTTCACGGGAAGTTAAAAACAAATCAGTAGTTTTAAAAGTTGCACCAAGTATTGATTTTTGTTTTTTTAATGAGTTATTTTTATGGCTAGTCATGCCATATCACTGACACTTTCTAGTGTGCAAAAAAATAAATACAAAAAGACAGCCCCCCTCAAAAGGGCACAAGTCAACCACATGGGACAAGGAGGCACATCATTTCTATCATCTTTAATAAGCATTTTAGCACATGGATGGCTAAATATAAATGAGCTTGTGTGAGTGTGCTTGATTACAAAACATTAGCTTGTTGTCCTAAGTGGTGGCAATCTTCAATTAGAATGAGTCCAAAATAAACAAAGAGCTCTGAAGTCCATCCATCCAGCCCCCGCGTTGTCATTTCAAGAAGCTTTTGTCAAAAGTGTGTGCGTGTGCTAGGAAAAACAGCAGGTGTGTCATTTCACGGGGACATAGTATAAAAAAAAAAGGACTATTTCTCCGATTTCGCCTACAAGCAAGCCATAAAATCTGTTTTTTTGCTCATAGTTTTATACCATCTGACACTTTCTGGAGGATATTTATGCATGCACCACATGCACTAAGCCTAATCCAGCGGCTGCCTCTCCGCCTGTGAAAATCAATCCATGCTTTTGGGGACCGCGTGAATGCCAGCAAGTTTCTTTTCATATCTCTCAGGGAAGTAGCCGCAACACCCTAGCTACTCTCTTGGTCGTCATGGTAATTGACAAGTGAAACGGGCTTGGCTGGTTTCCCTGGCAACCTCTGTATTCTTGCAGTTGTATTTTGTCAATTCCACAACTTTGACGACTGACAATCTACATATGAAAAAAAAAAAAAAATAATGTGATTAAGTTAAATATTATTTAGGCAGTCACGCTTACAAGGCTTATGGTTTTCAAGGAAGAACATTTGCATAATATGTCTCCTTTATTTCCTGAGGTGTGTGGATACTGAAGCTTATTTCTTGACCGTGTTTTTTTTTTTTTTTTTTTGGCTTCCGACAACGCCATTGCCTTGAGATACAACTAATATATCCTAGAAGCAGGCTCATGAATCAAAATGATATGACTCCCCTCTCCTCATCAGTTTTAGTATGGGCATCATGATTTCATGCTGCAACTGATTTTATTGTACTTTTCTTCTGTTTGTGGTCTGCGCACCTTGGCCACTGGGAGGCAGTGTAATACAGTCATGCTCCCAAACCAATAGATGACTTCTAAAGAAGCAATCATCATTTTGCAACGAATAATATTTATGCCAAAGTTTTTTTGTGAGTGTACAATTAGCTCTTTCATGAATTTAAAACTTCCTAAACTCAAAACTATCACTGCTAATTGTTTGCATGCCAATTACGTTTTTTATGGTTAGTATTATGCTGAACAGGCCTTTTTTTTTGTAAGGCAACACTCGTGGTTTTAATTGAAATGCAAAATGTTGAATTATGCCCACTTTGACATTAAAATGATGCAACAGATTACAAGCCATATTATTGATTAGACCCCTGATATCTATCCATTTAATGAGTAGATTTGAATAGAAAACAAAAGTAAATTAACAACTAAACAAAAATATTGAGTTAAGAAAAATAAACATTCTACATATGTAAAATAGCACTACTAAAAATTTATTACACATACTTTAATAATTATTTTGTTTTCTATTTAAAATTACTATTAAATAGCTAACTTTTAAGGGTCTGATTTAGGTAATATTTACTCAATACCTAGCATAGTGAAACTGAATTAATAATAGTGTTTGAAATCTGTCACATCATTTATTTTTATTCTTACAGTGTACTTATTGCAAAATCAGTCGAATTGAGCTCCCTGTCATCAGACAGCACTCGTTAACAGCTCCAATGTTGAAACACTTAAGTAAACGGGGTTCCTCATATCTCAAGGCACAAAATTCTACGTCATCTCTGGAGAAAAAGCAGCAGGATTTTGCATTCCAGTTGTTTGTGGATGGCAGCGTGTTCCCCTCACACAAAGGCCACGCTACCAGCATGAGATGAGCACACTTAACATAAACGCCGGGAAACAAGTCCTTCTATTTCACCCCACATTCTACAATCTCTCGAAAAAGCCTTCTGGCGCCCACGTACCTTCAACGCCACCTTCCAACATCACCTCCACTCTGACCTCAATCCAACATCAGTCCTTCCTTATACCTTCCCGCTTCCTCCCATTTCGCAATAAACGACAGCAAATCCACACGGCAAAAACATTTTTCCAACTCATCTGTTCTGCAAATGACATAAAAAAAACATTATAAGCCCAGCACATAAATAAAAAGAATAACATAAAGAGTAAGAAAAGTGAGCAGTGTTTTTTCTTTCCATACGTAAAGATGAAGTGCTGTGTCGAAGAGGAAGTTAAGTGCTGGACGGCGCTTCCCTTTTCTGCAGGTCCACCAAAGAGTAACTCGTTTGAGAAACCGGAGCACTGATAGCACTTTAGGGTAAACTACACGCCACCATAAGGAGTTCAAAACATGTGATCACCTGAGAATCAATCAACACTGAAATACAGAACTGCTTGACATTTTTTTTCTGTTCTAAAAACCCTGAGCTAAATATCAATGCTCAAAAGGTGCGAAATATCAGGAATGTGCTTTTTGTGCTGGCCGTTCTTCACATGGCACTTTTGAATATCAAGTCCACACCGAAGTGGGTTAAACACATACCAAGACTTTTTCTTGACTTGCCGTCACTAGAACGATCATCACTAAGTCATTTTTTCTCCCCGACTGCTCAAGAAAGGGGTGACAATGTTCAACACTGCAAACGTAAGTGGTGCACACATAAAAGTGGTCCAGCCCCTCGTGACGATTGGACACCTGGCACCCCGCCACAAGATAACGGCCCAGCCATTTCACCTCCCCACTGATGGCAAAACAGTTGACCATCCAAACTGTTAGATACGTTCAATATTTACCAGTGAAAATCTTAGTGAGTGCATGGACACCTTGATGCCTTGCATAGACACCAATTGTTGTGTACGTGGTCACCACACAAGAGAAGAAAAGTTACAAGTGTGTGCGGTCTCTCTCTATATATAAACTGTATATAAAACATAGTTAAGATGTTAAAAATAGGTATGTGTGCACTTGCTTGGGCAAATGTGAGCGCCCTTTCATAGAGCTATAGAGATGAAGTGCAGAGGCAGCTTCGTGTACCCCCCCCCCCCCCCCCCCACACACACACACACACACACACACACAAACACACTAAAACTGCCCACCAGCCCTCAATGGGCACTTGCAGTTAAGCATACAAACAGGATCACAAAGGCGGATCAGTAAGACGATTATCTTTGGCTTGTGTTAATCTGGGAATTAACAAATTAAGTGGAGCATAAATAAGTAGCCCCTTGCTCTTAAAAGCATTTTAAAAGGCCCATTTTCTCTTCACAAGTCAGCATCTCCGAGAAGCACCTCCTCGTCCAAGCGGAAGCGTTTGCCATGCGAGTGCGGCGGTGACGACTCCAGGAAGTTCTCCTTGTCCTCGGGTGGAGGCACTGCCCATTTGGCTCCGCAGCTACGCTCGCGGGCGCCACGGGCCGACGCCGGCTCAGGGTGGGCGTGCGGCTGCTGCTGCTGCCACAGCCATGGGTGGGCAATGCACTCGGCCGCGCTGGGGCGGTCCCTGTCGGCAACAGTAGCTCGTTAGTGTGATCGTGTGCGTCCTGTATTTTTATTTATTTATTTTTCCCCAGCCAAGTACACCCCAACCAATGCAAAGCAATTTTATTTCTGTTTAGTAACAAGAAGGTCAGCACACTTTCTTCCCATGGAGTGTTTTGAGATACAAGTTTGATTCATTCCGTGAATAGACAATTCCCTTCGATGGAAATGCAATCAATCTATTCCTGCCTTCAATAAGACCTCAATTTTTTTCAACTACTGAAACCCATAAAAAAACCAATACACTCCAAATAAACTGTAAACAGGAAAATGGGAGCACTAAAGTGTACCTAATGTACAACTGCACATTACGCGCAGACCAAAGCAAAGCTTCTGAAGGAAGGTGAATTGATTCAAAATTTGTACGGCAGATTGGGAAGGAAAAAGGACTGTCGGGAAAGAGACGATGAAGGGATATGGCATAATTGCTACTTTCAAGCACATTCTGAGAAGTGGGAAAAAAAAACATACAAAAACGTTTGTGCGGTTAGGGAGAGTGCAGAGAGTTGTTTGGCGGGTGAACTTTAGAAAAGGAAGAAAAACTGCTGTAAAATGAAACGTTGCGGCGCCCTGAGGCCAACCGTCCTGCAAGGGAATAAAAATGACGTGTATTCTGGGGGGCGAGTTCACACACACATATACAACACGGTGTTGTTGTGACTCACTCGGGCGCTTTGACCAGCAGCTTGCGAATAAAGTCCACGGCCAGCTCAGAAACCCTGGAGAAGGCCTCTAGGCTGTAGTCCACGTTGACTTGCGACACATTCAGGTACGTCTCCTGTTTGTCGTCGCCTGCAAACGGAGACTCGCCCGTCACCAGCATGTAGGTGATGACGCCCACGCTCCTGAGGGAAAGCCAAGCGCCAGCAAATTTATACAACAATAACCACATCCAAGTTGTGGGCTTTGAAGCTTTCACTCACCACAGATCCGTGGATGTTGAGATGGGCTCATAATTGAGGATTTCCGGTGCTACGTAAGGAAAAGACACATTTGGAACCAGCTCAAAATGGACGCCTCCAAGCAAAACGGCTCACTTTCTGATTCAGTTTCGGACATGGCTGCTTGAGACTTTTTCACATGTCACGTCCTCTCATGATGGGCGCGCCGACCTAATTTGGTGTTGATTCGGGAAACGAGCGCTTAGGGCACATTTTTCTCAAACTAACAATTTGCTGCAAAGCAAATGAGCTGTCACTTTAGTTTTGTTTTCTTTTGTGCATGTGCATTTAAACATTACCTTGACAAAAGTTTTTTTTGATGCGGTTTCACAAAAACAGGGTGCCCTTCATGGCAACAAACATTTAGAGTTTCTGTTAGGTTAATGTTTGTGTTTCATTTTTGTAGCTTACCCACATACTCAGGTGTGCCAAGAATCTCCCGGAGCTCTCCAGCCGCACCCAGTCGGCGTGCCAGGCCAAAGTCCACAATTTTAATGTCTCCGGGAGGGGAAAGGCTGGTCAGCAGGATATTCTGGGGCTGAGACACAAAGAACAGTGACTTCGACATCCTGGTGAAACCGAGGTCAAATGTGAAATTAGCCACCTTGAGGTCCAAGTGCACCAGGTTACTCTGGTGGAGGTGATTAACTCCCTCCAGCATCTGCCTGATCAGACGGATGATCTGAGCCTCGGGCAGCAGCTCATCAGACACGCAGTGGTCGAAAATTTCGCCGCCCGCAGCGCTGGTGGAAAGAAAACCTTGTTTGAAAATGCCATCAAATAGTTGGGTACAGTCTATAAAGTCTACTTAATTCTACTAACGACTTCAACTAACCCTTAACCTTTCCTTTTGTTGTCATAGTAACCCAAGGGATTCTCATGTTGACAATCCAATGCTTAAACTGCGTTCTTTGTTTCATTTTTTTCCCTTGACGTTCTGGTCTAGTAACAGCCACCAGCCTATATCTGGCAATTAAAGCCATTTTAGGCACGGGGGGCATAAGATAGGATGGCCCCTTCAAAACAAGCTGAAGGATATAAAAAGGTGGAGTGAGCTTTAATTTTTCAATGAGCAGTGACCTATGTGGCTCTAAAACACATCAGCAGGTTACAACTTCATTACATTTTCTGTGAATAAATAAATATTTGTTTTGTTGAGGCTGTGCAGGAGGCACCATAGCGTGCCCTTGCTTAAGTAAAGGGCGTGTGTAGTGTTGAAAATCAATGCGTACTTGAGCTCAGGAACAATAAGTGTGTATTCAAGTCCTTCAAAGGAATCTCGGTTTCTGTAATGATGGCGGCACAAAGAAGCTATGAAATTTTGGTTCATTAAAAAAGCTCGGGCTGGCAGTGTGGAGTTGACATTTTGGACTACTACACACGATTCATGGACCGTTTCTTAAAAATGGTGACGTGAATCTTTCCCAACTTGAACTGCACTCAGACTTACTATTCTAGCACGAGAACGATGTCGTGGTCCGTCTCATAAGCGGCGTGAAGGTTGACCACCCTGGGGTTGTTCCGGGCCGTCTCCAGGACGGCCATCTCGTGGACCACCTCGGCCCGGCAGTCGCGGCCCCGCCTTCTCTTGCGCAGGAACTTAGCGGCAAACACCTTGCCTGTGGATTTCTCCACACAGCGCTTCACCACGGCAAACTTGCCCCTTGGAGGACCACAAATTCGACATTGAGTCTCATGAAAACAATGAACTGTCCATCTGACTTGGACAGTGCTTTGAAAGGGTTTTACGCAGGTATACGAAAATCTAATTTGATGCTTTTTAATGGGGTGACAAGAACTGTACATTTCCATTGGTTCTCAGTGTTTCACAACATTTTTCAATGATGTTCACCATGTTAAATATTTATTCAGCCAAGTACAGACTAGCCAGTACAAAGCATTTTTGAGAGGAAAAAAATAATCTCTCGGCGTACTGTATTCAGTAACTTCAAAAGAAAGATTGTGTAACCTTGTCTGTTTCATCATCTAATGACAGCGCGCATTCGCATAAAACTTAACAAAGGCATCCAACATTTTTCAAAGGAGTCACTAGAACACAATTAAGCAATTAACTTGATTCATGTGTCAATTCATTTGCACTTAATTTTAAAATAAGATGTATTGTTCCAGCGTGTCTCGCTATTTAAAAGAACTAAATTTCCTTTGCAGATGTCAGTAAAAACCCACTTTTAATCTCACAAACCCCCACTGCTTCCAATAGGGGCTCCTTTGGGCACATCCCCTAATAGTATATATATCAAAGTTCCAAAAAAATGCTTGATAAGGCTAACATTCTGTTTGGTTTTGGGAACGCGTCCATGGGCATTTTGGTCCATCCTCTAAAGAAGATATTGGGCATCGAATTTTATATTTTTCAAACAAACTGCCATCTGGGGTTGGATTTTTTTTTCTCCCAACCAAATTTCCAGCGCTTGCTATTTGAGTGTTTTTTTGGGGGAGGGTTATGTTTGGAAACCCTCTGTTGCATGGGCACATATGCTTGCACAAACTGCTTCCCTTTTGTTGCATGGTTTAACTAATGTGAAACTCAAGAGTGCTCAAGAGTGCTACAAGTGGAAAAACTTTCCATGTGACACAATACAAGCTGACCCTTAAATTTTCAGGCATGGAACAACCACATGAAGAAAAAGCAAGTTACGTGTTTGATTGGTTTTTAGTGAGGGCCCCCCATCTTTCTTTTAAAAAAAATAGGCAGAAGTGTGGCACTAAAAGTATTTCAATGGGATGAGAATGTGTTCCCATCAACTTGTCATAATGTCAGACACTTTTGACTGTAGAAATAACAGGAGGCAAACCGCTAGAACTGGTTGGACAAAGTTCATGTTTACCACTCATGGGCAAGAACAGAGTGTGAAAGCGACCTAGATTTGCACTAAGGTAAGTAACATGATACCACCTTGTACTGTACTGTGGCGGGAGAGCAAATACCAATAATACCTTTCAAGAAATCCCTCCTTTCATCAACTTCTTTTCAGTGTTTTGTTGAAAGATGTGTGATCAAGATCAGCATCTTAAATTGCACGGTTAAAAGATGTGGATGTTTCAAAGTCAACTGGTAGGCTCAGGGACAAATCTGAGGTCAGAGGTTTCGAGGCGCTTATCTCCCGGCCGGGCAACATCAGTGTAATTATTGTGTATCTTAATTCAATATCATCCCACTATAGTTTAAGAGAACTAAGGAGGTGTTATGTTCAATAAACGTGTTGCATGTTAATACACGTCTCCAACTTTTAAAAAAAATGACACATTATACAATAAATAAACAAACAAACACATTTTAAGGGGGTGTAGGATTCAATTTTGGAGCACTTGAGCACACCCTAAAACTAGGCTAGAAACACCCATGGCTGTCATTAAAAGCAAAATGTGTAGTATTTTGGCACTGCATTTGAGATGAAAGCGAAATTCTTGGTTGCAAATGACCAATGACCAGGCATCAAAAGTCCAAAAGTGCCCTATATATAAGAGGAAAATATTAGCTTACTGAGAACACGGTGTTTTATTTTAAACAACAGTCCATTTTTTACATAATAGTAGATTATCTTTTTAATCTCTTTTAAAATGCTTGTCTTAAAAACAATGATACTAGTACTTAAGACTTGGAATTTTTGTATTGATCTAATCTTGGCAGAGTTCAACTTCACATTACAAAATTACAAACTTTGATTCTGTTAAATCGCTTTTTGTTTTAGTAAAGACTACGACATATATATATATATATATATAATTTTTTTTTGCATAAAAAAAACTTTAAAAAACGTGACATCATTATTACACGACAATGTTTAAAGTAAGAGGAAAGTTTTGGAAACTCACCTTCCTAACTCGCCGGTGACTTCAAAGACGGCGTCCAAAGGTTCGGCGCTTATCGGCGTGTGACTTTCGGCCAGAAGTCCGCCGGTGGCGGCGGCCGGCCCGCTTCGACTGTCCAGCCGCCTCCGAGACATCTTCACCACCGGCCTCGGCCCAAACAACCGGAACGCGACCAAACAGGAGGCAGTGGAAGGAGGATGCGGGATGGGCGAGGCGAAGCTAACACCGCCGGCCGCCGGCTGCTACTGCTTCCATGCTAGTCCGTTTAGCTTCCGGCTGCGGTAAGCTCGACGCTCGATTTGGTCAACTTAACGGAGGAGGAGGAGCTCGCCTTACAAAAAAGACTCTCAACCTCATGGCTCTCCATCGGTTCGCGCATCCAATCGCTCGTCGAGGGCTCGAATGACTTCAAGTTCTCGCTGATAGACCTTTCCGTGTTTTTGTTTTGTTTTGTTTTATTTTTGCCTGTTTTTTACGACCTTGTTTGACACTTTTCTCGACACGTCACTGCTCCGCGCATGCGTAGTGTTCTGTTGCTTTATTTGAACGGGGAAAAAACCGGAAACGGATACAAACCAAATTTTTACAACACATTTGAAAAATTTAAAACTAAAAACACAACTGAAATCGACAGTAATGAATACAAATGAATTAATGTGTATGTTTTTTCCAACTAGCAATCAAAACTTAAATTTATTATGATACAAGTATTGTTTTTTGAAAACGCTTGAGTCTTTAATACGTAAATGTGACAGCAAGCTGTCTAAATATATAACTTTTAAGTTATTCATTGGGTTGTTTACTATTATTAACTTTCGGTGTGACTCAATAAAGGGGTTGATTTTTTTTTTTTGGTTATTCAAAAACTTGAACATATTCATTGATTAAATTTAAACTGGGTGGTCGCGCTGTTAATGTACTGTATCTTTATTAATGCTCATTACGGGGCATGTGAAGTAGACCAATTGAATATTAAAAACAAATGTTGTACTTCTGTGGCTTTTCTTGTGGCAGTTCTTCCGTTTGATTTAAAACTAAAATTTAAATATTAAAACATATTCAACTACTGTCCCCTGCCTACTGCCCACAGACAGCCGGGATAGGCACCAGCCATCCTAGTGTGTGGATAATTGGCAAAATAATTCTTACTTTATCAGTTATAAATTGTTGACTGTCAACTGCAGATGACAAGATTTATACATAGGTTGAGAATGGCATATTCAAAACTATCTTCATTGTTAAACAAATATTCAACGATTTTAGTTTTGTATATGAACACGTTTCACATGATATAAGAAGACATATAATAATAAAAATAGTATGAAAAAAATTATATTGTACCAGCAAGCATCAACAAAGAGGCCATGGCACACCTATGCCCATGTAAGTCATTGGCTTCCTGTTCTTTTGTCGAGTCATGATGCTTCTTCACTGGCATGCTGCACCCACGCGCCATGACGCAAACTCAAATGTTTTGCAATTTACTTTTGTCTGTTCATGGGGTTCAAATTTATTAAACATCGAGCAAAATTTGGGTCAAATCTTTGAAGGACCCCAGAAACAACCAAATTCACTAAAATAGTGACTCCAAGAAAAGTGGCAAATATTTAAGAGTTTTCAAACAGATGTCCTTGATCCTTTTTGTTAGGTGTAGTCCGAAAAGACACGCCCACCATATTTCCACATTGCTAAGGCAAAATGGCATTTGGGGCTGCTAAGCTTGACATGCCCAAAACTAAACTGCAATTAAGTTAAATGGAAAAAGATGAAAATTCAAAGTAAAAAACAGGAATTTGAAAAAAAATGAGTGAGACCAATGCTCGACTTCTGGAGCTCCTTAGGTACATTCAGTGCAAAATATATATTTATACACACAACAGGACAGATAGGCTGTACATTTACAGTTATATACAAAACATGACTGCACACATGGTACACATACATGTGTTTTTGTATTTTTTCTCTTTTTTTGTCAAAACAGCCCTATTGGTTCATCTGCGTTTCACAAGCGATGAACCGGAACAATCGACCTATTACTAAGATAGGCGGAACACGCGTGGAAAGTGGCGTTTTTGGGGTAACATGCCATACTAGACACATTCAAACTACATTGCACATTCCCAGAGCTCATTCAAAGTGACTTATGCCGACTACTAGCTATGTAGCACTCATCTCTTTCAACTTCCACCAATGGCTACGACCAGCTCAAACACGAGGAGCTCGTGACAGTGATTTCCACTATGAAGAAAAAAAAAAAACATCAATTCATTTCCATCTCTTTGTTTTTTGTTTTTTTGACAACAATATCCTCATGCAGAAAAAAGCTAGTAAGGACAGTCAGTGTCTCGCAATAGTTGAGCATGCAATATCAAGCAAGAAGACGACGCCATCACAGGTTTTCCGGCACCCGGCGTAGCTCACAGAGCCGACCGAGAACCACTGCATGCACGACGGGATAGAAAAGTCTTGCGCGTGGACTTATTTGGCTCGGCGCTAGTCTAGCCTCAGCTCTGCTGCTCTAGCGCCACAATATTTGCGTGTACACTAAGCTTTCACTTTGCATGCACCCCCTTATCAAAAAAAAAAAAAAAAAAGGCCAGGGAATTGACGGCGGCAAAAGGGCTTTGACTTGTGAACGCAACAGTCTGTTAATCGCATGCGGCCAAGGCAAAAGTAGTGAGTGGCGTGGATTTATGAGTCACACGAGTCGCGCGTCAGGTTGAGCATTGGTCCAAGTGGACCAACTTGGTGGAGGGGACGAGTTTTGTTCTTATGTGACACCAGCCGGCTGTAAACAGGACACTGTTTTAACCACTAACTTCACCTCCTTTTGAGCAACTCCTAAGATAGCCAGGGAAAAGCCGACACCAGCAGAAACACAACAAACCAGCCCCGCCCAAATCCGGCTTCTCGTATGTGAACTTCCAGTCGTGGCTTGTGATTCAGTCGTACATTCAGTCACATTTGGAATACATTCACGTCTTCCTGTGCATACCTGCGGGTGGGCGGGCTTCAACGCTTGGCCATGACATGTATGAGTGGACCAGTTTTGATGAGAGGGACACTGAATTTCTATGGGGACTGAGAGGTGTTGTGGGGGTAGTAAACATCCGTGCAGAGGAGCGTACAGTCCATTGCTTTGTAGGAAAGTGCACCTGATAGATGGCGTGTCTTTGCTTTTGGTGGCGGCCACCATCTTGAAATGAGTCCAAAGTCACGTCAGGATGTGTGTCTCGATTTAACCCTCCTGGTATGTCGAGGGGATATGAAACTATTCCTGCAAATTTCAAAAGGAACAAAGCTTGATGGGAACCCATTTAGAAGAAGCCTTGAATTTGCTTGACATAAACCAAAATGGCTGACTTCCTATTCAAGTTCGGACATGTGCACTACAAACTTTTACATGTGTCCCGTCAGGATGGACATGTCCACTCAATTTTGTTTCCATCAGTGAAACTGTTAATTTATTTGGGGATGATTTGGACTAACTCGCTAGCAAATTATGATGTTTAGAATTAAAAGCAAAATGGCTGCCCTGCTGTTTCTGTTGACCTATGTCCAGTTAGGGTGGACACATCCACACAATTCAGTGTTGATCAGTGAAATTGATGTTGAGGGACGATTTTCAAATAATGTAAAAGCATCAAAGTACCATCAGCTTCAAACAAAAACTGTTCTGTCCCAATCCCGCAATTAAAGGTGTGGTTAACTCCCATCCCAAGTTCCCCGATAAAACATCAGGCTCTAGCCACAAGTGCGTGAGCACTGAGGGGATCATGTTTGGGACCTCTAAAATGCAAACACTTCGAGGAAGATTCGTGCACTTGCTGATTTTTGGAGAGTTTTCGGGGCAAGGAAAAACCAAAAGGGGGCGAGACATAACAGGAGGGTTACAAAGTCCATTCAGTCCTCAAGCAAATGTGTCTTTCTCCGTGTTATCTATCTCCTCCACTATAGCAGAAATGTCTAAAACGTCATTTATCCATGTGCGATGAAGAAAATGTGATTTTGGCATGAATTTAGCAGACACAGTTTTGAGGTCCAGGAAGGGTTCTTCATTGTCTCGCTTTAAGGTGCAGAAGGACAAAGAGTGAATCCAATAAAGCAATTGGAGTTCACTCAAGAAATCAGTCAAGTATCACCATGTCGCGTTTGAAAATCCCTTTGCGGGATTCTTATCTCTTCGTCGGGATGATCAAAGGGGGGTGGGTCACTCCAGACCGAAGGTGCTGGTCTCCTCCACGGCCGTCACCAGCTTCTCGTAGAGCATAGAGAAGGAAGGATAGGGTGGCAGGTCCAGCCGATTGAAGCAGGTGTGCGCTCTGAAGAACATACACATAAACATGTCTCTACTTTCCTGGAGGCATTGCTGAGCGAGTTTTTCTTTCTTGGAGAGTTCTACCGTAGATGGTAGTAGAGGTAATAGAAATTTAGTGAGTTTGGTGTTTTGCTCGCATGAGACAGCTTTGCCAAAACATTTTTTCAATTACGTTTGGTCCATCTGTGGCAGACGCGCTTCTGCTTGGAGCTAAAAATCAAAATGGTCAACTTCCTGTTCAGATTTCAGCATGAGACAGGTCCACAAATGTTTTGTGTTGATTGGCGGGACTGGTGTCCCTGTCGGATTTGTTTCAAAGCTTCAAATTTCTTGATGGTAAAAACAAAAATGCTTCCTATTCATCTTAATATTCTGCTTCTTGTGGATCTTATGTCCCTTTTTTTTTTTTTTTTTTTTCTAAATCTCTAACAAAGATAAGCCCTCTATTTCAACAATGTCGCCTGCTCCAAAACAAAATGGCAGACATCCTGTACCATTCGGCAAATCCTGTTATGACAGACAAGGCATCCCAATTGTATGTTGAGCCTTAAAACTGGTGTTGAGGGCTTTTGCGACTATATATCTAAACGCAAAGCTTGGAATTCACTCAGAATAGTTACTCCAAAACAAGATTGACAACTTTCAATCAGTTTCATGCATGTGAGCTGGACACGTTTTCATATGTCCAATTGTGGAAACATGGTGTTGCGTTGCGTTGCAGGACTGTGATCGTACCTGGGTAAGGAGGTAATTTTTCCCCACTTCTCGACACAGAACCTGCGAGGTCCGTTGCTCCCGCGTAGCGAGGCAAAGCCTTCATAAGGAATGCTGGACGTGCCTGTCACAAACTACAAATGGGAACATTCGAGAATGGTGGAAAAAGGATGGAGAACATTTTGATGGCTATCGCTGCCAGTCAAAGAGCCATCTGCGCTTGTACTATCAACTTTCACCCGTGCAAATTTGGGTAAATTCATCTGAAACTGTGGAACTATGGGTAATACTGTATTTATATGATTTATTGTCCACAATCCAAGTTTTTATGGTTGGGATTTGAAGTACGTTAAATTTAATGTTAGACGTAATGGATGCTAATTTAGCGATTGAATCAGCAAGCTTTCACTGGCCACATAAAATGGTTCAGCAGGCCACACCTTGCGTTTGAAATAAGTGTGCTAGAATGCCCATGGCAGTGCAGTCGTCATTCAAATATTTCGTTTTTAGTGAGAGTACAGAATAACAGCCAGAGGGTGGCAGCAGTTGCACATGTGCATGTCCACGTGCCCTACCTGCAGCAGTCGCAGCCTCTGCTCATTGTTGAACCTCTCCACAGCTGCCCAGAACCAGCGTATCACTATGTGGTTGTCATGGTAACCTGCCGGAGGGAGGGAGGAATGAAGGGGAGGAGCGGATGATGGCGAGGCATGAGTCAGAGGAATAACAAATAAGCAGTCGTCTCATCCCTTCATCGTGACTTTTTCGTCTACAATATTTAAAGGCTGCCCGTCTTCCGTCTGTCGGTCGATGCGTCGTTTAAAAGAGCCTCGACGGACTCATTTCTTACTTCCTCCTTGAATTGAATAAAATGTATCATTTTAAATAATTGTTTTCTGTGATTTAAAAACAATTTTTTCAGACGCATTTTCTCAGCTAAACCAAAGCGGAGCCAAGATTTCGATGAGCGTTTTGCAGTTGTGAAACTGACCTCCTCTGTACTCAGTGTTGTTCCTCCAGTCCGCCAGGTCGATCTCGGCTGTGCCAGCGATCACCAATTCCAGCTCCCTGGCGTCAAACACTGACACCAGTCGAACGTCCACCACCTGAACGACGTGCAAATACAGCAGAACAAATTACAATAACAAGCCAGAATGTTTAGTTTCAAAAGTTCACTCACATGGAAGTTTTGTGCTCATGTAAAGTCACGTGTACCTCATAAAAGCCTCGGACCAGGCTCTCTGTCTGCTGAGCCACGCCCCTCTCGATGCGCCATTTGACCATGCGCTCGATATACTCCTTCTTGTTCTTCTCCGACACGGGGATGCCGGCCCCGCCGGGTTTCAGCTCCCTCTCCGTGATCTGCAACGCCATACTAGAACTTGAAGACGTTGACTGATTGTGAGATTAGGTAATTTACCCTGCACAATTTTTGGAGCTTTTGGCCAATCCCCTTTCAACCAACGTAACTTTTGGATGAGTTATGCTTGCACAAATTTGGGGGGACTAATGTTCCGTTTATTATTGACGAGCGCAAATTTGTGTTTGACAGTAGCTGTTAGTTGTTAGCTACAACATACAGTACACACCTGTCCAAAGACCTCCTCGTTGACCGTAAATGTGAGGTCCAGCATGTCCTCGATGTCGTTGTCCTTCATCCACTGCAGGCTCTGGTGGAATTCCTCGTCCAGAAACTCCAGGTCACTCAGATCACATGATCTGCAGAATGCGACCAAAAAGTAAAAGAGAAAGCCATCATAAAAAAATCCCCCAAATTATGCACCTTTAAAGTAAAGCTACTCTAAATACCATAAAGAGTTGCGAGGCTAAAATATGACAATTATAAAACACCCCAAAGGCGTGTGTGGTCGCGGGACGTACATGCGTAGCAGCCCCTTGTAGAACGGCCGTGTAAAGAAGGCATCCAGCAAATACTGATGAACCAAAGCCAGTCCCAGGATGCGCCCGCTGAAACGAAACCTGCCAAGCACGCAAGTGGCACCTTTCAATTAGATGGAAGCTACACGTGCAAAAAGTCAGGGTCTCACCATTCGTGGTGGTTATCCACAAAGGCAGACATGGGGCTGATTTGGACCGTGTACGTGTCATTGGCCGAATATTCAAATAGGCCGTAGTAAGGGTTGAAAAGCTCTCTGGACACCAGAAAGAAGAACTCTCTGGAGGGGCCGCTGTAGTCCAGCCTGCCACCCAAAAAAAAAATATATATATATATATATATATTTAGAAGTATATATACACATATATATATATATATATATATATATATATATATATATATATATATATATATCATCATGACATCAGAGACTTTCATTCCTGCTGGACGGAAACTCGCCAGCGCTTGATGAAATTGTCATTTGTCCTCACCCGTCCTCGCCGACAAAGCTGACGTATAGTTTGCTCCTCTGCAGGTCCTTGCGGGAGTAACACATGATTTGGTTAAAGGCATCTTCCAGAAGGTGGTCCCGCCGTATGATGAGCCTGTGCGTGCGCACACACAAAAGGTCAATACAGTAAAACCCCTCTACAATGAAACCCGCATGTGCAAAAATACCCCCCAGTGTGTAAAAAAATCGAAGCATTGAAGCCTTTCCTTCTTTCGTCCTCATACAACAAAAATACACCATGTTGCATAATACATGGCATATTAAGATGGCATGATCAGGTTGTTTGTAATATTGCATAACAATCACATGCTTCTGTACGTAGTCTTGAGACCTTTGAGGTTGAAACTTTACTAATACCTGGGTCGTGAAGGGGAAAAAAACAATGCAATTTTAGCAATATGATGTAAATATGTATGCATTCGTATATGTATACGATGTACAGTATATAAATGTAAATTTCCACATACTTGACTTTCCCAGGTCCTTGTCCATATCCTTTTGTCTCTAATTTCCGATAGAAGTTTCTCAGCTTGGCCTCAAAATCTCGTTTGTAGGGTGCCGGAGCGCGTGCATTGGCTCGTTGGGTGCCTAGCAGAGAAAGGACAGAAAAACAGACTATATGGTCAAAGGGCTGAAGAATTCGTTACTGCTGTGAGTATTCTCTCACCCGGGGAACTCTGAGGTGACGAGGAGAGGCTGTAATTGGGATGGAGTAGAGGTGGCACATATGACATCACCTCCTCTTCAAATAAGCTGCAGAGAAAAACAAACAAACATACATCTCAATTCTGTCTTTACACACATGTATACATATTAAGGAAAGTCCATTGTACATTTTTTGGGGGGGTTGTCTAGTAGAAAACAAACCAAAAATCCGGGTTCAATTCACCCATATATTGACTTGAACCTTTTTTGACCCATAATTGTGTCGTTTTTGACTGCACTGCTTTTAGAATGTGTATCAAGTGTATGTGAGCAAATAAAATCTCAGTTAATAAATCATTTATATATTTAACCCATATCTAAAAATAATACTTCAACGTTTACGATACCATTGAGATTTTCTCATTTTGATCATGAATAAAAGTGCAGGGAACCTACCTGAGCAGCATGACCAGATCGGCGTCCCCGGAGAGGCGAGCCAGGCCAATCGCTCCCTCACTGCGAATGAACTGCACCTTCTCCCTGCAAGCACAAAAACGACTACTAAGGCCTCCGTCACCGGATCGACGGTTAGCGATGATGACGAGACACACTTGAGCGAGTTATTCCTGGCAAGCTCTGGTTGTCTCTCCTGCAGGACCTCAAAGACGTTGGGCTGCCTGAGGAAGGCCACGATCTTGTCGTTGTACGCTAGAGGGCGACATTGAGAGAGAGCATGGCACCTGCGCTCGGCTGTGGACAGACGCGCTGTTTCGGTCCCACTTACCCACGGGCACCACATCGTGGTACTGGCTGGAGCGACTGGAGCCACTGAAGGTGCTGGAAGGTCTCGGCACGGCAGGTGGGTTGCTTTGCCGGGAGTCGTCGGCCACCTGTGGCAAAAGGAGCCACTGAAGGTTCAGGTCGCATCCGGGTTCTGACACCCGTGCGCAGTAGTGACACAAGTCGCTCGCTATATTCTTTCTCTGAGGGAAACAGGCGATGCTCTAGATGCTCTATAAATAAAACTGAGCTGAGTAGACACCCGACCGAGTGACCTGACTTTTCGGGGTCGCTTGACGAAAAGTGCACATGAAAGTGCAAACACACTAATGCATTCTTTATCAAATTAGTGGTATATATAATTATTTTAGCCCTGTAAATGACATATTACTTATTTTGCATTCGGAACAATGTTATTCAAAAACATTTTTTTAGTTATTCGGGTATAAGTCGACGCCCTCCAATACGGGGGTTGAAAGTGATGGGAAAAAATTTGACTTGTACATGGAGAAATATGGTAAATTTCCATGTCAGGGCGGGACTATTTTTTCATTTTTAAAATTTAGGTAATTTTACCTCGCCGGCGCTGTGGCTTCGTTGGCGGCTTAGGTGCTGGCGGTGGGCCAGCAGCCCGGTGGAGCGAGAACTCTGGAGAGGCAACCGCGGGTCGATGAAGGTTGTGGAGCGACAGTTGTGATCCACAAAAAAGGGCTGAGGGGAACAGACGCAAACACTTTTAGGGGTCAAGCACCACATACCTGTGTACTCCCAACCTTCAAAAGTATTGAAATAGTGAGGCCTGTCGAGATGACATTTTAAATGTTTTTGGAATCTGAGAGCACCCGGGGAAAAGTGCTTGAGAAATATCGATCAACAACTGTGGTATGAGTTCCTTTTTTACAGTGAGTGTTAGTTAACCTTCGGTATCCCCTTCCACGGGACGAGGACACAGCGAGTTACGATACGGAAATAACAAAGGATTTCATCAGGGCCAAGACGTGGAAGTCAATCTCCAGACTTAACCATTTTACAACATGCATTTTACCGGCTTAAACAGTATCAAAGACACTCAATCACAACACAGAGCCAACGCAACAAGGGAATTTAATAGTTTCCTTTCACCCACCTTTCCGGTATGGTCGTGCTTCATTTCCCATCCCCGGGGAAGCTCTAGCTGCTTGTTGGAGAACATGTTGAGGAAGGTGACCAGGTCCCGGTTGTGCTGGTAGCGCTCAAAGTAGTGAGCGTCGCGCCGCACCTTGCTGATCATATGCTTCAGGCAGGTGTTGCTCGTAAACATGCGGTAGGCACTCTGGCCGAGAGAGACAGATACAATCTATTAGAGTGGATGCCTCACTCAGACAATTCTATTTTTACCCCTGCAGAGCTCAAGCTTACAATTGATCAAAGTCTGACAATTTGATTCCTGTTATTAGGCCTCAATATGCACAAACCTTCAACAGTTTGGAGAAACAAATGTATAGACGTGAATATGTCTGTACATTTGGGACCAAAACTCAACTAGCTGTTTTGGTTTGAAGCAGACACTGAGTTAATTCAGGTGTTGAGGTCGACTTGAATTGAAGGGAAGGTGGAGGAGGAAGAAGAAAAGAGGAATAAGAAGAGGAAGAAAAAGTAGAAGAAGAAGCATGGTTTGGGACCACCTTCGCGCAGAGACAAATTGAGGACATGATGATATTTTCCATATTGGATGACAAACATGAGAGTTATGCAGCAGAGGACACTGACGGGGTTAGAATGCAGCACAGTAAAGAAGTCAGGACTGCAGAGGAACTTGGCGCTGGGCGACTGGAGCAGCAAGGACAGACGGGAACGACTGTTGGAGTGACCCACGACACTGTCTCGTCTGTATTCTACGAAAAAACAAGAAAATGATGGACGTAAGTACGGTGTCAATCCGTCATGTGTGTTTATACGGACCTGAAATGGATTGGGGAATCAGTTCAGCTTCTGGTTCAGGAAGCAGGTCAGCAGTGCTTTCCTCCGCTCTGTCACTGTTGGTTATGGTCCTTCTGATGCTCTGATATCTGATTGGGCCAATGATACAGTAAATTTTATAATAATTAAATAAAAATTAAATAATTTTAGCAGTCCGGCACAATTAAGAATTCTGTGGATTTTCCTCCATGTGTCTCCTGAGCTAAAATGAGTTTGACCACCCTGCTTCCGAGTTTCTGTTAAACATCCTTAAAAGGAATGTCTGTGATCAAATCTGGGAGGCAATTTTTGGATCCTTAGTAAGACACAGGCAGAAACAATCAGTAAAATCCCATAGGTGAGAACGTTTTTTAAAGCCATATCCAAGAGATAAAGCTGATAAGATTTTTTTTTAATTGCAAAATCTCTTTTTTCTCTCTCGATTATGTATTCAAGATGTTTGACGTATGATTATAGATGAGTGTTTATTAGTGGGTGAAAGTAAAACCAAGACACCAGTGGCTGTACAATCATTTAGTTGTGTCAACTTTCACCTGCGGTTGAGTTGCTCCATCTGCTGAATAGAGTTGGACCGGGTCAGGCCTTGTGGCGCGGGGGGTCCAGTGGGCCGTTGCCATGTGGTGGTCCTGTTCACGTGGTCCACAAAAAAGATCCTGCCGTGACTATCGATCCGTGCTTCCCAGTCTGAACACAAGCAGTGAGAAAATGCTCAAAAAGCCCTCAGGACGCATGCCACCATTTATTTGAATAGCAAGTTGATAATTTTTCTTTAAAGATAGAAAGTTGAGTAGAAATGGACACAAATTACAATGGATATGGATGGTCAGAGCCAACCCAAAAATTCTTGCCTGATATCGAACAAGAAGGTGTCTATTTTGGTTCACACAAATACCAGGGTTTTTCACTTTGAATGGACATGATCTTGCCTTGTCAGGCATACTTATCCTCAACAGATGGCATAAAATGGCGACAAATGCTAAGTTGTGTGGACACTTCCAAGTACATCAAGACTTACTGGGTGGTAGAGGCTCATCCACTCGTTGGTAACGATGAATATCATGACGTACGGATGGAAGCGACCGAACAGGATGACCGTTGACAGGTGTACCTGGGCCCAGACAAACGACCGTATACATAAACCGAGTTTCAGTGCAGCTCTCGTTCTAAACTCGTTCAGCTTAAGTTTGAGTGCTAATGTCAGTCGGTTAGGATTTAGTTTGACAACAGTTTGAGATGCAAAGAAAAAGTGAACAGACCTCACCATACCTTCCTCTCCATCTGTTTCTGTAGTAACTTGCTCAGACTCGGCAGAGCCCGTCTCCTCGTGCGGCTTTGACTCGTCGCCGTCCGGTTCTTCGGCTGCGCCGCCAACCGCCTGCAGACTTAGCTTCCGCACGCCTTGCACCTCGGACTTCAAAGCCGAGCTTGCTTCTATTTCAACCTCTGGATAAACACTTACCCTGCCACCCTCACTGTCTGCAGGCGGACTGGATGGCGGGGTGCCACCGATCCCTTCCCCCCCTGGATCGATGGCTGCATTGGCCCCTTCCTCTGCTTTCTACGAGGTCACCACAAGCGTAAACGTCATACAGTACATTATTTTAGGGGTACCCCCAAATTCAACCATCAACATAAGTTTTACAATGGGAAATTGGATGGCCATAGCTATAAAACAGGCTCTCTGCTTGATAGTGTGCAGAAGTTGGCCATTTTGTGTCAAAGTAGACATTTTGCTAGAATCTGAAGTCTTATGCTGACAAACCTAAGGAAAATCACTAAATATTTGGACCAAAGTGTACGTAATGCAGTGTGTCTACTAAGTTCAACAAGCAAAATGGTGTGAAAAACAGTAAAAGAGCAGGTGATAAGTGATTTTGAAGACAACCAAGAACTCACCACAGCTGTGGTCAATGTGACTGGACAACTTTCTGAGGAAAACACCACCGTCTGTGGGGCTGTGACCATGGAGCACGAGTCCACCTCTGAAGAAGGCTCTTCGGTCAGTTCTCTATTTACCTCAAGTGCCCCCCCACTCTCTGGCGAAGCATTGTGAGAAGCCGCCTCTGTGAACAGAGCTTCCTCCGCCTCGGAGAAGACCTCCACCTCCAGAATGTCATCCTGTTCCTGACCGGCCTCCACCTGCAGGTCCACTCGGGCTGTCTCTTGAGTGGCAGCCTCTGGTCCTTCATCCCCATATTGCTCCAAGGCCAACTGCAGCTCGGTAGATGGCTCGTCTTCACGTGGACCGCCAATATCGGGAGGATCCCCATTAAGTAGCAAAGGAGATGGCGGCAAAGGGGGCATTTCCCCAAAGCCGGAACGCTCATCATCCTCGTCTGAGTCAATGTGCAGCATGGCACTGAGACGTGTGTGCGTGGGGAAGCTGGAGCGCAATTTTGGCGAGGCTGCGCCCAGTGGCCTTTCCCCGGGACCCTTGGGGGCTTCGATAGCATCCAGGCCCTCGCTGAGAGATCTTTGGAGCAACTCCTGACCTTCCAAAAACCTTGGTCCGGGTCTGACGAGCAGCAGCTGCTTTTCTGGGTAGGCCGCTGCCGTTGCCCCCCCTTCCCAGATACCTTGAGAACTCTGCAATCCGGTTGGGGAGGGCCCTGCTGAAACCACTCCTGGAAGGTGATGAGGAAGATCCTCGTCATCAGAAGGCGTCCCCGGAGCGCCATTGAAGGTAGAAAGGCCAGTGATGGAATCTGGGGAGGCACCTGGGCAGGAGTAACACGATCTGTGAGCCGTTTACTTTCAAGGGTAGTACGATTGGTTTGACACAACGTTCAACAGAGATTGTGAGACATTTAGGACGGGCAATATTAATATTGGGTGCAGGTCCTGTTCACAAAAAAGTCTTGGTCCCTAAATTCTCACCATCAGGTCCAGTAGAGGTGAGTTCAACTTTGAACTGCAGCTGCCCGCTGACATGTTCTGTGGGCAGGCGTCGGCACAAGGGAAAAGTCACGGGCTGGACTCTGAGACATTGAAACACAGGAGTTATCTATGAGTTTATGTCATTGTTGCTTTATGGTGCAGTACTACCACAGTAGACCCGTGGATGCTTACCCAGGTATTTTCTCAATAAGACGCTGCACGGGGATGGCCAATTGGCCAAGAAAGCGCTTGATGATGGGTCGACTTTTGGCAAACTTGTCCTTCACCTCGATGTATAGGATGTCCGTCATCAGCGCTACAAATGTATATTTCTGGAAAAAAAGACACATTGTCTTAGGCTGGGATTGAGGTTTGGTTATGGTTTGGGGATACAGGGCTATGGATTGGGGGTTTTGGCATGCGATCAACTGAATCGGAGGCTTGGTGTTCAAATTACAAGGTATGGTTAGAGGGTATGGGTACCCATGATTAACTGTTATAGAATATAGTCAGGTCTGGGGCTTGCCACAATCCATCTTGTTTTTGATGTTTCTCTTCAACCAACACACCTGATTCAAATGAACAGGGTTGTTATCAGGATTTAGCGACGCATGCTGATGAGCAAATTACTTGAATCGGGTGTGTTGGTAGAAGTGAAACATTGAAAACAAGTTGAATTGTGGCTCTCGCGGACTGGATTTGGATTGCCCCGGATTAGGAAGAAATAGGGTTCATGTTAAGGTTTGGGTTAGTGTCTCAGAGTTGGCGTGCCCCTTACTATAATGTGGCTGTAACTAAACTGATGGGTTGGGAGTTTGGGGTTCTAGAGACACTTGGGCTAGGGAACAGTAGATTAAAGTTTAAGGGTTAGGACTGGGAAGGGATTTGGGTGTTAGGTTAAGGAGAACAATTTAGGCGTTAGGATTGTGGATTCAAGGGCTATTGTTTGGGTTTAAAACTACCGTTAGATTAGCCTTTCATTACTGTATGGTGACGAACAAAGCTTTAGGCTTAGTGTTACGGTTGGTTTGTTTCGGTTTGGGGTTAGAGGACATCATAGTGACCTCTCCATGCCAAACCGGATTGACGGTGTTGGCAATGATGGCCGAGCGGCGTTCCTGTCCATGGTGACTGAAAACAGGGAAGACGCTCCTTTTCCCAGGGTGGATGGACATCTTGAGGTACGGATCCGGGTGGAAGAACATGCCTTTCTTCAGGCCGCTGGCACGCAGATCTGTAAGCACGAAACACTGTAGTCGAACATATTTGTATCACGCTCTGTGGCTGTTTGGCAAGGTTTCAGTGCCTAAACCACAAAAACGGAACACTTTAATGAGCAGTTTTGGGGTATTTATTACTGTACAGCTGTCTTTTTTTCTTTGAGGATTTACAGAAATAAAACAAAGAAAAATATGACCGGTTAGCCCACCTGTCAGTGTGAAGCTGATCAGTTTCCGAGGATGTTCGACACCCACCTGCTCCGCGAGGCCCTCAACCTTGAAAAAAAAGAAAAAAAATGACAAGAACAATAGTTATATTTGAAATATGGCCAAAGACTTGAATTTGGAACTTGTGAAATTGTGGGGGTTGGGGTCATCCACATAGGTCACACACCAGGACAGCTGTATTCTTCACAGTGATGCAGGGGGTCGTCGCCCTGAGGGCTCCGCTCACTCCGTGGTAGTACTTGAAACAGATCCTGGTCTCCGCTGTGTGTAGAGTTTGGAAAAGGAATTGCTGCTGCGTGCAGAGTTGCGCAAGAACATACACCCTCTTTTCTGCTTATGGCTCATTTGGGTTAATCTCAGTGGAGAAACTCGCCCAAATGCAAACCCTGAAAATTCGTAACAAAAGGCTAATTGTATTTAGAATGTCTGAGGTTGTGTTTAAAGGCCATAGGTCTTTTTTTTAATGTAGATATCCACAAAAATGATTCATTGATTGGTTGAACCCCCACTCACATCTTCTAACAATGTATGGTGTTTAGAATTTGACCAAGATGGACAATTTTTAATTCCAGGTTTGGGTCTTTGAGACTTTTTTTGTCCCAATGTCTTGTCAAATGGCGAAACTGGTGTCTGGAGCTGTTTTTCCACTAACTTTTTAAAAGTGTATCTGAC
Source organism: Hippichthys cyanospilos (assembly GCF_059441005.1). Taxonomy (NCBI): domain Eukaryota; kingdom Metazoa; phylum Chordata; class Actinopteri; order Syngnathiformes; family Syngnathidae; genus Hippichthys; species Hippichthys cyanospilos. The sequence continues at coordinate 14,929,444 of NC_142373.1, read as the reverse complement.
TAGAATTCACCTAAAATGGCAATATGAGGAAAAAAGTCTGATTTCATGTTCAAATACAGGCATGGTTCCTTGAAACCTTTTCGCATGTCCTGTCATGTGAGTAAAAAAAAATATCAGTATTGTTCAGGTCTGAGAATGACAGTTACTCACGTTCCATGAAGTAGGGCCCGGCTTCCAGCCTCCAAACGATCTGACCCTTCTGGGTACCGTTCACACCTCGGTTCTTACAGTCCCACACATTTGATGGACTGGTCTCATCTGGAGAGTACAGTACAGCCCCACACTAATTTGTCCAGGCCATGTTGACATTTCCAGGAATAGTAAAAAGAACAGTCTGACATGCAAATACTATAGAGGCCATTCATTTAGATTCTAGTTTATATTTCTTTCCATCCACCCATCCATCCATAAGCCATATTCATCCATTCATCTACTATATTCTTTGCTTCAGGGATACATGCTCAAACAAAGCAACAGTCGAACTTGCTGACATAGTTAATGCTTGGATCAATGAGGAGCCAAAACGATCTGAGGGAAGGCATCATTGAATGTCTGCTTAGTCAAGAAAGGTGGTAGGGTGTTAAGACCTTGGTGTAGGTAATGAAGTCCTGCAGCCATATAATCAATATCAAGTGACCTGATGGCACCTGATGTTTTCCTCGATCTCTTTCGGCCACAGAACAGAAATTCTTGATTTCATCCATAGATAGCGCGCAGATTTTCATGTAGGTTAACCTGTGTCGCTTTCACAGAGTGAACATCTAAAATTGAAGCAATCTTCCAAGTTGTGCATCTGATCAAACAACAGTAGAGGACTTGGCCTCAGTGTCCCAATCCTTTTGGAAGGGAATGCAGAGTCTTAATAACAAATGCGCCTGTTGGACACTTTTACTCAAGTATTACTTTTCAGCCCCGTCAGAGACATTGAGAGCCCGATAGCCTTGTTCAGCACTCACTCGTTCTTCCCTGTAAGCAGAATTCCTTATACCAACTGGTAAGGAATATGCCAGCCCAGTTAGCATCACAGGTAGCATCTCCTCTTCTCCATTAGCGTCCTCCTACTTGTTTGCTTGTCGATGTTTTTAACACATATGCTGCCACCGAGGGCCATCAAAGACCCATTTTAATAAGTGAATATATGACTGTACTAACATTACTTTACTGCCATTGACGGCTATAGATGTCACAGAACCAATTTTAATTGGCTGGTAGTGAAACTTATCATCACCAAAATCATCATCTTACCGATATGGTACAGTCCGATCCAGTCAGTGGCGTCCACCTCCTCCTTGATGTCCCAGGATATGACAAGGGTCTGACCCCGGTTCAGTGTGAAGTCCAGGGTGGAGGCGGTCAACGAAGACCTGGTCTGCGAGCTTACCAGATCAGTGTCGCTGTTGGCGCGGGGCAGGCTGACGGGCCCACCCACCATGGCCACGGTCTCCAGCGAAGTCCCGCCCCTCTCTGCCAGGCTGCGCAGGTTCTCTGGACTGAGGGTATGCCGCAAATTGGGGCTGCGCCTGCGGGGGGCCGACAGGTGCTCGCGGCCCCCCACGGCCAAATTGGGCGGGTTGTGGCTGCGGGTCCTGGCCGGGAGGACGGCGGTGGCGAGGGACGGACGCATATTGGATCTTGACTCCGATGACGCTGTTCAGCGAGGAAAACGGCCGTCTCTGAAGTCAGGACGCGTGACGCTGACTCCCGACTAAATACGACGCTTTTTGAGCGAGCCTTTTGTATGGGTTGAGTGAGAATGAGAGTTCCCCCATTGGAACAGAGCTTCTTTGCCTTTATGGTGCTCGGAAAGTCAGTCAATCAGTACCTGGACACAAGAGAGTAACACTCAGTCGCTAAAAAATCATTCTCAATCTGGACCGCTTCCACGTTTAATCTCCATTCCAGTGCGGATTACAAATTGATTCTGGGAAAATGACAGGAGGGAGTCTAAAAATAGGGCCACTGTAACTATGAGAATAATGTTCATGAGACACCTGGAAGAGTGTTCATGTTTGTGAGGTCAGTAGGTTGACAGTCCATTCAAAAAATGAAAGCCACTGAAAGATAGCGAAACAACCACGCGGCTTGAAGAAATATTGTAGAGAATTATTGTCACATGCCTAGTCATTATAAAGTGGTTTGATAGTAGATATATGTCTATTCTATTCTGTATGTGTCTTTTGCAATATGACTCATGCACCCTCGCATCTTCAGGTATTTTCAAAACTATGAGGTCACAGAAGCTGCATAAATAGGAATTTGAATCAGCATTCTGAAAAAAAAATGCTTGCAGTGTAGCGCATAGGAAATGGTGCAGTATCACTCTGTTTTAGCCAAATCTCTGGCTATTATAATGTTGCTTCCGGTATCTCCCTTGAAATCATAAATTCCTACCTCAGCCCTTGTTTGAAAGTCTAGCGCTGACTTGAAATTCAAATTTGCTTCAGTGCCCTGTTTGAAACCCCAAATGGACTTGAAACCATACTCTGCAACCCCATTTCCTTGTTGGAAAACGAGGCGTGAACCCCAAAATGAACCATGAACCTTGTTGGTTTAGTTTGGTTGCTTAAGAGTTGTTAACCGTAAGTTGAAACCATAAACATTTGCTTTTTGAAGCATAAGCCTGTCTTGAAACCATTTGGAAACTAAACTGGAAAACCCTAACTCTGTCTTTGAGTGGCTAACCCTAACTGCTTTTGTGCGGTATTGATTGAAAGCTAATGAATTGCACCGCTGTGCCTCATTTCTGGCCATCTGCTGTGAGTGTGTGTGTGAGGCCGAGGGACCCCTCTGTGCCTTGGCGGAGGTGACTGCAGCACTTTATTACACGACAGAACGGGCACCTTGGGGAGCGCGCACACGCCGCGGCTCTACCAAAGGTCATTGAACCCTGCCGTGAGAGGTGGCTGCTGTTATACACAGCGATTTTGGAAGGCGGAAGAGCAAGACGACAATATTTGCGAGTAGAGATTTTCTCCGGGGCTCGCTTGCAGGTCGGCACGGAGGGCCGCCCGTACCGACCTGCAAAACAGAACATCTTCCAGCAAAACTCTGCGATGACTTACGATGACGACAGCTACTCGAGGTCACCATCAGCTTTCCGCTTATTTATCTGAGTGGCGAAAAAGGATGTCTGTTTGTTAACTGGCAAACAAAGGAATAATTCCAACTGGCCTCAAAAAGTGCAGTCGAGACTTCCTGGAAGTCAAGTGTCGGGAACCTGGATTTAAAACACTATCCCTGACTTGAAACCAACTTTATAAGCATCACTCTCACCCAGTGGTGTCAAACGTATGGCCCGAGGAGGTTTAAATCGGCCCACAAGGTGATTCCGCGAAGAATTTAAAAAAATGAGTAGGACAGAGCACATTACTCCATTGTCCACAATACAGTGGGCCCCTGGGTTACGGCGTCCCTGGCGTCCCAGGTGGAGACAAAAATCTAATTCAAAATGTATTTTTCTCAAAGAATCCAAACATTTCAACACTTAACATTTTTGTTGTAAAATTCTAGCAAAAAGTTCAGAAAGTTCCCAGGGTCATCAGAAGCTAAAATGTGAAATAAAAACTTAAACAAGTTAATAGCTCTCTATAGTATTCAGCAGTAAACCAAGTTCTCCAAATTACTCTTATAATGTTAGCTGAAAATGTTAATAAATAGTTCCCTGAAGTTTATATAGTTTTGAATTGATATATCAGGCATCAAGTTTCGAATAAAAGGCAATCCAATGCAAAAATATCGGTACCGATAATCTCAGCCAGTGATTGGTTCATCCCTATTTAAACAGTGGATATAAATCACTCCTTGACACGACATGGAAAAAAGAGGGGCTGAAAATGGCTGACACGAAAATGTCACATTCGCTAACGATAGTAATAATGATATCAATTATCATTTCAGGGAATCATCTCCAACATATCGCCACTCGTGATGCTGCTAATGCTTCTGAGAGCGAACACGGTGCGACCCACTTGAGATCAAAATGGGGGGAATGTGGCCCCTGAACTCAAATGAGTTTGATAGCCCCGACAAGGCCTCGCTGTTCCGATACTATTTTGGGGGTGGGGGGCGTATGATTCCCTGACAGCTCATCCACAGGTTGGCTACTCTGCTATCTTTGTTTACATTGCGCATGCATGCACACACACTCTTCATGACTGTATTTTTCATAAATATATGCAAGACAGTGAAACAAGTCAAGTAGGTGTGCATCTGGGATTAAAATGGTTATTACACAACAACTTGATCCGCCAACTTTAATCATTCTCTATCCCTGTATGCTCCGGATGCATGCAGGCATGCATGCATGACTATTGGATTTCTGTGGGAATTCCCTACGTCATTTTCCCTTCCACGCTCCAGCAGCAGCTTTGCAAGGAGACGCATGCATGCATGCATACAGCAACTGGGAGCCATCGCGCTTACCTTTGACGCAGAGGCAAAAGAAAAAAAGAGCACGCGGCAGCGGGAAGGATGAGGACTGAGGAATGGAGCTCACGCTCGTTCATCTTGCTTCCTTGCAGCTCGTTATTCCCGCAGTCCAAATGAGGCGAGACGGGCGGGGTGCAGTCGCGGTCGCTGCGGCCCCTCCCACACCCACGCGCACAGCCCAACCGCCAGCAACCTGGGAAGGGGGGGGGGGGGGGGGTGTCACGTACAGCTGGGATGGATGAATGACTGGATGATAGGATGAATTTGATGGATGGACGGACCGAGGAACGGGCGGATCGGTGGAAGGCGGTCTCGAACAAGCATCCTTTCAGAAAAAAAGCATACCAAATAAGTCCCAGAATGACGTGGTGGTTCCTCCCTACTGCAGGTTTGCTGTAGTTCTATGATGAGAACGCATTCATGTAAACATTACAGCGGTTTTCTCGTCGCCACATGACGTCTTCAGGGGTTCCTGTGCAGTACTACAAAAAAAAAAGAAAAAGCTGGTGCTTGCCGCAGAGCGCGAGGGAGTACGGTTGACAACACAATGGCGCCCCCTGGCGGGCAGCTTGGTCAACGTGCAACAAGTCAATTTCTGTTTTAATACAGACCGTTTATTCTTCAAAAATGTTTCATGTATTTTCAGTTACATTTATTTTATTATTGTTGTGTAGTAATTTCCCCGAATTATATTTCTCTTGGAGACTACAACTGGCAAAATTATGTCAAACGGCGTCCTCTAGCGTGCAGCATGTCACGTCATTTAAACTATATTTTAACCCTGTTTCCTGGATCAAAATGATGCAGTTTGAACGATATCGCAACTCTTTTGTGTGAGATTAAAACCATGATTATACACTTAAAATGAGAATAGTAGTTGCGCTTGAACACGTTTAAAATAACAGTTTTCCACACATCGGGCTCATTAGGCACAGTTTAAAGCACGCTCAGGGATGGGAGACTCACAAATACCACCTGTAAAGTAATATAATGTTTTAAACTTTGAGAGGAGTCAAAATCAAAATCATGTTTTGACTTTTCATTAATCGTCCGCTCTAGCCTGTAATAAAACACAGGCATATAATATTTGTCTGTGTTTTGACGATCATCCCACTAAAATCATGACCACAATACTCAAAGGTGCTGCTTGAAGGTATTCATTGACAGGCATTCATCTGCATCATTTAAAGAAGTCACATGATTGAAATATTGCATGATAAGCAGGAGACAACAAACCACAACACATTTACAGGGAAACATTGGTCATAATTCTATCATGACATTCAGATAAATTAAGCAGATAAGGAGATGTTAATCAAACAAGGATATATATCATCCACTTTAACAGGTGGGAAAAAAAGCGTGATAAGACCTGAAGTGATTGCCAATCAACTCAACTTTATTTGTTGAGCACTTGGGAGTTAAAAAAAAAATCTTGATGGGAATTTGGCCAGCATGGTGTATGCCTCAGAGGCTAGACATTCTGAGTTTAGGTAATCCGGCCTCATCCCCTAAACAGCAAGTTCATTTCATTGAAGAGCTGAGAGTAGCGGTGTCCAAAGTATGGTCCGGGGGTTCATTTGCGAGCTCTGCTACTCGCAACAGTCATAGGAAATTAATGGATGGATGAAAAAAAAAAGTTTATCGCCAATATACATGTATTGTCATTTTCGGGTCCAGAGTCTTTCAAAGATTATCGCACAGCTGCACTAAAACAATCAATGTTATCAATGGTATTGCGTAAGTGGCAAATATGAAGAAGGGTTAGCGTTCGCTACCTCTCAGTCCGTTTGTTTCCAGCAACCATGAAGCACTTGTTCTTTGCATCTCTTTGCGTTCTGTGCTTGCACGATAGTCTGAGCAGTGCCCCCAATGAAGGGGAGGTTTTCATGCTTCTTGCAGGTCCGCTTCAGTCTGAGGAGGACGTCTTTGACTGCTCAGGTCCCATCCCTCCTGGATCCAAACGGTACTTTGAATACCTCCGGAATAGAGGCATTACACATTTCCAAGTGCCACTCTCCTGGCATCGACTCCTACCATCAGGTATATTGTTTATGGCCTTATTCATGTTGTGTAATTATTTAATGGAACAAATATAGCGAAGCACACTAATTTCAGAATTTGGTTTAGAATTGCCCATTCAGGAGGTTGCTATTTTATCCTGATAAGCCTCATGTGAAGGTGGCTTGTTTACGTTGTTGATTGATTAATATAACATAGGTTTCATGATTGTCTATATGTGAGATGCATTGCATTGATGCTTTGGACCATCATTAGTTTTTCTCAGCTGGCAATATGTTAAAAACAACCAAAAAATCCTAATTTAATCAGTCCATTTACGAGTCTACCTTGTCCCTGACGATTTGAAGTCCAGGAGAACTCATACATTTTTTTAAAGGATACTCTCTTTTTTAAGTACTTTGTAGATCTCTTGTGGCACACATAGACAATTTTGGCACAGCCTACACTTGATTGTAAAGGTTTGTGAATCTGGATTTGAATTGTCTCCACAGGACTGCCCAGATGGCCCCAGCAAGCTGCGCTGAGCTGCTACCAGACTCTACTGAAGCAGATCTTGGCTGCGGGTCTCCAGCCCCTAGTCGTCCTTCATGCCTCCGCAGTGCCGGAAGATCTTAAGTCGCAGTTTGGAGGATGGGAGAGTCGAGAGTTGCAAGGGATGTTTCGCCTTTATGCAGAATTTGCCTTTAAAGAGTTTGGGGAGTTGGCTCATTCCTGGGTGATGCTCAGCCATCTGGGGGAGGTTTGGCGTGAAGGACCAGGACCACCACACCATGAGAGTTATCAGCAAGACATCCTCCAATTGATCCGGAAAATTTACCAACTTTACCATCATAGCTTTGGAGACAAAGGTGAGTTACAAAAATGAGTTGGTCCCCCGAATGGTGCACTTCCTTTTCGGTTTTGGGCATAGCTCCCTATGATGACATATCCAGCCTGGGGGACGGCGACGTGAAAGATTGTTGTGATGTACACTGTTGTATTTGTTGGACAGCTCGCCAACCTCAACGCCACATCTACCCATTTCAAAAGCTAACCCTTAACCCAAATCATCATCCATAACCTTCATTACAAATATCATCCTAATCTTTACCCCTAACCCGATTAACCTATCCCCTAACTTGGGCTTGGCAACCCTGTTCCAAGAGAGCCGCATACCTGCATGTTTTTGATGTCTCTCTCCTCCTCACACCTGAATCAAATAATTAGCAAGCTCTGCAGACGTCTGATAATGATCCTGAGCAGTTGAATCAGGTGGGTTATAGAAGGGAGACATCAAATACATGCAGGATAGCGACGCTCTAGGACCGGAGTTGCCTACCCCTGCCCTAATTGATGCCTTTCCATATTCACAGGGAAAGTTTCAGTTGGGTTGAGAACGAGCGACATGGTGCTTCTTTCGCAGATCCAAGCTTCACTCACAGTACGAGTCCTCGTCGTTTTTTTTTTTTGGGGGGGAAGGTGCAAGAAACCAGTTTCTATCACATAGTATTATACCAATATGCTTGTGAGCGGAATGACAATATTTTGATTGAACATCATCATGTCCCGTTTTGCTTAGATGGACTTCCTGTCCGTGCAAGTTGAGTCAAACTGCGCCTCCATGTTTAATTTGACAGAGGAGCTAACCAAGTTGAAGGTGCAGTCGTTGAACACACACACACGCACACATACACACACACGCACACACACACACGCACACACACACACACACACACACACACACACACACACACACACACACACACACACACACAAAGCGGACTGTTTTCATAACATGGCGTTCTAAGTAAGACATGTTTTTTGTGTTGTAGATAACCAGTCAGGATGTGCCTATCCTCATATACAAGATGACAATCTGTGATAGTGATGATAGTCACTTTCACACTCTTGGTAATTTCTTACAAGGTAAAAGGACCTAACCTAACCCTAACCCTAACCCTAACGAGCCCACAAGAATCAGGACTTTCTTCAATTCTTCATAGTGCTCAACAGCAACACCATGAAAATCGAAGGATGTGATATGATGGACGTGTTGGGCAATATGGATTCAGAGGATCTGTCCACTAGGTAACACTTTGTGCAGATTGGGCATCAAGTTCCCTTACATATTGTAGGAATATTCAAATAGATCATAGATATTTTTGTCATACTTCAGGAACCCTAGCTCTGACAGATACACTGTGTTGTATCTTTTTCTTTTTGCAGTGCTGCCATTCTTGGATACTCCAAACAAAAGACAAATAGTTACCAGACTGTCTGGGATCAATTTGGTGGCCAGCGTCAATCTGAACGTGACCTATTCCTCAACGAGTCCTTCTCTTCTGATTTCCAGTGGGCCACCTCCAGCGAGTCCTTCAAGGTGGAAGGTGGCTGGGAAGAAGGTGGCAAGGGAGAAACCATTTGGGATCGCTTCAGTCACGAAGATAAAGTTTTCGGTAACCAGACAGCCGATCGAGCTTGCGACAGTTATCACAAGGTGGATTACGACGTCTACCTCCTTCGAGGTCTTCGAGTCAACACGTACCAGTTTTCCATCTCGTGGGCTCGTATTTTCCCCTCAGGCTATCGCAGCAGCCAGTCTTATAGAGGAATAAAGTACTATGAAAAACTAATCAATACTCTCACAGAGTCGGGAATACGACCGATCGTCACCTTGTACCACTGGGACCTGCCCCAGAACCTCCAGAATCAGGGTGGATGGACAAACTCTTCCATCATTGAAGCCTTCAAGGACTATGCCGACTTCTGCTACTCCAAATTCGGAGACAGGGTCAAGACATGGAATACGTTCAGTAGTCCTTGGGTGGTCAGCCACGCTGGCTATGGGGTGGGAAAGCACCCCCCTGAGGTCCAGGATTATGTGGTGGCCTCCTACCAGGTACGATTCCACCATTTAAAACAGTTGGGAGTCATAATCTAAGGTTCCTGATAGTGCAAACACAGTAGATGAAAAACCAACACTTTGATCCACTTGTCCAGCTCTGGTCAAAATTACTCGGTTTTGTGAGTGATGTTGTGTCACAAACGAATGTCAAGTTGGGCTTTTGTTACTAGGACAACCAGGGAGGAGCTAGGCAGAAAGGGCAGCTCAAGGTTCCAAATTAATTAATTAATTTATTTTTTAAGGGGCTCTAAATCTTTGTCTAGATGAGCTCATCAGAATTCAGAATGGCTGTCTCTTCAACATATGGAGTCGCTCACAAAAGACTGACTTGGTTGTTTAAATGTACATGTGATTGCTGGACAGGTACTCCTGAGGTGTTTTGAGAGTTGGAAACATTTGCAAGCAACTCAATTTTTTACTTTTCCAGGTGACTCACAATATCATCAAGTCCCACGCTGAAGCCTGGCATGTTTACAACGACAAATACCGAAGCATACAAAGTGGCGAGGTGGGAATTGCATTCAACTCTGACTGGGCTGAGCCCTTGGATCCCTCCAGACCTGAGGATGAAGAGGCAGCGCACCGTTCCCTGCAATTCACATTGGGGTGGTTTGCGCACCCTATCTTTGTGGATGGAGACTACCCGGCAACTATGAAGCATCAGATTGACAAAAAGAAAAAACAGTGTCCTAACTGGACACCTGCCGTTCTGCCGGCTTTCACTGCTGAAGAAAGTCAACGGATCAATGGAACAGCAGACTTTTTTGGACTAAATCATTATACATCACGGCTCATTAACAGCACTGACGGAGGTTGCGCTGCCGGTCCGCAAGGGGTGGCTGACTTCCAGTCCCATGTAGACCCATCTTGGTCTCCAACAGCTTCTAACTGGATCTATTCTACACCCTGGGGGCTCAGAAGGCTTCTCAATTATATTGATGTGGAGTACCTAACGATTAAAAAAGTACCCGTGTATGTAACAGGGAATGGCATGCCAACAGAGTATGGAGGGGATACCCTAAATGACACTGGAAGGGTAGACTACCTAAGAAGGTACATCAATGAAGCTCTAAAAGGTTTGTAGCAAGAATTTCTGTGTTTTTCTACAAATATGCAATGGATACGTTCCAAAAGTAATTGACACAAGATGTTTAGAGTCACCTACATTAATACTTTCAAACATACTGTAAACACACCCCAAAGCTTGCGTCAGTCAAAATATATCACTTTGATATGATCATCAAGTCGAAGGAATGTTGCATATTTTGCGATCCAAAGTTGTATAGTTTTTAGGTGACAGACTTAAGCTAAAAAGCTGTGTACTTTCTTTGTCTTGCTTTTTAGCAAGACTCTTGGACAAGGTGGATGTGCGGCGGTTTACCGTGCAGTCTCTAATGGACGGATTTGAGGGGACACAAGGCTACAGCCAAAGATTTGGGCTTCACCACGTCAACTTTGAAGACCCAGACAGACCGAGGACCCCGAAACAGTCGGCATACTTCTACTCACAGGTTATAAAGAAAAACGGATTTGGTCTCAATCCCCCTGATGTTATGAAAGTGGCACAGCCTGCATTAAAACCTGCCATGAATGCATTGCCTCCTTCAGAGGTTCCATCTTATTCCAAGGTCACTTGGGAGAACTTCTCCCGTCAGTCCAAGTTACACCGGAAGCTCTATCATTATGGTACTTTCCCACTAAATTTTATCTGGGGAGTATCGTCTTCTGCTTACCAAATTGAAGGTGCTTGGAATGTTGACGGAAAGGGAGCCAGTATTTGGGACGCTTTCACCCACAAACCAGGCAGTATACCGGGTAACGCCAACGGAGATGTGGCCTGTGACAGTTACCACAGATTCCAGGAGGATATCTACTTGCTGCGAGCTCTGCAGGTCAAGTCGTACCGATTTTCCTTGTCCTGGTCCAGGATCTTCCCTTCTGGCCTGCGAAGTTCCCTGAATCTAAAGGGAGTTGATTTTTACAACAGAGTCATTGATGACCTTCTGGAAAACGGCATTGCCCCCATGGTGACGTTATATCACTGGGATCTCCCTCAAGAGTTGCAAAACATTGGCGGCTGGGAGAATTCCGGCATGATCGAAATTTTTGCTGATTTTTCCGATTTCTGCTTCTTCACCTTTGGAGACAGGGTGAAGTTTTGGATGACTTTCCACCAGCCGCACACCATTGCGTGGTCAGGATATGGACTCGGGCAGATTCCACCCAATGTTAGGAAGCCAGGAAGTGCACCATATCTAGTTGCGCACAACCTCATCAAAGCCCATGCCAAAGCTTACCGTATCTACGATGAAAAATACCGCAAAACCCAGGGTGGTCTGGTCTCGCTTGCCCTAGGTTCTGACTGGGTAGAACCAAAGGATGTCAATGTTCTTCGCGAAGTGGCAGCTGCCGACCGCGCCATGCAGTTTCAATTGGGTTGGTTTGCCCATCCCATTTTTAAAAACGGAGACTATCCCGATGCCATGAAGTGGCAGGTTGGAAACAAGAGCGAACTGCAAGGTCTAGTAGAGTCCAGACTACCTAGGTTCACCGAAGATGAAAAAAAGTCTATCAGGGGGACTGCTGACATGTTCTGCTTAAACCACTTCACCACAAAGACAGTGAGCCATGCCACCGCTCGCCTGACACCGCCATCCTACGACTACGATCGGGACCTGGCGGAAGAAGAGGATGCCGATTCACCAAGCACGGCCATCAAGAACCAGAGGGCTGTGGCTTGGGGCTTAAGGAGGCTCCTCAACTGGGTCAAAGTTGAATATGGAGATCCAGAGATTTACATCACTGACAATGGGGTTGCCACAGAATCTAAGACAAAGTGGGATGACACAGCAAGGGTGTTTTATTTCAAGACCTACATTGACGAAGCGCTCAAAGGTAACGTCAGCACTGACATGCTTTTGCCTATCAAAAAGACAGTGAACATTTGAGAAGAAACAAAGACAGTTGTACATTTTCTAACCAAAATTAAATAATTTCAGGATCTAAGGATTGCTTTTTATCGATCGTATAGCTTCAAGATAAAAGTAATTATTTTTCATGAGTTTTTTACTCTTGCAAAATTCTTGTATTTTTGTCACAATTCTTGCGTTTAACTCACACATTTTATGGATCACCCGTATGGTTTCAAAATAGAAGTGGTCGTGTAGCTTTGAAATCAAATTTTAATCCTTTCGATTTACTTTTTAGATTGTAGTTGTACAGAATCATATCTTGAAATCTTGCTTTCCACATAATTTTCCCTATGTTGACAGCGTACGAGTTGGACGGTGTGAAGGTAAGAGGTTATACGGCTGCGTCTCTCATGGACTCTTTCGAGTGGCTCGACGGATTCAAAGTGGGATTCGGGCTACACCATGTGGACTTCCGGGACCTGAACCGTCCGAGAACACCCAAATACTCTGCTCATTTCTACCATCGCGTCATCAAGGACAACGGATTTCCCACACCGGAGGATGAAAAAATGCTTTATGGAAAATTTGCAAAAAACTTCATCTGGAGTACTGCAACTGCATCATATCAGGTAATCTTTTTCAAAGTGATACATTGAACAAATGTTTTGGTATTTTTCTGAAGTTGCATTGCTTCCAGATCGAAGGGGGATGGAGGTCTGATGGCAAAGGTCTAAGCATTTGGGACAAGTTTGCCCACACGCCTCTCAGAGTGTTTAACAATGACAACGGGGATGTCGCTTGTGATAGTTACAACAAAATAGACGAGGACCTTTCCATCCTGAGGCAACTCAAGGTGACGCATTACCGCTTTTCCATATCCTGGCCAAGGGTTCTTCCTGACGGCACCACCAACTATGTCAATGAAGCCGGACTGAATTACTACAGTCGCTTGGTGGATGCGCTCCTTGATGCAAATATCCAACCTCATGTAAGTGGAAACACAATATATACATGTACATCAGTGTGATCCTCGCACTGTAGTAGTTTTTGGCTTTTCATTGAGCCATTGTCTGCATTGTTAGGTCACGTTGTACCACTGGGACCTTCCTCAAGCTTTGCAGGACATCGGCGGCTGGGAAAATGAAACCATTGTGCTCAAATTCCGGGATTACGCCAACCTAATTTTTAGCCGCCTGGGTCATAAAGTCAAATTCTGGATTACCATTAATGAGCCGTACAACATCGCCAATGTGGGTCACGGTTATGGAGCTGCTGCACCAGGTACAAATATGAAATACAAAAAAGGACATATTGCCCATTCACAAGAGGCGTTAACTTGTACCTCCAGCCAAGATGCAGTTACATACTTTTACAGTGTCTCCAAATGTAACATAATTAATACAATATCTTGGGGGGGAGGGGACCTAGATTAAATTTAAATTTCTCTTCCTCAAAATCAACGTGACAAGCTGAGAAGATACGTTGTGTAGTGGGAAGTAAATCACAAAATCCTAAGCAATACATCGCCATCTACCGTTGTGCGCTCATCACTATAGTCATGAAGACCTAGCAAAATCCCTCTTAAACGACTTCCCATTGGTGAAAAACATGGGTAGATTTCAGTTGACCCACATGAACCCTACAGTAATGAATGATTCACATTTTACATATGCTTTGAAGACAACCTTCCCAACTAAGATAAGTTGTGAAAATATGACCTTCACGACCATCCAGGGATCAGTTTCCGACCGGGTACGCTGCCGTACATCGTGGGCCATAACTTGCTCAAAGCGCATGCCGAGGCCTGGCACCTGTATGACAAAGAGTACCGCAGCAAACAGGGCGGGATCATCTCCATCACCATCAATTCTGACTGGGCCGAGCCCAGGAACCCTTACAAGCAAGAAGACGTGGATGCTGCACGGCGTGTGGTGCAGGTGCCAAGTTTTTTTTGTTTTTTTTTGCTCAATCAAAATGCACTTCTTTGTTCTGATATCAAGCATGAGAAAGACGCTCATTAATGCGTGTTTGTCCAATTGCCCTACGATTAGCTGGAACCAGTCTAGGTAATAACTCCTTTCATGACCCAGAGATTCTTGTTCATGCAGTTCTACATCGGTTGGTTTGCGCATCCCGTCTTTAACGGAGATTACAGCGATATGATGAAGTCAATCATTAAAAAGAGAAGTCTTGAAGCTGGCCTTTCCAAATCTCGGTAAGTTCAACATTTTTTTTTTTTTTTTGCTCATAAAGTCTAAACTAACTTCATTTCTGGCGTTTCTTTCTCCAGTCTGCCTGAATTCACCACAGATGAGGTACAAAGAATCAAGGGTACTTATGATTACTTTGGATTCAACCACTATACGACTGTCCTGGCCTTCCCTGTGGACTATGGGAACCTTCAGCATTATGATGCAGACAGGTAAAACACTTGTGGCTTCAGCTGTCCACATTTTGTTGGCACCTCCTTTTTTTTTGGTGCAAAAGTCTTTATGATTATTCCAGAGGTGCAGGAACAATCGCAGATCGCACATGGCTGGATTCTGGATCATCCTGGCTCAAGATCTCACCATTCGGATTCCGGAGGATACTAAACTTCATTAAAGAGGAATATGGAAACCCTCCTATTATCATCACTGAGAACGGGATATCAGAACGCGGGCCCGTCGAATTAAATGATTTCCACAGGAGCTACTACTATGAAAAATACATCAACCAGGTTTTGAAAGGTGATCACAATGGCAACAATTAAGTTTGCTTTGAAATACAACTCATACATTTTGTACCAATTCCATAGCTTCTGTGCTCGACGGCGTGGATATTTGGGGATACACAGCGTGGTCGTTGATGGACAATCTGGAGTGGGCCACAGGATTTTCAGAAAGGTTCGGCCTCTTCTACGTCAATCACTCGGACCCCAAACTCCCTCGAGTGGCAAAGACCTCAGCAGCCTACTACGCCACCGTCATCACCTGCAACGGATTCCCAGACCCTGCCACTGGGCCGCACGAGTGTCAGAACCACGAGGTGGAAGGTACGTTGGCGTTATCATGTTAATAAAGAAAAGCTGGTCACTAAAAGCTGGAAAACCATTGGTCACTGACAAGCATGTGACTTTCTGATACCTGAACAAACCCTGTTCAAATCTCACTTAACCCCTGAAGCGTCTCCACGTGCCCCCACTTGAGAGCCACTGACATGTGGAAAAACAAACTTTCACACTTTGGGGCAAAACTGAGGTATTATATGCATATATTTTTGTCTGTTCTCTACAGGGACAAGTGCGCCGAGCACGTCTCCTCCACCCGACAACACTGTCGACTTCCTGGGGATAACTCTGTCTGGCCATGATGCCAAGATTGGACTCTACACACTGTTTGTTCTTCTCTTTGTTTCCGTGCTTGGCATCATTTGTTTGTTGTTTTGTTTCTTAAAGACAAAAAGACGTACTGAGGAAAGCTGTAATATTCAATTGATACCGAATAATTCATGAATTTTAGGGTATCTGTACAAAGGACTTTTTTTAGAGACTGCTACAGTAGCGGTAGTCGTTACTGTAAGTTGACCTACTGTACACTTGAGCAAATATCCAGACGAGTCCTGAAAAACACCTGCAAAATCATCTCAAGAATGGGAGCTCTGATTATATGACGTCCAATACTACACGTGCCCCACAACATCTCCACCGTAACGTCGCTCCTACAGCAACACATCAGATGGGTAACTCATGTGGCCCAGTCTGAAGGGGGCCAGATCAGATTTGGACACTTCCTAAAAACAATGTGGACAGTCAGCCCTGAAAAATGACTTTCAGGAGTCTTCGAAGAAAACACAAATACATGTCACCACATTGTACAGTAATTGTTTTTTTTTATTATTGTTTCTTAGCATAAACCATTTAGAAACAACTCAATATTTATTGCAATTGGGGTAAAGATAGCGATTGCTACTCAGCTCCTTCGCAGCAAACTACTTAGAAAATAATGCTGGTCTGAAATAACATACTTACATAGTATCTCGAGTATAGCTTATATTCACTTGAAAACATGGGAGACCCGAACAAACACAGTTCAATCAGAATATTTCAAGTAACGCCACAGAATGACACATTTTTAAATGCTAAATGATAACAATTTAGCTGTATATTTGCTGAAAATTATAAAATAAATGAATAAACATTTCTGGTACAGGTTTGAGAAGGATGCCTGAAAATTGCCATAGCGAGCCTAAAATAACCGTTTCAAAACATGACTGGCTTCCAATGTCTTTTCTGGAATGTCTTCTCAAAACTTATTTTGTGAGTCATTTTACACATGATTGACTTGCCCACCATATTTGGTATTAAACCATCCTTAGGGGATTGATTTTTGTTGTTGTTGTTTTTTTTAAATCCTGACATTAAATTGAGAGTGCCAGCTTCTGCCCATGTCCCACAATTTAATAAATATGGCACATCACTATGTGAATGTGGAGAATGCAACTTCTGTCGAAACCGTGTGAATCCATCCATCATCTACCTCTTCTTCGGGAGTCAGGTCGCAGGGGCAGCAGCCTCATTAGGGAAGCGCGGACTTCCCGCTCACCAACTTGTGACCTTAGATGAGGGGCGGGACAACAGATGGACCAGTACATTGAGAGCTTCATCTTTCAGCTCAGCTCTTTCATTACCACAACAGACCAATACAGAGTTGGCATCACAGCAGATATTGCATCCATCCGCCTGTCGATCTTCCATTTCATCCTGCTCTCACTCGTGAACAAGATCGCGAGACCCCGAGATCCTTAAACTCATCCACTTGGGGCAAGACCTCATCCTTATCCCACCCTCACCGGAAACAAAATCAACTTACAGCCGGCGTCTCTGGCATCGCTGGTACAGGGAACAAACGGCCCGTATCATGGGGTTGGGTACTCCACAGAATGCCCCCTTGGACCACCTTGGTGACTTCGACTCCAGAGATAGGAAAGTCCACCTCCAAATTTTCAAACTCTGCTTCCTCACAGGAAGACGTGTTGGTGGGAATGAGGAGGTCTTTAAAGTATCCTCCCCACCGACTCAAAAAATAAGACACAGTCTTCAGCTTGACAGCATCCCTTATAGTGATGGGACAGCAGCAGGTTTGAGGATTGCCGCCTGCCGCGACAAACACTGACCGCCTTACGGCCACAACTCTCATCAGTCGCTTCAAAAATGGAACATGGTCCACTCGTACTGAATGTTTCCCCCCTCACCTTGGCAGAAATTCTGTCGGAGGTGAGCGTTCATATTCCCTTTGCCAGACGTTCCCACAAGACCCTAACGCGAGGTTTGGATCTGCCACGTCGGACCAGCTTCCTGCACGACTACCAGGTGGCATTCACATAGTGATGCTAATATTTGTTCACAATACAGTACAAGTGAGTTTTTCCAGTGTTTTCAAAATCTATTAAAGCAGCAGGCCTGTGAGACTTCTAACAGCTACTAAAGACATCAAAACATCTCGGCGGCCACGTAGCATAATTGCCTAAACCAGGTTTAATGTTTTGGGAAAACAAGAAAAAACACAATTTTTACAATACACATCTGCATTCTGTTATTGATGTTGTAATAAATACCTCAACAAAAAGTGTGACTTAGTAAACAAATGAAAAAACACCACTAAAAAATACCATTGCGTGTTCTAATTTTTTTTTTCTTGTTTTCCAAAAACATGTAAACATTGACAGAACCAATTATGCTTTTCAGCTGACCATACATATATGTGCGTGAGTGCGTATTACACAGATTCACTCAGTGCACTCAGCTATCTCGGCTCCGTCCACGAGGAGAGTGTGAATAAGTCCGTCCCGTCGCTTTCCGCTGCTCACCGCCTTCACGCAGCAGTTGTGCTCGCCCAGGGTGAAGTGGGTTTCTGTGCCGTCATCTACAAACTCGCCCTTTCAGACCAAAGATCACCCGGTGAGAAGATGAAAAATCTTCAACTCTCAAACGACAGAACAAAATGAAAGCCACGCAAACATTTTTTGAACTATTACTTACTGCCGTTTCAATCTTCTGCCCATTACACCAAACATCCATGGTGTCTTTCTCTGCAAGACAAAAACCATAGTCGGCTTTTCGTAATCACTCAATAATGGCTCAATCTTACATGACTTTAAGATGGATTAACCGTGGGAACAAGATGGTGTGTGCTTGAAAGGAGCTTAACCTAAATGCTGACTCAGCAGGCAGCTGCAAATCATCATTCGCAACATGACAAGATTTGTGTGGCAAAATGCCGAGGCTGGTTGAAATGGCGATTTCACCCTGAGTACAACATGCTAAAAATATCCTGAAATGTTTTATTTGATGAAAATAGCATACTGACATCAACAGTTTGTGCATCATGATTCATTAAATGTGAGGTGCCACCCTTGGCCAACAGAAGGCAGTTGGTGGCCATTTTGCCACTTGCTTGAGACTAGTGGTGCTATTATTGGCGAAAATATTTTGGGATGAATTGTTGATTGACTATTAACCAAACTACTGCTTAGTAAAGCGAGTTTGATTGGGCTTCCCACCACCATAACATGCACATGTCATTTAAGTTTGAGCTTGCAAGTTAAAGCAAAAAAGTACCGCCAGTACTAGTAGATACTCACCAAGGACCACCCTGGAATCTGTCCCATCCAGGTTGAGCACCCAGGTGCTGGTCACCTTGGCCCTGTTCTCCAGGTACTTCTTGAGGCTCTTGCCGTTGATCTCCAGGGTGTACTCGTAGGCAAAGCCGCTGACTGCGTCTATGTTAATGGTGGCTTTGGTGTCAAGTTTGCCCACGGTGAACGTCTCCTTGCCCACCAGCTTGAACATCCAGTCCCGCCTCAGCACCTCCTTGGAGAGCAAAATTCAATAAGACATATGGGTAGGGAGCTCTACCCCAAATCGGAATTGGCCCAGGAATAAGTTGGAGGGTTTGAACCGGACCGCCCCCTCAAAACTGATTGCAATTTTTCACCCTTGGGGCATTTGACTAAAGCGCGTTGCAGTCACCTGGGGACTGCGTTAGAATGACAAAAAACAGCTAATGTACCTTCCCGTCGACGTAGACGACCCTCTTGCCTGAGGTGGTGCCGTGCTCGAAGGCGATCCTGTGGACGCCGTCGCTCAACGCGACGTCCCACACGGCAGCGAGGTCGCCGGACATGCTCGCTGCAGACGACCACAACGCAACCTTGGCGAAGGCTTCACTTCAATCTGGACGTCATAGAGCGAGCTAAACAGCTAAGTGAACGCCGGAGAAGAAGGTTGATGCCATTGTGCCTGAAATAATTCAAGAGAAACGCGCTCAAGAGCAACATGAAAAAACAACAAAATCCTGCGAGTGTTTCAGCCTTTAGTTTAATGTACCCCGAGTTTCCGGTTTTGTCTTGTTTCCCTAAAAAATTAAAGCAAAAATCTCTCGCGCAAGATATCGTTAATCCTTATTGTTTTGACATAGATGTCAAATTAAACTAACATAAATATTAATATACACGATTTATATGTAATAAATGCGTTTTGATTCGATTTTGCTCCAAGTGGCCTATAAAATACATTTGTTTTGAAAAACAAACTACCAGAAACATTGCTGCATAACAGTAATCCCCGCTATTAGCTTTTATTAGCTTTTCTCCACTGCGAGCTAACGTCCGCGTATATGCCCAGAAAAGGCTTTTATTTGTAATTTATCCAATTCAATCGGACATTTTTTCTATTGCGATTTACCTTTAATATCTTGCGGGATTGACTTGACCAAGAAATGGCCGACTTTCGACTGTAGTTTTATGCAGCGTGAGCTCGAGTCGGTAATGCTATCCTGTAACCATAGCAACGGGACATCCGCCTACGTGGACGCTTGGCCACGCCCTCTACAATACAGCGCGAGTTTATAACCTAAAAAAATGAGAC